>NC_059374.1:36680224-36992724 GCF_019703515.2 Myxocyprinus asiaticus | reverse complement strand
ACTTGAACCCGATTGAACATCTCTGGAGAGATCTGAAAATGACTGTGCACCGACGCTCCCCATCCAACCTGATGGAACTTGAGAGGTCCTGCAAAGAAGAATGGGAGAAACTGCCCAAAAATAGGTGTGCCAGGCTTGTAGCATCATACTCAAAAAGACTTGAGGCTGTAATTGGTGCCAAAGGTGCTTCAACAAAGTATTGAGCAAAGGCTGTGAATACTTATGTACATGTGATTTTTTTTTTTATTTGTTTTATTTTTTTATTTTTTTATAAATTTGCAAAGATTTCAAACAAACTTCTTTCACGTTGTCATTATGGGGTATTGTTTGTAGAATTGAGGAAAATAATGAATTTAATCCATTTTGGAATAAGGCTGTAACATAACAAAATGTGGGAAAAGTGAAGCGCTGTGAATACTTTCCGGATGCACTGTATGCAAGCATCAAAGGTCCTGTCACTCATTGTTTTTTGTTTTTCTTTTTACTTTAGTCGTACATTAATTTAAATAATTGCTAAGAGAAAGAACTTTCTAATCCGCTGTTTTTTTGGGGGGGGTTATCACAGGAATGAAGGCTTGGGTAACCTGCTTGTGTTAAGAGATATCCTGATCACATTTGCTGCTTTTCACCCAGGTATTTGGTTCTAAACATATTTTACCTTTCTTATTGTATTTCTTTTTTTATTTTATTTTTTTGCTCCGATGTTTTTGTTTGCATTAAAGTAATAGTTCACCCAAAAATGAAATTCTTCTTTTAGAAGAATATCTCAGCTCTGTAGGTCCATACAATGCAAGTCAACAGGGTCCAAAACTTTGAAGTTCCAAAAAGCATATAAAGGCAGCATTAAAGTAAACAGTATGACTCTAGTGGTCAAATCTATGTCTTCAGAAGTGATATGATAGGTGTGGGTGAGAAACAGATCATTGTATATGTCCTTTTTTACTATAAATTCTCCTCCCTGCCCAGTAGATGACAATTTGCACGAAGAATGTGAATTGCCAAAAACAAAAGAAGAATGTGAAAGTGAAAGTGCAGATTGACAGTAAAAAAGGACTTAAATAATGATCTGTTTCTCACACACAAATAAATCATAGCGCATGTGAAGATACGGATTTAACCACTAGAGTCATATGGATAACTTTTATGCTGCCTTTATGTTCTTTTGGAGCTTCAAAGTTTTGGTACTCGTTCACTTGCATTGTAAGGACTTACAGAGCTGAAATATTCTTCTAAAATTCTTAGTTTGTGTTCTGCAGAAGAAAGTCATTCACATCTGGAATAACATGAGGGTGAGTAAATGATGACAGAATTTTCATTTTTGGGGAACTAGTCCTTTAAACCTATTTCTCCAAGGGAAGAGGGTGACATCTGGTGGTTGAATTGAAGTCTTATGTTTATTTTATGTTATGGTGTGTATAGTTTTCTTGCTGTATCATACATTTCTTCCACTCATTTTCTTTCTCTAAAGAAGTGAGTTACGCACAGGGTATGAATGACCTGTGCAGCCGCTTTCTGGAGGTACTAGACTCCGAAGTAGACACTTACTGGAGCTTCACCTGCTACATGGAGAAGTTTTCCAAAGACTTCCGTGCTGATGGACTGTATCGCAAAATGGGTTGGTTTCCCTTACGGTTTTCCAAGTATTCTAGATCTGTTATTATCAATATTGATTCTATGGTTTATCATGAGTGTTGCAACACTCTTAATTTTAAGTATGGGTCCATAATTGTTCTTATTAAAGCATTGGTAAAGATGGTGAAATGCTATTTCTGCTGTGATATTTTTAGAGCTGGAGGCAGCTTTACTAAAGGAACTGGATCCTAAGCTACATTCTCATCTGGTCACAGATAACATGGACAGACTCGCATTCTGTCACAGGTGTGTGTGTGTGTGTGTGTGTGCAGGGTGAATTTAAGTAAATTGGGCCACATTTTAAAATCTAAATAATTGTCAAAAAATGTCCCACTTTACTTGAAATCACCCTGCCTGCTCTCCTTTACTCCATTGTTTTTCCTAGCCCAACTTTTTTTCTTTTATTTGTCTCTCCTGCTTTCTTCACATACCTTCCCTTTCCTTTTTCTTAAAGTCATCAGTTGGTAATTATTGTAACATGGCCCCCAAACCTCCCTTCATGATCCGTTAGGTGGCTGCTGTTGGGTTTCCAGCGTGAGTTTGAACACAGTGATGCTCTGCGTCTGTTTGAGATTCTCAGCTGTGATCACCTGGAGCTCATCTCACAGCAGGTGGATCAAGCTCGATATCAGGAGAGACTAACACGCAAACAAAGCCTGGGTACGAATCAAAGTCATGGGTTTGATTCCCAGGGAATACATGGATGGATACAATGTATAGCTTGAAGGCACTGTAAATCACTTGGAATGAAAGCAACTGCCAGATGTATACATTTATATATTCTCCAAGTAATCAGATTTGGGATTATTGCCAAGTGGGATGATAGGTGCCTGATTAGTGGCTTCAAGTTTTCTGATTGGTTAGCATGCACGTTGCTATCTTTTTTGCTGTCTACTGAGTCTAGGGCTGTCACGGAGACCGGTTTGATATCTCAAAACGTCTGTTTCCGTTATATCTGTCACTTAATCGCAACAGCTTTAATATACTTCATGGGTCATTGACAAATAAGGATGTCCAAGGTGATAAAAATTAGAAATCTTTTAAGATTTCATTTAAAACACACGTCAAGTTTGAACAAAATGTGCTTTTTCATAAATAATGTAAAAATATCAGATTTATTTTAAACTTCACAGAGCTCTGTTTTATGTTTTGTCTTTTTCTTCTTTTTTTTTTTTTTTTTTTTACTATAACTACAAAGTGAAAACCATACATGTTGGTTGCACCAAAAGACTGATTTGGTCAACGAAAGTTTTTAAATAATAATAATCTAATTTAATAATTAAAAAAAGATTTATTTAAAAAAAAAAAAAAAAATGTAGTAAATGAAAATACAAGATTATTCTACACTACTCGTGCCAGTGTTTTTTTGTTTTGTTTGTTTCTTCAAAAAATGTCAGCTTTTAATAAGACTTTTATTTATTTATTTATTTATTTATTTATTTAAAAAAAAAAAAAAAATTCTCTGGATAGTTACACCACATGACGTTTCTTTGCTTTAAGCCCCAGAAAAAAATATCAGTAATTGAAAACATGTTAAATATAAAAAAAAAAAAATAATAATTTTTTTAAAACTTCACACAGCTTGTCTGGTTCTCAGCTTCACAGGGTCTTCTTTGTTTTTCGTTTTTTTTGACAACAAAATTAAAAAATACATGTTGGTTATACTAAAAGACCTTTATTTGGTGGATGAAAGTTTTTAAATAATAATAATTACACATTTTAATAATATTTTAAAATTAATAATAAATACTTTAAAATGTATCAAATTTATAAATTAAAATTTAAGACAAAATAATAAAAGATTATTCTGCACTACTCTTGCCAATGTTTTATTTTTTCAATAATTTCTGCTTTTAATAAGACTTTTTCTTTCTTTCTTTTTTTACCTTCTCCAGATGGTACACAACATTTCTTTATTTTAAGCCCCAGAAAAAATATCTAAACAAAAAAACTCAGTAATTGAAAACATGTTCATCATAGAAGAGGTGTAATCAAGTAATTGTTCTTTGTGAATTTCATTTTAAATATATTTTTGAATAACTTAAAAACACACAAAAACAAAGGAGCGTCACATCATTGACCTTCAAGCGTAATCATTTTAATGTGATTTTCTTAATACTGTTTTGATTTGTGATTGTGTGATCTCCAGAGGATGAACCTGTGATGGAGGCTCAGGCCATCAACACAAACTTCACCTTTGAACTCTTCATGTGTGCCACCATCCTGCTGGATAACAGAGAAACTCTACTGAGCTGCAGGAACGATGTGCAACTCATCCAGTTTACAAGCAGGTGTGTGTGTGGGCATGAGTTTTTGAAAGAAATGTTCCAGGTTCAATACAAGTTGAGCATAATCGACTGTATTTGTGGCATAATGTTGATTACAATGTTTCGTCTCGTTCCTCCTTTTCTTTAAAAAAAGCAAAAATCTGTGTTACAGTGAGACACTTACAATGGAAATGAATGGGGACAATAAAAGTGAACATGGCCAATTTCTGGAGGGTTTAAGCACAGAAATATGTAACTTATAACTTTATAAAAGCACTTGCATTAATTCTTGTTAAAACTTGTGTTTTATTTGAGCTGTAAAGTTGTTTCAGTTGTAATTTTTACAGTCGTTTTAGGGTTTGTTGACATTACATCGTCATGGTAACGAAGTTGTAAAATTGGCTATAACTTTACAGAGAAAAGGTTAATAAGTGATTTTATCGGGGGCCTGGGTAGCTCAGTGGTAAAATACGCTGGCTACCACCACTGGAGTTCGCTAGCTCGCTAGTTCGAATCCCACGGCGTGCTGAGTGACTCCAGCCAGGTCTCCTAAGCAACCAAATTGGCCCGGTTGCTAGGGAGGGTAGAGTCACATGGGGTAACCTCCTCGTGGTCACGATTAAGTGGTTCTCGCTCTCAATGGAGTACGTGGTTAGTTGTGCGTTGATTGCGGAGAGTAGCATGAACCTTTACATGTTGTGAGTCTCCGTGGTGTCATCACAACGAGCCACGTGATAAGATGCGTGGATTGACGGTCTCAGAAGCGGAGGCAACTGAGACTTGTCCTCTGCCACCCGGATTGAGGTGAGTAACCGCGCCACCACGAGGACCTAGTAAGTAGTGGGAATTGGGCACTACAAATTGGTGAAAAAAGGGGGTAAAATAAAAAAATTAAAATACACATTGTTTCAAAAGTTTAGCCACAAGAAGTAAACATGATTTTAGTCTGATAAAATCACTTAGTAATCATATCATTGGACTTCTATCCAGTATGATATCCGCTGGTAAACCCTGTGAGTGATTTTCTCACTAAAATTATGTTAACATGTATAATGTCTTGAGGCTATACTTTTGAAATGGTGTGTATTTTAATGTTTAAGGACTGGTCCCATTCACTTCCATTGTAAATGTCTTTACAAACGTCTTTTTGCAAATGATCAAGGGATGAGTCGAATATATTCTCTGTGGTAATCAACATAATGCTACAAATGCTGTCGATGGAGCTTAACTTGTTTTGAACCTGGAATATTCCTTTAAATATCCAAATACAATTTGGGGTCACTGTATAATTCAATGTATTCATGTTTCTCATGGAGCACAAGAAGTAGCAACAAATCTAACAATGCTGTCACTGGTCAGTCTGCAGGGCAAGCTGGACCTGAACAGCACCGTACAAAAAGCTGAGGAACATTTTTATAACTACTGCAAACGCTCAGCTTGGGACTATTTGAGTGGTCGCTATCGCCTCCGCAAAAGCAAAGAGGACAACTTCTTATGTCAACTCCGTAACCTTTTCTCCTGAGATCAAAAGGTCTGCATGGAATTTTCCTAGAAGAGATCTTGTTGACCTATACTCATGAGACTCTGGGTCTTGTGCTCCCATGGGACTATTTGATTTTATTCTGAAGAATGATGCTGCTTTTAGCCAGGGACTGGTTACGGATCAAGGACAACGAATTGTCCTTTTCAAATAATTCCAGTTCCTTCTAAGATAACTGTTGGATCTACGTTTATTAGCCTTCCATTATAGTGCCAGGATTTAGTTCTCACCCTCATGGTGTTCCAAACCTGGATGCTGTTGTTTTTTTTATTCTGTGTAATACAAAATGAGAAATTTAAAAGATTCATTACACGGCTCTTTTACATACAGCGACAATTCATAGTAACCATAGTCTATCAAGCTCAAAAAAAAGATAAAAAGAACACCATATGACTTTCATTTATTCACTGAAAGTCTTACCTTCTGACCAAAGCTTTCAAATGTCATTCAGTATGTATTTTGATTTAAAAATTGAGCACTGATGCATCTAGCCATGTCATTGACGGCAAATGCCATTGGTTCTCGTAAATGAACGTTTATTAATTTTTTTTTTGCTCTTTTTGTTGTGTTCCAAATAACAGCATACAGGATTAAACAACTTAATGACAGAATGTTCATTTTAGCTTGAACTATTCTTTTAAGAAAATCAAATAAGACACAAATTATGCTAAACACTTTAATATTACCACCGTAGTTTCACTTTCCTTTTACCTTGACTGTGCTTAAAAATATATGTAGCATTTGGGAATTTCAAAATAAGTGATTTTTTTTTGTTTTATTTTCTTTTTTTCTTTTGGTATCACTCAAGACTTGATTAAGCCCACTGACTGCAGATATGCTTCATTTGTTACAGTGAAGCATGGCCACATTTTGAACAGGATTTTTAGCTAGTTATCTAGTCTATGTGTGTATCTGCTAGGAAAATACAGGAAACCGAAATCCTGACTGCTTATCTAAGCAGGACCTGGCCTGTGAGTATTATTTAATCCCAGAAGTATCAAGTGCTCGCTTATGTGTAGGCCACATTAGAACACAATATAATTATAGAAACACATGCTGTTCAGATGAAGTTCTAAGAAGCTCTAGAAGAGTCTCTGTGGTGTTCCATGACCAAATGTAAAGTGTTCTCAAGTATCAACTCATCAGAAATAGCTCACTGGGTGTTGGGGAGACACAAGAACCCCCTTTACCCTACAGTAAGTCTGCACGCTTGTTTTAATGTAAAGGCCACAAAATATATTTGCACATGGGTATGTGGAATATTACATATTTATTTCAATTTTAAATAAGCCACCATGGATGAATCATTTCTAATATGTATATTTGGTTATTTATTACGAACTGACACAATGTGACACTACACATTCAAAGAGGGGGTGCTGTTAAAGTTTGTTTTCTTTAGTTTTTTTTGGGTAGAACATGACTAGAATGACTGACCAACACTTTTGGGATTGGGTACTGTTATTTTAGATGTTTGTATTATACTTTGATGTTTGCACATCATTTTGATTTTAAAGGAATGTTCAGGATTCAATACAAGTTATGCTCATTCAACAAAATTTGAAGCATAGTATTGATTAGCACAGAAAATTAATTTGAAAAAAAGGAAAAATTGAAGGCACTTATAATGGAAGTGAATGGGGACAGTAGCGTTAAAATGCACATTGTTTCAAAAGCAAAGCCACAAGACGTAAACATTATACATGTTAAAAAAATTTTTATGATAATATCTCTGTTCTGCATAATATTAGTGTGATAAAATTGCTCTCAGGGTTTACCAGCATTGTGTCGTCATGGCAATGAAGTTGTTATATTCTATATAAATTTCACTTTTAAGGTTTGTAAACTAAAATCATGTTTATGACTTTTGGCTATACTTTTGAAACAATGTGTATTTTAACGTTTATGGACTAGCCCCATTCACTTCCATTGTAAAAACCTTACTGTAACCGCAGTTTTGCTGCTTCTTTTTTAACCACAAAATATATACAGTGGTGTGAAAAAGTGTTTGCCCCCTTCCTGATTTCTTATTTTTTTGCATGTTTGTCACACTTAAATGTTTCAGATCATCAAACAAGTTTAAATATTAGTCAAAGATAACACAAGTAAACACAAAATGCAGTTTTTAAATGAAGGTTGTTATTATTAAGGGAAAACAAAATCCAAACCTACATGGCCTTGTGTGAAAAAGTGTTTGCCCCACCTGTTAAAACATAACTTGACTGTGGTTTATCACACCTGAGTTCAATTTCTCTAGCTACTCCCAGGCCTGATTACCGCCACACCTGTTCTCAATCAAGAAATCACTTAAATAGGACCTGCCTGACAAAGTGAAGTAGACCAAAAGATCTTCAAAAGCTAGACATCATGCCGAGATCCAAAGAAATTCAGGAACAAATGAGAAAGAAAGTAATTGAGATCTATCAGTCTGGAAAAGGTTATAAAGCCATTTCTAAAGCTTTGGGACTCCAGAGAACCACAGTGAGAGTCATTATCCACAAATGGCGAAAACATGGAACAGTGGTGAACCTTCCCAGGAGTGGCCGGCCGACCAAAATTACCCCAAGAGCGCAGCGACGACTCATCCAAAAGGTCACAAAGGACCCCACAACAACACCCAAAGAACTGCAGGCCTCACTTGTGTCAGTTAAGGTCAGTGTTCATGACTCCACCATAAGAAAGAGACTGGAGAATACAGGACTCATCGGACCAGACAACCTTCTTCCACTGCTCCAAGGTCCAGTTCTGACACTCGCGTGCCCATTGTAGGCACATTCGACAGTGGAGAGGGGTCATCGTGGTTTCTCTGACCAGTCTGCGGCTACGCAGCCCCATACACAGCAGGGTGCGATGCACTGTGTGTTGTGACACATTGCTCCCATAACCATCATTACAATTTTCTGTGACTTGTGCCACAGTAGACCTTCTGTCGGTTCGGACCAGATGGGATAGCCTTCGTTGCCCTTATGCATTGATGAGCCTTGGGCGCCCAACATCCTGTCACCGTTTTGTGGTTTGTCCCTCCTCGGACCACTGTCGGTATGTACTCACCGCTGCTGACCGGAAGCACCCCACAAGCCTTGCCGTTTCAGTGATGCTCTGACCCAGTTATCTGGCCATAACAATTTGGCCCTTGTTTAGTCACTCAGGTCTTTACTCCTGCCCATTTCTCGTGGAGTCAACATGTTGACTATGAGAACTGATTGTTCGTTTACCATCTAATCTACCCAGACCTTGACATGTGGCCTTGTTAGGAGATAATCAGCATTATTCACTTCACCTGTGAATGGTCATAATGTTTTGGCTCAACAATGTGTTTGTGTGTGTGTGTGTGTGTGTGTGTGTGTACATTTTATATATATATATATACAAATTACACACATTGTGAATAATCCAGAAATTATTCACAGTGCTTCACTTTTTCCACATTTTGTTATGTTACAGCCTTATTCCAAAATGGATTAAATTCATTCTTTTCCTCAATTCCACAAACAATACCCCATAATGACAACGTGAAAGAAGTTTGTTTGAAATCTTTGCAAATGTATTTAAAAAAAAATAAAACGAAAAAAAAAAAATCACATGTACATAAGTATTCACAGCCTTTGCTCAATACTTTGTTGAAGCACCTTTGGCACCAATTACAGCCTCAAGTCTTTTTGAGTATGATGCTACAAGCTTGGCACACCTATTTTTGGGCAGTTTCTCCCATTCTTTTTTGCAGGACCTCTCAAGCTCCATCAGGTTGGATGGGGAGCGTCGGTGCACAGCCATTTTCAGATCTCTCCAGAGATGTTCAATCGGGTTCAAGTCTGGGCTCTGGCTGGACCACTCAAGGACATTCACAGAGTTGTACCGGAGCCACTCCTTTGTTATGTTGGCTGTGTGCTTAGGGTCATTGTCCTGTTGGAAGATGAACCTTCACCCCAGTCTGAGGTCCAGAGCACTCTGGAGCAGGTTTTCATCAAGGATGTCTCTGTACATTGCTGCATTCATCTTTCCCTCGATCCTGACTAGTCTCCCAGTTCCTGCCGCTGAAAAACATCCCCACAGCATGATACTGCCAACACCATGCTTCACTGTAGGGATGTTATTGGCCAGGTGATGAGCGGTGCCTTGTTTCCTCCAGACATGATGCTTGCCATTCAGGCCAAAGAGTTCAATCTTTGTTTCTCATGGTCTGAGAGTCCTTCAGGTGCCTTTTGGCAAACTCCAGGCGGGCTGTCATGTGCCTTTTACGGAGGAGTGGCTTCCGTCTGGCCACTCTACCATACAGGCCTGATTGGTGGAGTGCTGCAGAGATGGTTGTTCTTCTGGAAGGTTCTCCTCTCTCCACAGAGAAACGCTGGAGCTCTGTCAGAGTGACCATTGGGTTCTTGGTCACCTCCCTGACTAAGGCCCTTCTCCCCCGATCGCTCAGTTTGGCCAGGCGGCCAGCTCTAGGAAGAGTTCTGGTGGTTCCAAACTTCTTCCATTTATGGATGATGGAGGCCACTGTGCTCATTGGGACCTTCAGTGCTGCAGAGATTTTTCTGTACCCTTCCCCAGATCTGTGCCTCGATACAATCCTGTCTTGGAGGTCTATAGACAATTCCTTAGACTTCATGGCTTGGTTTGTGCTCTGACATGCACTGTTAACTGTGGGACCTTATCCATGTCCATTCAACTGAATTTACCACTGGTGGACTCCAGTCAAGTTGTAGAAACATCTCAAGGATGATCAGTGGAAACAGGATGCACCTGAGCTCAATTTTGAGTGTCATGGCAAAGGCTGTGAATACTTATGTACATGTGAATTTTTTTTATTTTTTTCGATTTCAAACAAACTTCTTTCATGTTGTCATTATGGGGTATTGTTTGTAGAATTTTGTGGAAAATAATGAATTTAATCCATTTTGGAATAAGGCTGTAACATAACAAAATGTGGAAAAAGTGAAGCGCTGTGAATACTTTCCAGATTTTGTGTGGGGGGGGGGGGGTAATCAGTATTATGCTACAAATGCTTTTGATTAAGCTTAACTTGTATTGAATATTCCTTAAATCCTTAAGTTAAAAGCAATGTTAAATAGAGTAAATGAATTCCAGACTGATTTTCTTTTCATTTTCTCTTTTTTATTTTTTTATTTTTTTGGGGGGGGGGGTTACAGAGTTATGTCTCTGTACTTCATGTCATTCATGAACTGAGTGTGTGTGTGTGTGTGTGTGTGTGTGAGAGAGAGAGTGGGTGAGAAATGTTGAGAAGGAAGGAGGGGCTGAGTGTTTTATTTTAAGATTACTGTGACATTTAATCTGTGTCTTTCTAGTGAGTCCCTTCATAAAGAATAGGCTAATGCACACTGGCCTTTTTAGATGTACAAGTACTGTTTTAAGTTAAATATTCTTGTGAAATAAAGTGCGGCAATCCAACTATGTTTGCTTGACCTCTTACTAAGGTTTCTCTAAATGAAATTAAACAAAAAAAGCTGAGCTGTAATACATAATGTTTAAAATACTGATGCACAGAATACTGAATGCAATGCATAGTATATGGAGGACTCAACTGTGTCTTTTTGATGTTGAGTTGTCTTATCTTTGGACTTTTAAGTATGCTTTTAACTGACAAAAATGTGTTACTGTTAAAGGGATAGTTAATCAGTTGGGGCCTGGGTAGCTCAGCGAGTATTGACGCCGACTACCACCCCTGGAGTCACGAGTTCGTATCCAGGGCGTGCTGAGTGACTCCAGCCAGGTCTCCTAAGCAACCAGATTGGCTCGGTTGCTAGGGAGGGTAGAGTCACATGGGGTAATCTCCTCCTGGTTGCTATAATGTGTGGTTCTCGCTCTTGGTGTGGCGTGTGGTGAATTGTGCATGGATGCTGTGGAGAATAGCATTGGCCTCTACACGCGCTACGTCTCCGCGGTAACATGCTCAACAAGCCACGTGATGAGATGCACGGACTGACGGTCTCAGACGTGGAGGCAACTGAGTTTCGTACTCCGCCACCCGGACTGAGGCGAGTCACTACACCACCACGAGGACTTAAGAGTGCATTGGGAATTGGGTGTTCCAAATTGAAAAAAAAAAAAAAAAAAAGGGATAGTTAATCCAAAAAGGAAAACTCTGTCATATGTAATATGAAAAAAGTTATTTATAACAGAATGTCCAAGCTGCTCTTTTCTATACAATGATATTGAATGGTGACTATGGGTCCACGGCTGTCAAACAAGATTTTCAAGGCAAGATATCTGTTAAATAACGACTTAAATTTCAGATCCTCACACAGACTTGGAATATAGCACACCAGTAAAAGGTATACGGTTATAGAATAATTTACCAATAGAAATTAAAAGACAAACAGAGTTCAAAGTGTTCAATAGAACTGTAAAAAAAAAAACTGGCTTAAACAAAATCAGGGTTGTGAACATTGATGTATTCAGTCTCTATATTGTCTATTACATATTAAATATGTTTTTTTTTTTTTTTACTAAAAGCCTAACCAGGGACAGGTGTTGTAAATTAGCTATTAGCTAGAAGTCTGTGTGCAGAGCATCTGCTGCTTAAACATATGTAGCAGTGTTATTCTGTGTTGTCCCTGTCAAATAAACCAATAAATAAATAAAGTACGAAGTACTACTTTCATGGTGCTTTTCCCCTAATTATTAAGAGCTTGGCCACCCCTGATCCCCATCCACTTTCATTGTATCGAAGTAAGCAGCTTGGACATTCTGCTAAACTTCACTTGTTATGTTCCACTAAAAAAGAAATGCATGTGGATTTGGAAGGACATGAGGGTGAGTAAATGATTACAGAATTTCATTTTTGGGTGAACTACTCCTTTGTGTTTTAGTTCTTAACACTGTCTGACACTGTCTATCTTATGAGAGCATATGTTTATCTACATGTTGCACACTACTGCACTACCAGTCATTTTGAGGTAAAAAGCACCAGAAAAACATTCTAAACATACTTAAATCTGTCAAAAAGGAAGGGAACTCAACTTAAAGAGTTTGCACTACACTTAATGGAGACAGAAAATCATCTTGAATACAAACAAGTGCCTTCTGTGTTTCTTTGTCCCCCTGACACAGCTCTGAATGACAGAGATTAGGCTGGCGAGCCCACAGCACATGAGAGCTTCAGCCTGGAACTTTCTCTCTGCTCTGGGTCAGGTGACTGCACACTGAAATCTCTCCAGCTGGCGTGGCTATATACATAGTAGAGTCCAGGGCTTCTGTCTCTGAATCCAGCAGTGCAGGAGTGCGAGCTCTAGCTGGGCTTTGACCAAGGGCGAAGAGAAAGGACACACATTTCCACTCAGTTATCTCTCAAATACAACTTTGCCAATAAGGTAAAAGTTTTCTTTGAAGTGTTGCAAAAAGCCTGCAAAGATTTGACTTGGTGTTCTGTTCTGTCCGCTTGAGTCTGTTTTAGATTTGAATAGTTTTGATAGCTTTTTTTTTTTTTTTCTGCGTTTCTGTGCTTTTTGTTCATTTTGTGGCATTTGCTATGGGCTGCTACTAAACGGCTGCCATAAAAATGCAAAGCTTTGTGTTCAAGTCCAAAGTGGACTAGCTGTGCTTCAATCCTTCATGGCCCATAATAAACTTTTGGCGTGTGTGTCGTATAAAAAGGCACCAGAAGTAATTTTCCTCCCAAAAAGAAAGTGGCGATAATAGGAACTTGCTGTATAAGCATGCTTACATGTGCTAGAATGAAAAACACACAGAGTATACTAATTAATATATATATATATTTTTTAAATTGTATTTATTTATCACACATATACAGTGAAATTATTTTTTTTCACATATCCCAGCTAAGCTGGGGTCAGAGTGCAGGGTCAGCCATGATACGGCACCCCTGGAGCAGATAGGGTCAAGGGCCTTGCTCAAGGGCCCAACAGTGGCATCTTGGCAGTACTGGGGCTTGAACTGTCTGACCTTCTGATCAGTAACCCAGAGCCTTAACCGCTGAGCCACCACTGCCCCTACTAGGCCTACTGGTAAAAAGTTTGGACACGCCTACAAATTCTTTATTACTATTGTCCACATTTGGAGTAATAGTAAAGTTGTCAAAACTATGAAATAACCCAAATGTAAGTATCGGAATTATGTAGTGGCCAAAACAATTGAATAAAAAAAAAATTATTAAAATTAAAAAAATATGTTATATCTAATATAACTTATATTTGAGCTTATAGCTTAAGTATAGAGGACTTTGTCTAGATTACAGTACACTCTGGTTATTCTCTCAGTCAGCTTTATGAGGTGCATCCTGAAATGCTTTTTAAAAAGTATTGGAGTTCCCATGAGTATGTAAGCTACTCACTGGCTGTATTTTTCCTTTTCTATCCATTTCAAAAAGTTTTTTTCCCATACGTAGACACGTAAGCGTTAACCTTTAGATTAAAATGTTTATGAGATCACGAGAAACATAAAGTCATTCAAGTGTGTCCAAACTTTTCACTGTGCATGTCAGTGTTTCCTACAGAATTCAGCTCTTGCAGATAAAATTACATAGTTTATTATATTTGTATTATATATAAGTAACATTTCAATTTTTACATTTATTAAAAAAATGAATGCAAAAGTGTATCTGTAGCTAGCTACTCTGTCTTTTGAACATTGAACAACACTGATTCAGTGAGTTCAGTAAGCATTGTCACGTGCTTGTCCTTCAGATAAGTAAATTGGGTATTCACTTGTCCGAGTAAAAAAGTTGCTCATCCGGTATATTATGATACATTGTCACAATGCACTTTGTCTCGACACACGTACATGTTCAGCACACACACATAAGCTGATCGCTAGCGAATGATACAGTTATGCACTCTGGATTATTAATAAGAATGTTAACTTTGTAATATATGGCACAGGCCTAGACAATATCACAAATATAGCCGGTTATTTTTTGTTATTGAAATTCTAATCAGGCTATTTGTTCGGCTGAAATAAAAAACAAGCGTTAATGTCGACCCTTAATTACAAATGTATTATAATAACTAATAACAACAACCCTATTATTATTATACAAGTAATATTCTCTAATCATTTTGTAATTTGTACACAGCATTGCTATGGGATCTGGTAAAAAAAAAAATGCGGTAATTTTCTGTGTGAAGCCGCGTAACAAAAGCCATTGAATGAGCGCCTGTGAATTCCAATATGGTAAAATGCTCTCATGTCCACTTCTGTCCACAAAAACACCTGGTGTCATGAGATTTTCAATTTGTAATTGTATAGTAACTTGTAGTGGCAGTTAAAGTGAATTTAGAGCGCTGTAAATACAATTGAACGCAACACATCCGTTATTCTGTGCATGAGATGAGGTTCATAGAGGGAGACAGACAGAACCACCTCATGTGCGCTCAGAACAGAGCTCCGCAGAGCAGCACGCCGCGTGCAGACTGTTTGCTTGATTAAATCAGCCCTTTGCAGTTTAATATTCACAAGGTCATATCTTAATTTCGATTTTATTTCAATGGATCGTTCAGCCATACACAATGCAATAGAAAGACGTGTTGTTTTTGCGTTATTTCGCAAAATTCTCTTGCCGTGGCGCTGGAGATTCAGTAGCGGCGGAGCGCCGCTGATGAATAATGGTGCAGGAAACACTGGTGCATCTGTCTGTATGCAAATGTGCTGTTATCCTGTATCTGATGAATGTGACACCCTCAATTCATAGTCAACATACTCCTACTACACATTTTGCATACTTCTCTTGAGTCGCAGAACATGCAGACGCATCAAATCTTGTGGATAGTGCAGACCACATGACCCCTGTGTCAATAAGTTCTTTGTATCTCTCAGCTGCCTCAGTGTGCTCCTGTCAGATTGGCTGTATGAAGCAAAATTGCAGCAAAAATTATGCTTGATCAGGCGTGTTTTCTGGCAAAAATCCTCCATTTGATTTTCTGTACTGTGTGAACCAAATATTACAAATATAAAAATACATTTTCGCCCAATTTTTTTTTTTTTTTTTTTACCAGAATTTCCTTAACAACAGAAAGGCGGCACATTCAAACAGTTCTTTCACACTTTCAGAAATCAGAATTTATGCATTTTTTTTTTTACTATTTTATAAATATATATTTGAAGTCAAAGAATAATCTCTAATATTCTGGTGGGCCCAGTAGGTCTAATTTGCTCACCCTTGGCTACGCCACTGACATGAACGATCATACAGATGTAGGTAAAATTGCACCAGCTTGCACTACACACCGGTGTGTTCTTGTTGACTGATTTTGACTGATTGAACAACATAAACAGAAATGAATAAGCTGTCTGCATCAAGGTAGGTGGAGCTCCAGGTCACACCTAACAACGACGTGGACCAATGGCAGTAAGAAGGTGTTAAGCAGTAAGTTTGCCCAGGCGAGCATTTACGAACTACTGAAACAAATGCAAAAACATCGTCTTTTTGGCCAGATTTTGTTCTAAATGACATCACACCCATTCGTTCTTCGATTTCGTATGAAGTATATTTGGATCTTTAGTCATGGCATGCTACCAAGCAGGCAGTCCAGGGCTTTCTACAGCTGCTGACAACATGGGACAGCATGACTTCACTGCACAACGAATGTGGCTGCAGGTAGAAAAGTGCCAGTCTGTATACATTATACATTTCATTAATAATAATTATGCACATTCTTAGATATAAACTGAAATATTTTTTTTATTACTGATACATAGCCTATGATTTATATATATATATATATATATATATATATATATATATATATATATATATATATATATATATACTGTGTATATACTGTATATATATATATATAATATATACACTGTGTGTGTGTGTGTGTGATATATATATATATATATATATATATATATATATATTCACAGAACAAATTTTTAATTATTGTTTTATTTCTGCTCTTTGACTTTGACAATAATAAAAAAAATGATCATTACTACAACAACAAATAACATAAAATCACAACTGTATGACTGTACAGTTATACAGGCTAACTGTAAAGTCTACAATGCTATGCGTTTCTGACTTGAGAATGAATGTACAGTATGTTACATAAACGTTGAGGATTTTATGCAAACAATAACCTACATTTAATAAGTTATTATAAACAACGTTGATTCCTGATGAGCAATGCTGTTGTTGGAATATTCTGGGTTCAATACAAATTAAGCTAAACCGAAAGCGTTTTGTTACATAATGCTGATTACAAAAAAATAAAAAATAAATAAAAAATGATGATAATTTCAAATAAAAAAGTTACAGTGAGGCACTTATAATGGAAGTGAATGGGGCCAATTTTTGGAGGCAGAAATGTAAAGCTTATAATTTTATAAAAGGACTTAGATTAATTCTTCTGTTAAAAGTTGTTAAATCATATTCTTTTCAGTCATTTTTGGGTTTTCGGGTTTGTTGACATTACATCATCATGGCAACAAAGTTGTAAAATTGGCTATAAGATTACACAGAATAGGTTAGTAAGCCATTTTATCACATTAAAGTCATGTTAACACACATATTGTTTATGTCTTGTGGCTATACTCTCGAAATAGTGAGTATTTTAACATTTACGGATTGGCCCCATTTACTTCCATTGTAAGTGCCTCACTGGAACCCAGATATCTGCTTTTCCTGTTAATCAGTATTATGCCACAAATCCTGTCGATTGAGCTTAACTTGTATTGAACCCGGAATATTCCTTTAAGAGACCCAAAAAATGCCGGCTCTTCTCAATAGACCAATTAAGAAATGTAAATATGTGTTGACACACACCCTGGGTGCAATTAAAAAGCATAAGTTTACAAGAAAGAAAACATTATTTACCTGTCATTCATGATCAAAACCAAATCCTTTTATTCAAATACTTTTCAAAAATCTCTTTTGGTCATTTTATCTAGAAAGCATGTCAAAAGGTCCAGCCGTTGGAATTGATTTGGGCACCACCTACTCCTGTGTGGGCATCTTCCAACATGGAAAGGTAGAGATCATTGCCAATGACCAAGGGAACAGAACGACGCCCAGCTATGTCGCCTTCACAGACACAGAAAGACTGATCGGAGATGCAGCCAAGAACCAAGTAGCCATGAACCCCACCAACACAGTGTTCGGTAAGGAAGTCCATTCCAGAATTTGCATGCTCTAATTTAGATCTTCAAGACTTCATTCAAGCTGTAACATCTGAGGCACTCCATATGAATAGATAAAGACAACATGCAAAATAGAGACAGTTGTTAAGAACGTATGAGGTACATGCATGCACAAAGAAGACTTGTAACAAGATACATTTTTTAATGTCATTGACTTTTGTATATATTACTCTTCACCATTAGATGGCATTACAGCTTATATAATGCTAATACTGTAAGTCATTTGATACCTACTCTAAGTAGGTTCAATTATTTTTTTGCAACTACCAGCCCCTTTGCCATCTCATTGGTTCAACAGATGCCAAACGCCTGATTGGTCGACGCTTTGATGACCCAGTGGTCCAGTCTGACATGAAGCACTGGCCCTTCAAAGTCATTAATGAGGGTAGCAAGCCCAAGGTGGAGGTGGAGTACAAAGGAGAGATTAAGACCTTCTACCCTGAGGAGGTGTCCTCTATGGTCCTCACTAAGATGAAGGACATTTCTGAGGCGTATCTGGGCAAGGTGAGAAGGACTGGACATTAAGTTATTCAAGGACCAGCCAAAACATTTAGCACTCTAGCAAAGTTGCACATCTAAATACTTTCGCTTTGTAAAGATTTTGATCATAAGTCTGATCATTCATAAGTAATAGCACTACCTCTCCTCTGCAAGTTGATTTAAGTTATCATTCACGTCTGAAGCAATCGCCACTTATCAGAAACTGGATGAACATGCCAAAGAGAAGATTACATTGTTGTTAGATTCATGAGAAAATATGTGTATACACAGTTTGTATGAAAAGATGCATATGATCAACTAATGAGGATGTGGTGATAAATTCTGAAACATATATGCAATGTTTCATGCGATGATGAAATGTGCATACACAAGGACAGTTCCTAAAATTCTAGAAACTGGTGTTGTGAGGTCACATCATTTGTTCTGAAATTGCCCTGCAGCCTTCTACACCATTATTATAGTGTTGCACACAAAATAGTCAGACATTATAATTCTATATGCATGAAAATATTATATTTTTCTGCTATGTCAAACTCAAAAGAAAAGCAGAAAAACATAAGTACTGTGGTAAGGAATAACTTAGCTCTACATGTGGAAAGGTTTGCAAACACAGCTCTACACGTCTTTTTGTAACTTGCTGAAGAGCGGTTTTGAGAAAGTCACGACAGATTTATATCTGATGCTTCTCTGAAGATATCTTTCATACAAAAGGGAAGGTAAATATCTGCATTTTACATTTTGAATGTGAGGTTTTTGAAGATGAAGCCATTAGATAACACTGCAAAATAAAGTATTACTTTGATTACAGGAAGAATGTGTGCAGTGAACTTGATAGCAATCAAATAGCTTGTTTTTGTGAACCTATATTACTATACAAACTTGCATATCTTGCTAGAAAAGCAAGAAAAGCTTCTGAAAATGTTTGGGGGCCACAGTTTCTTCATGAGAGCTGTCATGAAAAAAACTGGTAATCATCATCACTAATGCAGAGAATCTTTCATTATTAATCGCATAGATAAAACCACAGAAATTAACCTCGAACAATTATGAACACTTCACATATGCGTAATCACGTAAACAAAAATCAAAATGTTTGTGTGAGGCATGAACTTGTTACATTTACATTACAGTTATTTGTATGTATTTGGCAGACACTTTTTTATACAAAGTGACTTACAGTGCATTCAAGGTAAATATGTTTTTATCACATTGGGTGTTTCCAGTGGTGGGCCGTGCATTTAAAGTCTAGGCCTTCAGTGTGATTCATGCCATTAAACACAGTTTCACAATGAATAAGACACCCTATGCCTTTGGGCATCATACATTATATCGCAGCTAACTAGTAATACCAATTGACATTTTAAAAACACGTCCACGCACGAAAGCCAGAACTTGAAACAACACTTAATGCTCAAGCAAGCCTAATTTTAACTGCAGCGTGACTGTTTGTGAAATGAACGTCTCCCGAACAGACATTCAAAAATCATAATTTTTCATATGAATCTATCAAGGAGGTCTATAATACCTGGAAAAATCTCTCTAATAATATTTGCGATTTAAATGTTGCTTGCAATAAATTTCATTTCATCAGGGTACACGGATATGCTGCGTTCCATTCAAGTTGGATGACGGATATTCCTACTTGATATCTCCGACCATAAATGCATTCCATTCCCCGATATTCAGGAAGATGACTTTTAAGGAAACAAAACTGCAATGCTCCCGTTAGCTTAGCAGGGGTTTGACTCTCATTAGAGATGTCTCCTAGCAACTCATCTGATAAACAATGCTGCAGCGCTAGCATTTGTGCTATGGGTGTACGATTATCAAAAGAGATTATAATTTACCATGTTTTACACACCTGTTTCTGCAGGCGTTTGTTAAACAAGCTTTAATATAATGTAATGTGGAAACGAACTAATTTATCGATATTACTTAATAAAGTGAATGTTTATCACTTACTTTGTGTATCTCCCTGAGTGTCAACATGTTTGTGTGACATCATGCACCTGCATCTCAGCGAAATCGGAGTTGAGAATTTCTGCACGAGCCTACAAGTTGTAATTCTGACTTCAAGATGCATTCCATTGCACTTTTCCTAGTAGGAATTTGTAAAATCCGACTTTCCGAGTTGAATGGAATGCAGCACTACTTTTCAAAACTTGATCCGACACTGACTGCTTAAGCAGCCTAATTTACACTTAGAAAACTCCTCATGTTGCTATAACAATGCAAAAAGCACTTACCAATTTACTTGAAGTGAAAATCAGTCCTCCTTTCCTGTTTAATAAATTAAGCAATCACACGGTCATGCAGAACATCTCGTGTTTTTAAATCCATAAGGATCTCTTTCTCAACGGCATTATCAGTGATGACAGCCGACTGTTAGCAAGACCTCACGCTCGTCGCCTTCTAATTACATCACTTAAAGCGTGATTGTGTCACTCAAGATCAGCTAGAAGGCCTCGACCGAGACATATCCTAAAGATCACACCCACCAAGAACAAATAAATCAATCTGATTGGCTGATGAATCTGACAATCTGACTTTAGTTGCCCATTCATTTGCACTGTTGAGGGATTCTGAAGAAATTCTGAAGGCTTGAGGGGGTGGAGCTCAAACTCACACGCTGCTTCGGCTTCGGGCATGCGATTTGTGAAACAGTTGTCACACTTTGCTTGTAAGCATCAAGGAATAAATTATGACTGGATAAACTTTTCGTTTTTCTTTATTTGTTTGTAGATTAATTAAGAGTGGGAAGCGATTAAAAATACATAGGCAAAAAGGTGATTGAGAATGAAAGGATGAACAATATTTATTTATTTGGCATGTTAGGCCAGCAGAGAAGGCTTTGCTGGCCCTGAGAATTCGCCACTGGGTGTTTCCTTGGGAATCAAACTTACAACTACAGCATTGCTAGTGTGATGCTCTTTACCAGTTGAGCTACAAGAACTTGTACAGTAGTCTACTAATTGATAAATAAGTCAAACTTAATGCTTGTTTCACAATGGATGCAGAACAAATTATGTGAACTATACTAATCAGGATTTGACCTTCTTAATATTTCAGACTGTATCAAATGCAGTCATCACTGTGCCTGCTTACTTTAATGACTCTCAGCGTCAAGCCACCAAGGATGCTGGAACCATTTCTGGCCTTAATGTCCTGCGTATTATCAACGAACCAACAGCAGCTGCCATCGCATATGGATTAGACAAAAAGGTACACCGATATCCTGAGCTATACTGACCTGGACTAGTACAGGGCTTTTATATATTCCTAGTTTAAATGGATAATTCAACCAAAAATGAAAATTCTGTCATCATTTACTCACACACCTTTAGTTCCAAACTAGTTTGTCTTTCTTCCTTCCGTGGAACACAAAAGGAGATGTTAGGCAGAATGTTCAGTCTCAACTTTCTCTTTCATTGTATGGAAACAAAATGTAATGAAAGAAAATTATGACTGAGGCTATCATTAGTCATTCAAATTGTGTCTTCTGGCTATAGGTTGGTGGTGAACGCAATGTCCTCATCTTCGACCTGGGTGGCGGCACTTTTGATGTGTCCATTCTGACAATTGAGGATGGCATTTTTGAAGTTAAGTCCACTGCAGGTGACACCCACTTGGGTGGCGAGGACTTTGACAACCGAATGGTCAACCACTTCATTGCAGAGTTTAAGCGCAAGTTTAAGAAGGACATCACTGGCAATAAACGTGCAGTTCGTCGCCTACGAACAGCATGTGAGCGTGCCAAGCGCACCCTCTCCTCCAGCACACAGGCCAGCATTGAGATTGACTCTCTCTATGAAGGTGCTGACTTCTACACTTCCATCACCAGAGCGCGTTTTGAGGAACTCAATGCCGACCTGTTCCGTGGCACACTGGAGCCAGTTGAAAAGTCTCTGCGAGATGCCAAGATGGACAAGGCGCAGATCCATGACATTGTGTTGGTTGGTGGCTCCACTCGCATTCCCAAGATTCAAAAGCTGCTTCAAGACTTCTTCAATGGTCGGGATCTTAACAAGAGCATCAACCCAGATGAAGCAGTAGCCTATGGAGCAGGTAGGAGGATCCATTTCCACTCTTAATGTGTCATTTTAATTACATCCCTGCTGATAAAACAGCTTAAACCAGCCTAAGAGGTTTTGCTGTTCTTAGCTGGTCTCATATCCCTGACAAACTGATCTGCTAGCTGTTTTTTGGGCCACTTTTCAAGGCCAGCTAGACCAACTTGGCCAGGCTGGGAGACCAGCTAGACTAGTTAAAGATCAGCTTGGCCAAGATAAAGGCCAGTCAGACCAGATAAATGCAAGTTTGGCCAAGATGGAGGCCAGCTGGAACAATTTAGCTAGACTGAGAGACAAGCTAGACCAGTTAAAGATCAGCTTGGCCAAGATGGAGGCCAGCTAGACCAGATAAAAACTAGTTTGTCCAGCCTAGAAGATCAGCTAAACCAGCTAATGATCAGCTTGGCCAAGATGGAGTCCAGCTAGACCAGCCAAAGATCAGCTTGGCCAAGATGGAAACCAGCTAGGCCAGATAAAGACCAATTTGGCTATCCAGGCTGGGAGACCAGCTATACTATTTAAAGGTCAGCTTGGCAAAGGTGGAGGCCAGCTAGATCAGATAAAAACCAGTTTGGCCAGGCTGAGAGATCAGCTAAAGATCAACTTGGCCAAGATGGAGGCTAGCTAGACCAACTTAGCCAGGCTGGGAGACAAGCTAGACCAGCTAAAGATCAGCTTTGCCAAGATGGAGGCAAGCTAGACCAGCCAAAGACCAGCATGGCCAAGATGGATGCCAGTTAGACCAGATAAAGACCAAAAAAAGCCCTCCTTGGCCAGGCTGGGAGAGCAATTTAAACTAACTAAGACCAGCAAACCATCTTAGGCTGGATTAAGCTGTTTTTAAGAGGGCATTAGGGTAATTTCAAAAGTTCTCTTTATCTTTTGCTTCCAAAATGTTTCCTTCTTCCTACTGTTTACCATATTTGTGTTTTGGCGTATTGCATGTGTTGATGATGTTCTAATCTTTCCCCAAAACCTATCCAGCTGTCCAGGCAGCCATCTTAGCAGGTGATAAATCTGAGAATGTCCAAGACCTTTTGCTGCTGGATGTCACCCCTCTCTCTCTGGGCATTGAGACAGCTGGTGGTGTCATGACAGTTTTAATTAAGAGGAACACCACCATTCCCACCAAGCAAACCCAAACTTTCACCACCTACTCAGACAACCAGCCTGGTGTACTGATCCAGGTAAATGAAAGTGCTTGTTGTAGATCCGTATTTTAATAGTTCCTCCTGAAACCATTGAAGCTATAGAGGTGTTTGCATTAGTTTGTCCTGAAACCATTTAAGTGTTTGCACTTTGTACTACACTTTGTAGTCCGTTTTAGTGATTTTGCCTTTCTTTTCATTAGGTATTTGAGGGAGAGAGAGCCATGACGAAGGACAACAACCTTCTTGGCAAATTTGAGTTAACGGGAATCCCTCCCGCCCCTCGTGGTGTGCCGCAGATTGAAGTTACCTTCGACATTGATGCCAATGGCATTCTCAATGTATCAGCTGTGGACAAAAGCACTGGCAAAGAGAACAAAATAACAATCACAAATGACAAAGGTAGGCTAACTTACACAAACCACTGAGACCTAGGCCAAACTCTGCATGAAGAGTTGACTTCATACAAATTTCACTTTAGCAAAGTCCAAATATCCAAATATTATCTAATTTTTCTGCCTTAAGTTTCCTTCTAATCTCTTCTGCTTCTTTCAGGTCGTTTGAGCAAGGAAGACATTGAGCGTATGGTACAAGAAGCTGACCAGTACCGAGCAGAGGATGATGCTCAGAGGGAGAAAGTCACAGCCAAAAATGCATTGGAATCCCTGGCCTTTAACATGAAGAGCACCGTGGAAGATGACAAGCTGAAGGAAAAGATCAGTGCAGATGACAAAAAAGCCATTACTGACAAATGCAATGAGGTCATTGCCTGGCTGGACAGGAACCAGGTAGGTAACTACATACACATTTGAACTGCAGAAATTATATGCAAATCTACAGGTTACACTTGTACTCAATCAAGATTATGTCATAAAATGATCTTTGGAACAATGAGATGTTCCACTAGATGAACAATTAGACCTAGAGGAAGTGAAAGCCATTTGTGTAGCCACTAAGAACAACTTCCACAATAACACATAGATCATTAAACAATGAGCCAACACAGAGAACAAAGAAATGTTTGTGTAATGATAATTTGTATTTCCAAACATTTAATCTTTTCTTTCTTTAATTTCCTTATTCACACTTTACATTCAGTGAGAATTTATTTATTTTTTTGTCCCACAGACTGCAGAGAAGGATGAGTATGAGCACCAACAGAAGGAGCTGGAAAAAGTTTGCAACCCCATTATTGCCAAGCTCTATCAGGGCACTGGTGGTATGCCAGGTGAAATGCCGGGTGGATTTCCTGGAGGTGCAGGAAGTGGCGCCTCCTCTGGCCCTACCATTGAAGAAGTTGACTAATCTCGACAGTATGAGATAAAGAGGAATCCAGGCTCACATGTAGTGCAATCAAACTGAAGAGTGATTTCCATCAGCATATCTCAAACAAGCTTCTTATGAATTTGATAACATTTATATCACAGTGGTCAGTGCCGAATGAGACCAACTTATAGCATGTGACCAAAGCAATTTGGCACACATTAGCTAATATTTCATAACAATATGTTTGCATAGACATTTGTAAGCTATTATATAATGGTTACAGGGTTACAAGGTAAGTCATGTTACACATAGCGATGAAAATACCAAGCTGAAGTGGATGGAGCACTGTTAGCTGTTCAGTAAGCCATTGCATTCTTTTTATTATGATTCTACACAGATAGGTTTTTAATTGCACCACTGCTTTATGGTTCATTTCAAGGAGTGTTTTACATTAGGACTCAAGGAATTTTAAATAAAGCATATTGGATCTTCCTCAAATCTTGTTCTGTGTTTTTGTTAAAATGGCCATTCCCCAGGGTTATGGTTAGGTTAGATCTGGCTCCCTTATTCTAGCCAGTACTTTTCCTCATATGACAGATACATGGGAGAAATGCATGGAGGCAGAAGATTGCACTTATTTATCCTGAGTGTTACAAGTAGTGGTCAACCGATATGGGTTTTGCATTGGCCAATGTCTATACCAATAACTCATGTGCTGGCCAATAACCAATATAATGTCAATATATGAAATAGGCTGATAACATTTAATTAAAACAAAAAAGATCTTTAAATGAAATACTGTACACATACAAAATAGTGAAACAGAATATTTTCTTGAATTCACTACGATACATGAGAAACACTACAATAAGGTTCTATTTGTTAACATTAGTTAATGCATTAGGTATTACATCTTAAACTAACATTAAACAATGACTTTTTACAGCATTTATTAATCTTGCATACAGTATTGCATGAATTAGTAGGAACCTATACAACTTTTAATGTAAAAAATTATTAATACCTGTAAAAATAACATTAACCAAGATTAATAAATATTGTATTGTTTATTGATAATGTTAACTATATGCATACATTTACTAATGTTAACAAATACAATCTTATTGTAAATTGTTACCAATATATGAAACAGAAACTGTACAATGTCCATTGACAAGGTAGACTTTGCATCTTACATAAGGGAGATCTACTACTATTAGTCATCTAAGTGGATAAGGTTATCAGCCAATCCAATTAAGCCTATCTCAAAATTGTGGGGAGACTGATTTCGGAGAATGAATTTAGAGGGGGGATGGTGTTCCACTGCCCTTTGTCCTCCCAGGTGAGAAGGATTTAGCTGCAAGCAGAGCTCCAAACCGCCATCAAAAATATACGGAGCCCATAACCTAACCCTTTCCCTAAACCTAACCGTGTGGAAGTGACGTTCCCTTTTGGAGTTGCTGCAACCCCCTTTTGGAGTAACCCTGCCCACTTCTGGAGTAACCCTGCCCAATTTTGGAGATTCTGCCCCCATTTGGAGGTCTCTGGCCTGCAGGCTGTACCTTGTCCCAGGTGCCCCCCTGGAGAAAGTAATTTAATTTGCATATATACATTTTTCCTGATGCTTTTTATCCACAGTGTCAAAGCTATTAATATACAGTATGGTGAATAGCACAACACTGTCTGCATGATTTTAGGTATTGTTGGTTTATGTAAACATGCGCTAGACAGCCATCTTCGGTTGTTGCATCATGTCTCTGTTTCGCAGGGCAGTGGATCATTAGCGGGAGGGGGAGAGGGCCAAGTAGGTATAGCTACAAGCTGGAGATCTCCAAATGTGGGCGGAATCTACAAAAGAGGACAGGGTTACTCCAGAAGGGGGAGGGGTTACTCCAAAAAGGGGGCGTCACTTCCACACATGCTAAGGGTTTGGGAAAGGGTTAGGTTAGGGGCTCCCTATATCTTTGCTGGCAATTTGGAGCTCGCACCCCCTTTTGGAGCTCTACCTGGGTCCTATGCTTGACCAGGTTCAAATGCGTCAAAAACGTGCATTAATTAGTATTGCTTGTGTGGGTCCAAACGTGTTAAAATTTGCATTAATTCATAAGGTAAATGGTACATCGTCGAGCTAACGTATCTAAAAATCAATACTTTTCTTTAAATTTGTTATTTAAATGTAAATGTAGGCTGTCCAATGGTTAGAATTTAAATGATAAAAATAAAGTGAACCCTTGAACTGTTGCTGAACTAAACACTGTATGAAGCAATCTGTCTGCTATCTGTATCTTGCACCCATTTTTTGTTTGTACTGCTATTCCTGTTCTGTTTCTAGAGCCAGATATTATATGCTCTCCTTGGAGAGTATACTATTGGGTCCAATTCTGAGCATCTGCAGATTATTCCCAGGGCATCAGCCTTCAAGTGATTAGCCAGTGGCAGCTGGTGCCCAAATTTTCAGGTGGGGCTCTGAGCCAATGCGTGCGCAGGAAAACAATTTGCGCATGTGCACGTTTTTTTTGTTATGGAGGCAGGTGGATTTATCAATAAATCCAAGTTCAGACAAAAATTGCGTTTTACACTGAATTCTCTTTTATTCTTTATATTATTTAATGCCAATATGTAACAATTTACAATTTTACAAACGTGTGTATGTGTATGTGTGTGTGTGTGTGAGACAGACATCTTATTTGTACAAGAATTTTGCTCTTCTGTCCTTCTGAGTGGCAAACTTCTCAATGACCCTGTTACTGAAGTCAGGAATGCTTTTGATATGTTTTTTCTCCATGGAGAGCATAGCCAGAGCATTCAGCATTTCACACAGTCAATTATCATTTGATAAAATGTGCCTATTCTTATCCACCTCTTCATTGTGCTTTCTTACCCCAATTCTGTGGCCTTCATCCAGTTGCTTAGCTATGTTGACTCTGCCAAGGATTGCTAGCTTGACAATATTGTCCATATGTGCTCTTGTAGACTCATGTTTCTTCATCCTCTCTGATAAATGTTCTAGGTCTCTTAATCCTAAAACAGTCCATGATCCATCTGTCCCCGTCATTTTAAAAAGTAGACATGGAAAGCAAAATAAGGCATCTGCATGACTACATCCAGCTAGCCAAGCCAATCTGCTGTACCAAGTATGGGAGTAGCATCGTGTGTACGTTTTGCTCTTTTCGCTAGCCTGTTGTTTGTCAGGTTGACCTGGGCCAAGCTCTTTTACCTGTAGTTTCTCCACCAAAGTTCTCCTCTCACATGGATTGTGCTGGAGAGATCTTATTGAATTTGGGGGCAGACTGGGCAGCTGAGATCCTGCTCCTGTGTCCGTCTTCATCATTGCTATAGTATTACAATCTATTGGCAGAGACTGTCAGACATCCAATGAGATGATGGTGAGAGGGAACGTCTGCGCATGCTTGGGGCGCTTCTCTCAGCACCCCTCAGGCCATAATATCGAGGCCGTTGATTGGCTACATTTCTTTGGCACATTTGAATATCTTGTGTCAGCATTGGTTGGCACTGCTCCACCGAGGGGTGCTGGAAAAAGCGCCCCAAGCATGCGCAGTCGGTGGTGGTCGGGACTCTTGATGAGAGAAGGGATGAAAAGGAAGCTAATTTCCCCTCATATAATGATTTATATTTTATATATTACACGTTATTATGCATTTTAAATGCACACATACCACCACTGTGATTAGCACAGGATGGCTTGTGCATTAACACAGCTCAGAAACCACAGGGTTTTCAATTCCTTCTGCACTGATAGTGTTGTTGCCCATTTAACACTATAGTGTTAAATAACCACAGAACACATCCTGCACAAAAAACACGAAATTTTCATAATTATCTGATAGTGAAGGAGACTCAATAAATATACTTTGAATGTTTTAAAAATGGGAGAATATAAGCGATGAAGTAAAATATAACAATGCATTTACCTTGGATAATTTAGCAAAGATGGAGAGGAAAACTTTTACATTTTAACACAAATTGCATTAATGCATTCGGGAGACACTTTATCAAAAGCTACACACACTTTACAATAGGTTTGTTTTAGTTAACATAGTAAGTGCATTAGGCATCACAAACTAACAATGAACAAAATATTTTAACAGCATTTATCAATCGTGGTTAATATTAAAGAATGAAAATGCAACTGTTCTTTTTTAGGTCACATTAGTTCATAATGCATTAACTGATGTCAACACAAAACTTTTAGTTTTAAAAATGTATAAGTACATTCTGAAATTAACATTAACTGAGATTAACGTGCTGTAAAAATCATTGTTCATTGTTAGTTCATGTTAACTAATGTTGTAAACTAATGTTAATAAATACAACCTTATTAAAACAAATTCCAAAATCATTCTATAATTAATGGTATTATGAGATTTTTCAATAATATTTTATATTTTTTAAGTTTATGATTTGCTGCACATCTGGTATTGAGTGTAAGAGAACTTTAGGCTTCATAGATAATGTCAATTTTAAAATTTCCATGCAAATAATTCCAAGTTATAAAATTACAGGTGAAAGAATGTCAAGTTGTCTCTTGAATGCATTCAACGAGAAGTACGGTAGTCAGCAAATATTTCAATAGTTCTTTTTAGTTTAAAAAGTGTGGGTGCGTTCCCTTTTTGATTAGTTAACCCAACTGTTCAAGTCAGCATATTTCAACACACCTTTCGTCACATGACTATATGAACGAGATATGAACGTTCCCGAATTGTGAGATCCTTGCAGCTGCTTGGAAGCACCTTGATGAATTCCCAGTTTTATCAGATGCTAGAGAGAATATAAAGCAGGAGAGAAAACCAATAGGAGCAGCAGGATATTAAGCGTTTGTCTTCACCATGATCTGGATCATTAGCTGTTTTGCCTTAGTGGCCTCCACTCTTGGTGAGTATATTTTGGTACAATTTGGAACAAAGGGAGTAGTAGGGGTCCATGAAAAAAAAAAAACAAACATCTAAAATGAATCAAATCAACCTGCATATCCTGGCCTAAAAGATACAGAATCTGAGCAATTAGCTGCTCATTATTTTAGGAATTTATCAGGTTCAAAGAATACACTATCATACCCAAATAAAATAAAAACAAATTAAGAGCTTGTTTACACATAATTGTATGTTTATGCATTTCTTTACTTGCCACAGGTTGTGGAGTGCCTTCAATTAAGCCAGTAATTAGTGGATACAACAAAATTGTGAATGGAGAGAATGCAGTCTCTGGTTCTTGGCCCTGGCAGGTCTCTCTTCAGGTACAGTGTTACCATTTTTTTTATTATTTTTTTTTTTACAGATTATTGATGAAATGGGTTGTGCTTGTGTACTTTGATAAAAAATGAACAGTTGATGAAACAGTTGATGAAAATGTGTCTAGTAGTGTGCTTGATTCTGTTCTTAGTGTTAATTTGACATGTATCTTTGCTGAACAATCAGCTTAATCTAGCCTAAAGTGGTTACAGGGTCTCCCAGCCTGCTCAAGTTGGTTAGGCTGGTCTTTTTTGCTGGTTTTAGAAGGTTTTGGGCACCTGTCAGCTAAACAGACCAACTGGGACAACCAGTTATACACCAGCTTCGTCGTGTGGAAGACCATCTAGACCAGAAAACCACCTTAGACTGGTTTAAGATGGGTTGTTTTCATGGTCATCCTTTATATTTTTTCTTATTTATGAACCAGCAATCCAATGGCTTCCATTTCTGTGGAGGATCTCTGATCAACCAGTATTGGGTTGTGACTGCTGCTCACTGCCGTGTTCAGTAAGAACTTCTGAATCTATTTAACTTCATAAACAGATTGCCTTTTCTTTTCTTTCATTCTAATGCATCTATTTTCACCTTTTCATGCCTTTCGATCTCCTTGTCTTTCTAGGGCCGGATATCACTTTGTTATCCTCGGAGAACATGACCGTGGCTCCAGTGCTGAATCTATTCAAGTCAAGAGTATTGCCAAGGTATCGGCTTTAATGTGATTGGCTCAACATCCCATTTGAGTCACGTTGCTGTAATTATATGATATATTGGGCATTACCATAGAAACCACAGTGTTGTGACAGCCTTCCATATTTGATTGTGTTTCTCTTCTGCTAAGAAATAGTGTGCGTCAGATGTACATGTTTGGCCATAGCATCACATCTCTCAGCTTATTTTCTTTCTTTTTTCTTTTTTTTTGAATACCATGTGTAAAATGTTCTACTACATGACAGATACCACTGAAATAGTTGTCCTGACAGATCATACTTGTCTCTGTTACAGACATAGACTCTATAAACTGCCATTAGAGACCGGGGGTAGCCCACTTGTTTTTAGCCAATCAGAAACTCTCTCTGCATGTGACTCATTATGCATGTTGGCGTTAGTTTGGCTGACTTGTCTTGGAGGACAAGGTTTTGGAGGGAGGGTATGCGGTTGAAGGGATGGGGGTTGTCTAATTCAGCAAATGAAAACTCGCAAATATGTCATTCCAAAATTCCACATTTTTATGTGGACTAAAAACTCTGCAAAAGACTTGATAAAAGACCTTAAGACAGTATAACCAATTGAGTGATTGAAAATCTTGTTCTGACAGCCTCATTTTCATTCATGTCTAATTGAATATGGCATCTACCTGACTAAAATTCAAAAAGGCTGGTTCACACTAGCCCTACAAAACAGCAACATTTTAAGGGTTCTTAAATTGGCTGTTGGATTAAGAATGTTTGGGGAAATAATTGTAATTTTCACAATGTCCCAACAAACACCAACACTGTTGTTGACACACTGAATTATTTCCTTCAAATTCTGTAGTCCATCACCCATCCTTACTACAACAGCCAGACCTTCAACAATGACATCACACTGCTGAAATTGTCCTCTCCAGCCCAGATGACATCCCGTGTCTCTCCTGTATGTCTGGCTTCATCCTCCGACAGCGTCCCCTCTGGCACCATTTGTGTCACCACTGGCTGGGGCAAAACTGGAACCACCTGTAAATCTCCTATTCTTATCACTTACTTCAAAACAATTCCTGTAACTTTCAAAGTATGGCAAACACCCATGTATTTACCATGAGAAACAAAGCAGTTGGTCCTCTCTGAAGGCCATGATACCATAGACCATATTCATTCATGTGCAGCCGTGTTGGGGAAGCTACTTTGAAACTGTAGCTTGCAAAGCTACTCATTATTTAAAGTAGTTAATCTGAAACCATGATACCCTTTAATAAAAGTAGTTTGCGCTACGCTACAAATACGACTAACTTAAGCTTGACATTCTGCTTTTGCTTTGTCGTTAGCAAGCCCTCGCATCTTGCAGCAGACCGCCTTGCCCATGATGAGTCCTGCTCAGTGCAAGCAGTACTGGGGTCAGAGCAGAATCACAGATGCCATGATCTGTGCTGGAGCCTCTGGTGTCTCCTCTTGCCAGGTATATGAAGTTATATATATATATAGTTTCAATGTGAAAATGTTACAATGCTTCAATCTCTGATGTGTCTTTGTGGGTTTGTGTCTCTGTGTTAACTCCAGGGTGATTCTGGTGGTCCTTTGGTATGTGAGAGTTCAGGTGTTTGGTATCAGATGGGCATTGTGTCATGGGGCACAACCGACTGCAATGTTCGCGCTCCAGCAATTTATTCCCGCGTCGCTTACCTACGACAGTGGATTGACCAGACTGTCGCCTATAACTAGAGCACCAACCTGAGGATTTTCTCTCTAAAGTTGACAAAAGAAGTCTGTCCACTTAAATGTATCCAAACATTTCACAGTGGTTGGTCCTTCTATGTCCTCTTAGAACATGATGCAAATAAAAAAAATAATAAAAGCACCATAAAAATATGATGGTTTATGACTCAAGTAATTTACAGTAACTATACCAATCAAACATTTCCAACTTATCCATTTAAAAATATATATATAGAAATAATTATAGGCTAAATATATGTTTTGTTTACACAGCTAATTTCAAGCATTTAAGCATAAGCCTTTAGATAAAATGTTTTAAAGATCATGAGAATAAAACAAAATGTAAAAAGTTAAAAAGTGAAAAAAGTTAAAAAAGTTAAAAAAGCGAACAATTGTAGTAAAAAAGTATATAAGTATTGTTTTGTTTCAAAAAATAATCAATCGTTTGGGTTCAGAAGAACTTTATTTGTCGACTGGACCCTAAATATGCATTTTAGACCATCAAAAAATGGAGTACATTCACTTGCATTGTTTAAAGGAGGAGGCCTGAAATGAAATCCTAAAAATCTTAAATTCTGTTTTGATGAAGAAAGAAACTCAGATGCATCCTGGATGGCTTGAGGGTGAGTAAATTATCAGCAAATTTTTATTTTTGTGTGAACTATTCCTTTAAGACATGCCAGTCTATTGCATACTGTGGCAACTCAAAAACAAACACAAAGACAATTTTAAGCTTCATTTAATGAACCAAATAGCTTTCAGCAGTGTTTGATATAATGGCAAGTGATTTTCTAAATGATCAATTTAGCATGATTACTCAAGGATAAGATGTTGGAGTGATGGCTACTGGAAATGGGGCCTGTCTAGATTTGATCAAAAATGACTTTTTTTTTCAAATAGTGATGGTGCTGTTTTTTACATCAGTAATGTCCTGACTATACTTTGTGATCAGTTGAATGCACTTTGGTGAATTAAAGTACCAATTTCCTTACGAAACAGCGAAATCTGTACATTATTCCAAACTTTTGGCTGCCAATGTATATACTGAAATATGCTGTATATTTCATCATCGGGAAGTAATTTACCCTGATCAGAAACTGGTTCAAGTGTGTCAAACCTGTGTATATCTATCAACTACTCAAAGTGAGAATCGCTATATACTTTACCATATTATATACTCATATCAATAAAACTAGAAGTTAATATTTGTTGTAAATTAAACACATTTCATGCTAATTTATTTCTTCACACACATTTGGTTGACCACGCACAAAAGCCACATTCAAACAGAGGTATTTCCAAACTATTTCCAAAGCTACATACACAATTATTCTTAGTACATCCTATGCAGAATGCCCACAAAATGTAATAATAAATTAGGGGCTTTCGACAGAAGCATGTTTTCCCTCCTACATCACCATCAAACTCCAACCGTGAATCTTCTTTTATATAAAGAGAACTAGAAAGAAAAAGTGACCAAAGGAGTGAGACCAGAGAGTTTGAAGCCTAGGCTAGGTGTTCAAAGGAATAAATGGCAGGAATGATGATGGTGGTTGTTTTGATGTCCTTCCTGTACACAGCAGCAACACCACCTCCCCGCCCCTCAAGACGAGGTTTGTTGATGTATGTTTAGGTCTACATGGTGCCTGAAAGCACTATTAAAGGGGGCATCCTTAATTTATTATTCAGTGTAATTACACAAAATTGCCAGTTTATTGAAAAGGAAAGCTTTTTAAAAATATTTTTCAACCCATCTAGTTGTTTTATTATCATCCAACTTCAGGATCTTTGCTTTGATTACACAGCACTGAATTAAAAACATGGACTTTAATCCCGTAGAAATCTATTTGTCATCACATAGCATTTGTCTCTGTTGCTGTTTCCTAGAGTATACTCCAATTTATAGACAGAAAAGCTAAAAGAAATAAAGGGGAGACCATGGTTAGTTGTTACACCTTTCACTCCAGTGAACATTTCTGTTTATGGTTGTTTTTTTAAAGTCCATTTCTGAATAGGCACATACCTTAAATTATTTGCTACAAAAAACCTATAACCATACGAGGGTGAATAAACTGTGACAGAATTTAAAATGTTGTGTATCATATCTTTAAATACAAAGTACAGTATACAGTATGCTTTATATAAAAGGGTAATCCAAAACCAGTCACTCACTTCATGTTTTCTCTTTTCTTTGAAGGAACCAGTTTAGGACATCATCATTTGACAACAATGGAGCAGTGACATCTTATATGCAGTTGCTGTGTCGTCTCTATAGTGGGTCTTATTTGGAAATGGGCTTGTCATATTTGTGATTGGCAATAAAATGATGATGACAGTCAACTTCATTTCGTTTCTCAATTTACTGATTGCAGACTTCTGTTTCTTTGTCGCAATCATAGGCATTGTCTCAGACTTTGGCAGTCGGCCTGGTGACTCTATGTGCAGATTTCTCTCTTTCATTACAGAGCTAAATACTGTATGTTTAATAGCATTGTTCTGCTGACAGCTATCAGTCTGGACCGATGCCTGTGCACATGGATGGTTGTGTGGGCTCAGAATATGTGAACAGTCATCAAAGCCACGATCATCTGTATGCTTGTGTTAGTTTCATCCATCAGATGCAGCATCCCTTTTGTCATCAGTTTCTGTATTGTAAATTTTGACTTAAAGTTTTTGATCACCTTTTGGTTTATAGTGGGCTTCCTCATCCCCTTCCTGATTATTGCATCTTCATACTGGAGTGGGAGTCAAATGCCTCAAAATAAAAAAGGAAGCTACGGCATTGGGTTATATTGGTGGTCCTGGCCTTTTTGCTGGTTTCCTATCCATGTTTATGACTTTTATATCATAAGTGCAGATAGTCACTGGACTGTCAGTGTTTAAGAAGTAGAATATCTAGTTGAATGCATGTTTTATCTAAACAGCTGTCTGAACCTGATTCTCTTTGTGTTCATGTGTAGAGGAGTAAAGGGGAAGAAGCTTAAAAAGTCCCTGTTGCTGGAGCCAGCTTTTGCAGAGATCTGGAGTTCAGAGGCATAAGTAATCAAATGACAGCACCATCTCCCTGTCTGCTGGCCACCAGGACATGTAAAAACACAGCCAAAACATCGCCCTCTAAAGACATGTCAGCCAATTGATGTGAGCAAACCCAAACATGCAAAATGGTTGACAGGCAGAGAGCATTTCCTATTAACTAAGTTTTCTGATTGGCCAAAAAGGGCAGGCCGCAGCACTCCCTGAACTCTTTTTGTTTACAGAACCTAGTCAAGTCCCTTTCAAGGTAGGTCAGTCCACTCAGTGGACATCTAGGGAACACTCCTTACAGAGGCAATTTTACAGATGGTGATGATGACATGTTTCCGCCTTATTTAGCAACGTAAATCTAGCTAAATTTTTATATTTTAATTTTTTTTTTTAAGTATTTACTGCACATTTATAACATTATACTTTGTGTTATTTTACCCTGTAGTTTTGAAAAACTAGTTGCCAGAGCTGTGATGGGTTTTCTAATACAGCTGCTGAGGGAGTGACAGTAAATTTGTAATCTTTCTCTCTTCTGACTGCCGTAATCCACCGCTCTTTATATTTTTCCTGTTTTTGCGTGCACCATCACGGCACGGCCACGCCCTCCTCCTCGTTACAAATGGTATCATAAATCATGCTTCTTTAGCTCAGATCACGGAAAAAAAAAAATACGCAATTTGTCAGGCTGGTCCAGCTAATGGACTTTCTTGCTGGTCGCAGCCAACGCCATGTACTTCGCATATACTGTAGATAAAGCAATTGTTGGCTGCTTCTTTGACTTCCAGGAAACAAGAGGACCATTTTCAGTTAGACTACAACAGTATCCAGTTGTACTTTGTCTGTCATTTAGTTCTGATGCCCAGTCAGCATCACTGTATGCCACAAGTTTTAGCTTTTCATCACCTTTCTTGTAATATAACTTTTGAATGATTGTACCCTTCATCACGAAGTACTTCATCACATGTATCGCTGTACATCAATTTTGTTCGTTTGGCTTTGACAATAACTGAGACAGGTCTAGTACATCATCACATAAATCAGACTGCCTACTGCTACATGATACTTGGTAGGATTAACAGGATTTTCATCACTGTTGTACTCTAGCTTTTGCTCAAATGGGGTTGACCTTGGTTAACAGTCTGACATATTGAACCTTTCTATTTTATACTGTATGTACTTCTTTTGATTCATTTTTACAACTCCACAAAATCAATACCTAGGAAACTCTTCAATTTACCAAGGTCCTTCATCTTGAATTTAGCTATCTTTTTCACATAATTTAGTAACTCGCTGTTACTAGCAGAAATAATCAGGTCATAAACTCAGCCTATCAGTATCACACTTTTTTTTTTTTCAGTTTGTGTGTTGTAAACACAATGGTCTTCAGGATTTTGCACAAAATCATTTACACACAGGTAATCATGTAATATTTTGTTCCAATTCCTGCCCATACATTGACTTAGTCAGTTTACAAATTAGCCTTCACCAGTGTCTGATTTCACCTTAATTCCTTCTGGCTGTTCCATATAATCCTCACAGTCAAGTGGAGCATGCAGGTAGGCTGTCTTTACATCCATCTGATCGAGGTCTAGGTCATATTTTGGGCATTTGCATTAAGGCATGTAGTGATGTGATAGAGAAAGTCTCCTTGTAGTCTACTCCCATTAACTGACTATAACCCTTAGCAACATATCTGGCCTTATATGTCTTAGACTCCTCTGCATTGTTTTTGATTGTATAGACCCACCTTCCACCCACTGCATGTTTTCCCCCGGTAGAGTGTTCAATGTGGAACTATCCTTTTCTCAGAGGGAATCTGTTTTCTCTTTCACAGCTTAAAGCCTGTGATTTTGTTGAACTCATAGCTTCCATGAAGGTTTGTGGTACATTACACACTCTGTAACAGTTGTCAATATCAGTTAGAATCTGTTCATCACACACAACAACATATATGTAGTCAGAAAAGTATTGAGGAGCTCTTCTGTCTCTATTGGGGTAACGTGCATTCTGAACATCTGTCTGAGCACCATCATGTCAATCAGCCATTTTGTTTTCACTCTCTCGAGTCTTCTTTGGACTCTGATCAGTAATGTTTGTTGTTGCTATGGAGGGAAAATATCCCTTTCCACGAAAATCATCATCTGCTATTAGCAGCTCAGTTTGGGTTTGTTGTTCAACAACACATTTCTTGTAAAACTTCACAAGCCTGTGTTTAAGAACTTTACAGTGTCTGGGTAACAGACTAGGTATGCCATCATACCCGAAAGATATCCCTATTTCACACTGGGAGTCTAGCTTCTTTTTTTCATGTTTGTATGCATAGTACACTGATCCAAATACCCTCATCTTTGAAAGTCAGGTTGTTTCCCCATCAACATACAGTAAGGAGTCCATTTCACTCTGCTATTAAATAACCTGTTACAGGGGCCTGGGTAGCTCAGTGGTAATGACGCTGGCTACCACACCTGGAGTTCGCTAGTTCGAATCCCAGGGAGTGCTGAGTGACTCCAGCCAGGTCTCCTAAGCAACCAAATTGGCCTGGTTGCTAGGGAGGGTAGAGTCACATGGGGTAACCTCCTCATGATTGCTTTAATGTGGTTTGTTCTTGGTGGGGCGCATGGTGAGTTGAGCATGGATGCCACGGTGGGTGGCATGAAGCCTCCACACGCGCTATGTCTCTGTGGCAACGCGCTCAACAAGCCACGTGATAAGATGCGTGGGTTGACGATCTCAGACGCTGAGGCAACTGGGATTTGTCCTCCGCCACCCGGACTGAGGCGAATCACTACGTGACCACGAGGACTTAAAAGCACATTGGGAATTGGCCATTCCAAATTGGGGAAAAATCCAAAAAATAAAATAAAAAATAACCTGTTACAAATTACTGCAGCAGTTAATAGGTAATTTGCTCTCCATGAGCATGCACCTTGTCATTTCAAACAGGGTTTGTCAATTTCTTTCAGCAGTACCATTTTGATGGGGTGAATATGGTGCTGAGGTCTCATGCTTTAAGCAGTTCTTGCTGAGCAGTCCTTACGAAAATCGAGAGTTCATGGCAAATTTGCTGCAAACTTGCTGCAAATTCACCACTGATAATTTTAACATGCAAATGAGCTTTGCGGCAAACTTGCGGCAAATTGTCTATTTTTGCCAAAGATTTGCCGGAGGTTCACCACTACCGGCAAAGAGCTGCAAACTTTAGTGGACATATCTTACCTTACAAAAAACTAAACTAGCAGCAAATTTGCCGTTTGTTATTTTCACATGCAAATGAGAAGTTTGCAGCTCTTCACCGGTAGTGGTGAACCTCCGGCAAACCTTTGACCAATGGACAATTGTCACAAGTTTGCTGCAAAGCTCATTCACATGTGAAAATTATCAGTGGTGAAATTGCAGCAAGTTTTGCAGCAAATTGGCCATGAACTCTCAATTTTCTTAAGGGCTGTAGTAGTCTTGCAGGACACAGACACTTCTACTTCAGCTGGATACTATTGTGGCAGTTCTTATACTTTCAGATGTCTATAAATATGTGTGATGTTTCTCCCGTTTCAGCCCTTTTGGTTTCAGTCAGTTAAGCTGATAGTCGCTCCCTTTGAAGACAAATGCATGTTCATCTCTGTCCTCTTTATCTGTTGCTTGTTTTATGCTGTCTCTCTTTTTGCACCCACAAGATACATATTTGTGTGTCGAGCTTTTGCAGTAGCTACACCACTGTGTCTGCCTTTTGCGACGTTCATTCGGACATGCCCGGGCCTTATGTCCCTTTTGAACACAGTTGTAGCATGTTTTGTCCGGGTTAACATTTCACTCTCTCCCCCTTCTCTTAAGGGCTGTGGCACTCGCTCTCATCACGTTATCATCATTTGAACTGACATGATATTTTTCAGTGTTCATTAAAAATTTCTTAGCTTAGTTTTGAACTCTGTAAAAGTTATATCTTCATCATTCTGTGTGATGTGGATGGCAAACGGCCTAAACGACTTAAACCTTTAAGGATCAATGCGATCAAAAGCTGTGATGGCCTTTTCTGCCTGAATAATGGAAACTGTATCATTTTCACCTGCAGCTTTCTGGAGGGATGTTAATTCTTTGTACAGGCTAATAACCTTTGGCTTCCCTTAAAGGATTAGTTCACCCAAAAATTATAATTCTCTCATGATTTACTCACCTTTAAGCCATTCCAGATATGTATGTCTTTCCTTTTTCAGCAGAACCGAAATGAAGATTTTTATAAGCAGCTCTGTATGTCCGTACAATGAAAGCGAATGGGTGCCATGACACTGCTTGCTGATTGACGGTCCAAAAGGCATATTTAGGAAGCATGAAAGTAATCCACACGATTCCAGTCGATCAATTAATGTCTTCTGAAGCAAATCGATAGATTTGTGTAAAAAATAAATAGATAAATAAAACTTTATTCACTTTCAAAAAACACTTCCTGCAACCAGTCGACCCAGTAAACACAATGGCACGTTCACGTGAGAAATCGGAAACGCGCTTTGTATACAGCAGAGGAACGAACGTCATGTGAGAGTTAGGCCATTTCAAACAGCAATACAGCTATGCAACGATTTAAAGTTAAAAACTTTTTAATTATCGATTTGTATCTTACACAAACCTATCGATTTGCTTCAGAAGATATTCATTGATCGACTGGAGTGTGGATTACTTTTGTGCTGCCTAAATATGTCTTTTGGACCGTCAAACTAACTGCCTCTGACCCTCCGTATCCATTCTGCCGAAGGCTGTGTATGACACACACTTTAAAAAATGACACATTGTTGCCTCCTTACGTGAAATTGGTGACGTATTCCCATGCTCCGATCCCTGTACTTGGTTGCTTACCTGTCACAGTCTCCAAGGATGATGTAACATGCTCCATATCTATCTTTGTAGTTGAATCCGGCACGGCTCTGCTCTGAATGGATCTAATAAAAGGTCTGCATCTGCGCTTTGAAGGCTGTTCTATTCTGCCAGCACCAACACCGTCATCGGCTCCTGTAATGTGCCTCTCGACTTCAATGTCTTCACCTGCTCTGGGTTGTGCCAAAGGCTTTGTGCACAAAGTAAACACTTCTACAGTTATTGCTTTTGTGCACCAAAAACTTACCCTAAACTGTCCGTAGTGCTGTCAGTGCAGAAAGTCCAGCGCCTCCTCAAATTAGGCATCGTCAAGAGAGTGAATGCCTCGCCATGGGTCTCCCCAAATGTTTTTGTACAGAAAAAGTCGGGTGGCATTTGTTTGTGTATAGATCTACAGGAGCCCAACAAAACTGTAATTATGGACTAACCCCCTCTAATACTTATGAGCCACTGACAAATAAGGTTGTCCAATGTGTTAAAAGGAGAAATCTTTTAAAAACAAATCTAGTTTTAAACATGTGTCATGTTCTCAGAAATGAAATCTTTGTATCCAATTTGGTTTCATACATTTTTAAAAAACCTTTATAGGATTTTCTTCAATAAAAAAAAAAAAATCAACATTTCAAATTGTCAAGTGGTGTAACCATCAATAAAAAAAAAGTATTATAATACTTTCTTTGCACCTTGAGTACATGAGTGTATAAACAACTTAATCATTAATTTCCAAAAAGTTTTCAAACACTTTTGTGAAAAAATATAAATATTATGAATTTTTGAGTCTAAAAGTTCTCAGGGTTACACCATGACTTGAACAAAATTTTCCTTTTCATAAAAATGTCAAAATAAATATCAGATGTTTTTTTTTTTTTTAAACTTCACGCTCAGTCTTGAGGGTTTAAATGTGTTCACTCTGTTTTATGGTTTTTATGGTCAACATAACAAAATGGCTAACTATTTTTTTTTCTCCCAATTTGGAATGGCCAATTCCCAATGTGCTTTTAAGTCCTTGTGTAGTGTAGTGATTTGCCTCATTCTGGGTGGGGGAGGATGAATCCCAGCTGCCTCCAAGTCTGAGACCGTCAACCTGTGCATCTTATCACGTGGCTTGTTGAGCACGTTGCCACAGAGACATAGAATGTGTGGAGGCTTCACGCCATCCACTGCAGCATCCATGCTCAACTCACCATGCGTCCCACCGAGAACGAACCACATTATAGTGACCACGAGGAGGTTACCCCATGTGACTCTACTCTCCCTAGCAACTGGGCCAATTTGGTTGCTTAGGAGACCTGGCTAGAGTCACTCAGCACGCCCAGGGATTTGAGCTAGTGAACTCCAGGGGTGGTAGCCAGCGTTTTTACCACTGAGCTACCCAGGCCCCTCTGGCTAACTATTTTTTAAGCATTTTTAATTTAATAGATCTGGACAAAAATGAGCATCACTTCATTGACCCTTAGGACACATGGCCATAATATGCACCCGTTACCCTCTGTAATTTTTTTTTATAATGAATCTTGTCAAAAGAATCCACGTTATGATCATGAATTATTTTTATTTTTTTTCTAAATCACTAGTTTGAACTAGTTTGGGCTGTTTCTATGAAGGATGCTTAAACAGTTCTACACACAAAAGCGTTTAATGGGTGAAACCCTAACATTTTTTGGAATTAAAAACATGTAGTGTAACTGTACACTTGTCATAGCAATATCTTCTGTCTTCTTTAAAATAAAAGGCAAAATATTTCCTTGAACTGTAATCTTGGCCATTTTTGTAAGTGTGCGAAACTTTTGAAAACTTGCATTACCTTCAGCGGCATGTTTCATGTGAACACTAGGAAAGACAAATCAACCCATCACTAAACTCTGACATACCTGTTTGCCAGTGTTTTCAGAAAACTGGCATCTTTTTGTAAAGGAGAGAGAGCTTGTCCCCCTGGCAAAATATATCGAAACTGTTCAAGTGTCAAGATCTAATTGTGGGATTTCACCAATAGAAATCTGGCAACCTCACCCATGTCCGGGAGAACCGGTTATTCACCCTTATTTAAAGTCTGTTGTTTATCAAACATAGGAAATAAAAAATTATACTTGCATGATTAGTTCTAAATAATACATGACACAATCGATCTAAAGGGGATGGTAAGGGGGATGGTGGTTTTACAAGAGGGATGCTTTTTGGCATTTCTTGCAACAAGGGGGATGGCATCCCCTCGCATCCCACCTCAACTCGAGCCCTGGCTTTGATACTAATTGATTATCACAGCAAGTGGCCCGAAGTGGCTTTCACCGCTTCCATCACGACCCAGAATGCCATAAGCTTCTTGACTGTCTTCAGTAGATTCAAAAATCTACGTTGCGTCGTGTCTGATAATGGATGACAAGTTCAGGTCAGCGGAGTTCTCGACATTTCTGAAAGGCATTCAACACATATGTACTTCTGTGTACCATCCTGCGGCGAACTGAGCCATCGAGCAGTTCCATCTAGTGCTCAAAAGTTGCATTCAATCTGCTGTTGTGGATGGGAAGCCGTGGAAAACCACTGTAATGGAATTTCTCCAAATCTACAGTGCCATGCCGCATTCTGCCACGAGTCTCCCTTTGAGTTGCTGCATAACAGAAAGATGCACACTTTCTTAATGTCCTCCCTCTTTTCGTCACTTGCATCGATGTCCATGCGCTTAGTCAGAGAGTTTCATCCTAGCAAAGGAAAATTAAAACATACACGGACTCTAAACATGGAGCTCACATTCCTGATTTCTAAAAGGGGGACTAGGTATGTTCGTGCATTCCAAGGCATGTTCTGAAAGCACACCCAAGATTTTCCAAACCACTTAAATTCATGCGCAAACTTGGTCCATGCATTTACCTGTTGTCCGACATGAAGAAGTGGCATGCCTCTCACCTTACACGATCTGTTGCACCTGTTGCGGATACAGCTGATATGGAACCTATGGACTTACCTCTTCAGTTTCCTCCTCCTCCTCTTCCTCCTCATCCTGCGCCTGAACGTCCTCATAAGGCCTTTTAAAGGGGTCATGACATACTCTTTTTTTTTTTTATCATTTTATTATCTTCCCTGAGGTCCACTTATAATGTCAGTAAAGTGTTTTTGCACCAAAACAGTCATCATTTAATAATATATTAGCTTTTTCCACCTTGTCTCTTGCTCTCTGTCTGAAAAGCTCGGTTTAAAGTTATCTGGCCCTTTAAGACTTCGTGCAGTCCCTCAAACTCAGTCAAAAGAAAATGAACAAACTTTACATTATAATTTATAAAACTACATTTCCGTGTTAACACATAACATATACCCAACATATTTCATCTGAATGTATCAAAATGTTCACTCAAGCACAGCAACTATCAAACAGTAATGACATTTGAAACATTCGTGAATTAAACTGTGTACGCACGGTCCAGTAGTGTTTAACTGCCTCATCTTTCAGTTCCTTTGCAAAGCTTGAATCATATTGTGACAATTCACTCTGATATGAGCCTACAATCCATCCAGAAATGTTGTGAATACGCAAAGGTAATACAGTCAGTGGTGATGCTGGGTGCTTCAACCGGCTTCAACAGGCCAAAGCAGAGACGCTGGTCTTCACCGGAGTGACATCTCACATCTTCCATGTTTGAAAACAAACAGAACAGCACGTGTTTCTCCCAGACAGCAGCGGCAGCTGAATGAGACGCGTTCTTAAAAGTTGTACTTGTACTGCTCTTAAAACGTGGCGCACATCGCCGGAAAAGCGTCAAAAACGTCCATATACAGTGGTGTGAAAAAGTGTTTGCCCCCTTCCTGATTTCTTATTTTTTTGCATGTTTGTCACACTTAAATGTTTCAGATCATCAAACAAGTTTAAATATTAGTCAAAGATAACACAAGTAAACACAAAATTCAGTTTTTAAATGAAGGTTGTTATTATTAAGGGAAAACAAAATCCAAACCTACATGGCCCTGTGTGAAAAAGTGTTTGCCCCACCTGTTAAAACATAACTTAACTGTGGTTTATCACACCTGAGTTCAATTTTTCTAGCCACACCCAGGCCTGATTACTGCCACACCTGTTCTCAATCAAGAAATCACTTAAATAGGACCTGCCTGACAAAGTGAAGTAGACCAAAAGATCTTCAAAAGCTAGACATCATGCCGAGATCCAAAGAAATTCAGGAACAAATGAGAAAGAAAGTAATTGAGATCTATCAGCCTGGAAAAGGTTATAAAGCCATTTCTAAAGCTTTGGGACTCCAGAGAACCACAGTGAGAGCCATTATCCACAAATGGCGAAAACATGGAACAGTGGTGAACCTTCCCAGGAGTGGCCGGCCGACCAAAATTACCCCAAGAGCGCAGCGACGACTCATCCAAAAGGTCACAAAAGACCCCACAACAACATCCAAAGAACTGCAGGCCTCACTTGCCTCAGTTAAGGTCAGTGTTCATGACTCCACCATAAGAAAGAGACTGGGCAAAAATGGCCTGCATGGCAGAGTTCCAAGACGAAAACCACTGCTGAGCAAAAAGAACATTAAGGCTCATCTCATTTTTGCCAGAAAACATCTTGATGATCCCTAAGACTTTTGGGAAAATACTCTGTGGACTGACGAGACAAAAGTTGAACTTTTTGGAAGGTGTGTGTCCCATTACATCTGGCGTAAAAGTAACACCGCATTTCAGAAAAAGAACATCATACCAACAGTAAAATATGGTGGTGGTAGTGTGATGGTCTGGGGCTGTTTTGCTGCTTCAGGACCTGGAAGACTTGCTGTGATAAATGGAACTATGAATTCTGCTGTCTACCAAAAAATCCTGAAGGAGAATGTCCGGCCATCTGTTTGTGACCTCAAGCTGAAGCAGACTTGGGTTCTGCAGCAGGACAATGATCCAAACCACACCAGCAAGTCCACCTCTGAATGGCTGAAGAAAAACAAAATGTAGACTTTGGAGTGGCCTAGTCAAAGTCCTGACCTGAATCCTATTGAGATGCTGTGGCATGACCTTAAAAAGGCTGTTCATGCTCGAAAACCCTCCAATGTGGCTGAATTACAACAATTCTGCAAAGATGAGTGGGACAAAATTCCTCCACAGCGCTGTAAAAGACTCATTGCAAGTTATCACAAATGCTTGATTGCAGTTGTTGCTGCTAAGTGTGGCTCAACCAGTTATTAGGTTTAGGGGGCAATCACTTTTTCACACAGGGCCATGTAGGTTTGGATTTTTTGTTTTCCCTTAATAATAACAACCTTCATTTAAAACTGCATTTTGTGTTTACTTGTGTTATCTTTGACTAATATTTAAACTTGTTTGATGATCTGAAACATTTAAGTGTGACAAACATGCAAACAAATAAGAAATCAGGAAGGGGGCAAACACTTTTTCACACCACTGTAGTCCATGTTTACAACAGATCAACAAATAAATATAGCACAGATGGGTCCAAAAATTGTCCAGGATGCCTTCAAAACAACAGGAAACAGCGCAGCTAAATGAAACACAATGGAGCTCTCCTTTTTAGAGTAATAACTTGATATAGCGTCTTTTAAAAGCGGCGCAAGATGCTTGATAACGGTCAAAGCCGTTCATCTAGTGTAGAAAAATATTTAAATCCAGATAGGCACATGAAGGTGTCCTGTGTAAGTCCACTTTGCTGTAGATGAATGACAGGCCCTCTCATATTTTCACCTGTGACTGACTGTGAACACCAGTACGCAGGTCCAAGGGTGCAATGACAAAAAATAGGCATTGATGTCTTGCTGGAGGCAGTCATTATGTAGATGTATTTGGTCCTTGTGACATCACAAGTTCCACAAATTCCAAACGGCCAGTTTCTAGAGCCTGGTTTAAATAAATGCTCTTTTTCTATTAAGGAGGAAGTTCTGAAATTTACGGTATGTTTTTATAGTACAATGACCTCTTACGTGTCAGAAGATTCCTCATGTCATGACCCCTTTTAAGGAACAGGAGAATATGTTGTGTTCTTTCATGTATTAACCGGCCAGTAGATGGTAGTGGTTCATTGATGTGGAAGCCTGAAAACAGAAAAGCAACTGAGTTAGAACAGCCTGTATTGCTACACATTGTGCACTGCTTATATACCTTGATTTTAGTTATTAAAGTTCCATGCCTTACGAGAGCCTCTTCATTGCTCCCTACTGTTGACAAAACGCCCTTTCAGCCCCAGCAAATGCAAGAGGCACAAAAAATGCTGAATTCTTTTCATCTCTTTTGAAACACAACCTATTCCATCGGTTACCTGCTTCCCTCCTGGGCCCATAACCGGTTGGCGTAGACAGCATAGCGTAGGATAACCAATAAATTGTTCAGAATTGACGAAGGTAATGAAACAGACGCTCACACCATCTCTCTCCTTGAACCAGAAAATAATGACTTTTAATTGACATATGTGCAGCAAAGAGACAACATCACGTACAGAGGTCAAGTAGGCATGACATCAGCAGCATGAGAGCACACTACATTCTAAAAACTATTAACAAACACCTTAACCATGGTAATTCGGAATAATAGACTAATGGAACGTAGTAAATCGCTGCTAGTGCCAGTCTTGCCATTTTCCATAAAATAATGTATAATGTGTCAGAAAAGGTTTAATTTGTTATTTGAAGTTTATGCATCAGTTTATAAAATGTATGAACAGGAATGTTCATGAAAAGATTTTATCAGCTTATCTGACCACATTTCAGTCATCAAAGTAAATCAAATTATGATTTACAGCATATGCAATTTATTTGTCTAACAAACCCATGGACGAGAACTGACAAACTTTCTGTGGATTGATTATTTTAATCGCTTGCCTTCACATTACTATTATTATCAGAAATGTGATATTTGAGATGCTTTTTATCAGGGAATATAGAAACAAAGAATAAGTAATAAGTATTTGCTCCATTCATTATGGTGAAACACCTCTAATGACACCCTCTGCAGTATTAAAACCTTGACAAGATCACTTGTTTATCACTTTGGGCAAGTCCAATTTGCATGTTTTGAATAATAGATGTATGCTCAAAACATCAGTATCAAATGCAGTTTCATTTTTAACTGCTATTCTAACATTCATTTTCGGACTATGTTTTCGTAATGTTATTTATGGTTCCATTTGGGGTTCTTATGGAAGTTCCTGTATCCTTAGAAAGTTGATATTCAAAACTGTTTTCTATAGAAGCCTATTTCCCTTCTTGCGTCATCATTCACCCCACCCCACACACTCTGTTTCATACAAGGGGAAACTCATGCAAGGGGAACCAATTGTTCATGCATAGACGTTGTTGTGGGCTTACACATCTCACACCTGAAGAGAGAAGTAAGGAAAAGCAAGAATAACTGAATATGGGTAAGAATCTATGCAATATTCTAATGGATGACTATATTTGGTATGCTTTTGCACATTTTATGATGCGGTAAATGAATTACTGTTTTAGAGACAGTCAGTGCACACTGCAAAAAAAAACGAACCGCACCATTGGTGTGACGGGCATTTTATCAGTCAGCTGAACTGCGTGAAGATGTGTTTATCACTTAAGAAAAAGGCAGGCATTTATTCTTTCCACACCTCTTTATTTGTTTGTCATTATCTAGCCTTCTTCAGAATCTGAGCATTGATCAAGATTATGCAGCATGACCACTAAGTTAAAAGCTTGGTCTCTAATAGACATCCAATAGAAATTGTCAACTGTTACCTGCTGATGTTTCTCAGTGTAAACCGCTATTTAAAAATAAAATAACAAACAAATAAATAATTATCATGAGTCACAGCAATACCTGAACAAAAAGTTCCTCAATGTGTGGTTTGTGGAACTATGCAGACCATGTGTTGCGTGTGAAACACATTTTAGTTTAGCCTGACCTGATCGTTTTGACCCGAACTTACACTTAAGCTGTAGACAATGGTGAAAAAAAAAAATATTAGATGAATAGCAGTACTCTTATTTATTACATTAGTTACAATGAGAATAGAGATTTCACACTTTTGAAAGACTTTTATTTATATATTTAATAGTCATTATAACTGTAACATTTTCAGTGTTATCTAGTCTACAAGTTTTCCCAACACACATGATATAATACAGTACATTCTAAATTTTGAGCCTAGTATAGGGGAAGATGGAGCAAGATGCCACCTGGTTTAATGAGTATTCACAACCGCCCTTTTAAATTGTCTTCAGATCATAGATTGCATCACATCACATCACATTTGTTGGCTTTGTTTGTTTCGTCCCATACAGAAATCTGATATATGGCAGTATAGGTAAAACATGCATATAAAAGATACGATCATATATGTTTTTCACTGAAAAAAAATCACATACTTGTACTTTAATATATACAGGTGCATCTCAATAAATTAGAATGTCGTGGAAAAGTTCATTTATTTCAGTAATTCAACTCAAATTGTGAAACTTGTGTATTAAATAAATTCAATGCACACAGACTGAAGTAGTTTAAGTCTTTGGTTCTTTTAATTGTGATGATTTTGGCTCACATTTAACAAAATCCCACCAATTCATTATCTCAAAAAATTAGAATACATCATAAGACCAATAAAAAAAAACATTTTTAGTGAATTGTTGGCCTTCTGGAAAGTATGTTCATTTACTGTATATGTACTCAATACTTGGTAGGGGCTCCTATTGCTTTAATTGCTGCCTCAATTCGGTGTGGCATGGAGGTGATCAGTTTGTGGCACTGCTGAGGTGGTATGGAAGCCCAGGTTTCTTTGACAGTGGCCTTCAGCTCATCTGCATTTTTTGGTCTCTTGTTTCTCATTTTCCTCTTGACAATACCCCACAGATTCTCTATGGGGTTCAGGTCTGGTGAGTTTGCTGGCCAGTCAAGCACACCAACACCATGGTCATTTAACCAACTTTTGGTGCTTTTGGCAGTGTGGGCAGGTGCCAAATCCTGCTGGAAAATGAAATCAGCATCTTTAAAAAGCTGGTCAGCAGAAGGAAGCATGAAGTGCTCCAAAATTTCTTGGTAAACGGGTGCAGTGACTTTGGTTTTCAAAAAACACAATGGACCAACACCAGCAGATGACATTGCACCCCAAATCATCACAGACTGTGGAAACTTAACACTGGACTTCAAGCAACTTGGGCTATGAGCTTCTCCACCCTTCCTCCAGACTCTAGGACCTTGGTTTCCAAATGAAATACAAAACTTGCTCTCATCTGAAAAGAGGACTTTGGAACACTGGGCAACAGTCCAGTTCTTCTTCTCCTTAGCACAGGTAAGACGCCTCTGACGTTGTCTGTGGTTCAGGAGTGGCTTAACAAGAGGAATACGACAACTGTAGCCAAATTCCTTGACATGTCTGTGTGTGGTGGCTCTTGATGCCTTGACCCCAGCCTCAGTCCATTCCTTGTGAAGTTCACCCAAATTCTTGAATCGATTTTGCTTGACAATCATAAGGCTGCGGTTCTCTTGGTTGGTTGTGCATCTTTTTCTTCCACACTTTTTCCTTCCACTCAACTTTCTGTTAACATGCTTGGATACAGCACTCTGTGAACAGCCAGCATCTTTGGCAATGAATGTTTGTGGCTTATCCTCCTTGTGAAGGGTGTCAATGTTTGTCTTCTGGACAACTGTCAGATCAGCAGTCTTCCCCATGATTGTGTAGCCTAGTGAACCAAACTGAGAGACCATTTTGAAGGCTCAGGAAACCTTTGCAGGTGTTTTGAGTTGATTAGCTGATTGGCATGTCACCATATTCTAATTTTTTGAGATAGTGAATTGGTGGGTTTTTGTTAAATGTGAGCCAAAATCATCACAATTAAAAGAGCCAAAGACTTAAACTACTTCAGTCTGTGTGCATTGAATTTATTTAATACACAAGTTTCACAATTTGAGTTGAATTACTGAAATAAATAAACTTTTCCACGACATTCTAATTTATTGAGATGCACCTGTATATGCAACATATATTCCAAAATACTTCAAAAATTGACATTTTCATACGTAAAACATTTTTTCAAATACTAGTGGAATGTACTGTAAATACGTACATATACTGTATGCTCAAATGCATAAACTACAGTTTTAAAATATATATATATATATATACTGTATATACAGTTGAAGTCAGAAGTTTACATACACTTATGTTGAAGTCATTAAAACTCATTTTATAACCACTCCACAGATTTCATATTTAGGACATCTACTTTGTGCATGACACAAGTACTTTTTCCAACAATTGTTTACAGACAGATTGTTTCACTTTTAATTGACTATAATCACAATTCCAGTGGGTCAGAAGTTTACATACACAAAGTTAACTGTGCCTTTTAGCAGCTTGGAAAATTCCAGAAAATGATGTCTAGCCTTTAGACAATTAGCTTCTGATAGGCTAATTGGGGTCAATTGGAGGTGTGCCTGTGGATGTATTTTAAGGCCTAACTTCAAACTCAGTGCCTTTTTGCTTGACATCATGGGAAAATCAAAAGAAATCAGCCAAATTGTGGACCTCCACAAGTCTGGTTCATCCTTGGGAGCAATTTCCAAACGCCTGAAGGTACCACATTCATCTGTACAAACAATAGTACATAAGTATAAACACCATGGGACCACGCAGCCATCACACCACTCAGGAAGGAGACGCATTCTGTCTCCTAATGTAGTTTGGTGCAAAAAGTGCAAATTAATCCCAGAACAACTGCAAAAGACCTTGTGAAGATTCTGGAGGAAACAGGTAGACAAGTATATATATCCACAGTAAAACAAATCCTATGTCGACATAACTTGAAAGGCTGCTCAGCAAGGAAGAAATCGCTGCTCCAAAACTGCCATAAAAAGCCAGACTACAGTTTGCAAGTACACATGGGACAAAGATCTTACTTTTTGAAGAAATGTCCTCTGGTCTGATAAAACAAAATTGAACTGTTTGGCCATAATGACCATTGTTATGTTTGGAGGAAAAATGGTGAGGCTTGCAAGCCGAAGAACACCATCCCAACTGTGAAGCATGGGATGGCAGCATCATGTTGTGGTGGTGCTTTGCTGCAGGAGGGACTGGTGCACTTCACAAAATAGATGGCATCATGAGGAAGGAAAATTATGTGGATATATTGAAGCAACATCTCAAGACATCAGCCATGAAGTTAAAGCTCGGTCGCAAATGGGTCTTGCAAATGGAAAATGACCCCAAGCATACCTCCAAAGCTGTGGCAAAATGGCTTAAGGACAACAAAGCCAAGGTATTGGAGTGGCCATCACAAAGCCCTGACCTCAATCCGACAGAACATTTGTGGGCAGAATTGAAAAAGTGTGTGCGAGCAAGGAGGCCTACAATCCTGACTCAGTTACACCAGTTCTGTCTGGAGGAATGGGCCAACATTCTAGCAACTTGTTGTGAGAAGCTTTTGGAAGGCTACTTAAAATGTTTGACCCAAGTTAAACAATTTAAAGGCATCGCTACTAAATACTAACAAAGTATATGTAAACTTCTGACCCACTGGGAATGTGATGAAAGAAATAAAAGCTGAAATAAATCACTCTCTCTACTATTATTTTGATATTTCACATTCTTAAAATAAAGAAGTGATCCTAACTGACATAAGACAGGGAATGTTTTCTACAATTAAATGTCAGGAATTGTGTGTATGTGTGTGTGTGTGTATACTATATATATATAAACGTAGAAGGATGGCACTTAACAAATTTGCTTAGTAAAATACATTTTCATAAAATATGTTCTAAAATTTTTATTATGTAGTATTATGTAACCATTTTCTAAAAGCAATGAGGCACTCAAAGCCGTGCTATATTGTGAATATATACTCAACAACACCATTTAGTTGTGATAATGTTAACAATATCACATGGTCTCTTGTACCTTATTGTTCACCCAAAAATAAAAATTCTGTCATCAGTTACTCACCCTCATGATGTTGCAAATCCGTATGAATTTCTTCTTTTTTGGGGGGGGTGAACTATCCTGATTACAGATTGAGTGTATAGTAGTGCATCATCAAGCATTTTAAACTAATGGACTCTTAAGATTTTATCTAGAGCATGTTTTACAGTGGATTGGTAATTTGTAGAGATGATTACTTTTTTTTTTCTATGTATACGTTTGTTTACATTTATCAAAAGGCATTTTCTCTCTTTTTCCTTTGTGTAGTGGGCAACGTTTCAGGACCTCTGAATATGACCAGAGACACAGCTAACAATTCCATGGATTTATCAAGCCTTGACATCTTCATTATATGCACGTATTTTGTCATCTTTGCTGTGGGTATCGTTGGAAATGGTCTAGTCATCTTTGTGACTGGCTACAAAATGAAGACGACGGTCAACTCCATTTGGTTTCTGAACTTGGCGATTGCAGACTTCATCTTCATTTTAGTCCTGATCCTCAACATCGTTACTACATTTAACAAGATGGCTTGGCAGTTCGGTGACTTAATGTGCAAATTTGTCTCCCTCGTAGCGGTGCTAAACATGTTTGCAAGCATTTTCTTTCTGACAGCTATCAGCCTGGACCGATGCCTGTGCACGTGGGTGATTGTATGGGCTCAGAATAAACGAACACTCGTCAAAGCCAGAATCATCTGCACATTTGTGTGGGTTTTATCTATCAGCTGCAGCATTCCTTTCTTCTTAAATCGCTCAGTATACGAAGACAATATTACTAAAATTAAATACTGCAGCTTTAGAAGCACCACTGATATTTTAAAGTCTCTGATCACATACAGGTTTTTGGTGGGCTTCCTCATCCCTTTCCTGATCATTGCATCTTCATACATAGCTATTGGTGTGCGGGCCAAACGCCTCAAAAGAGGAAAGCAACTTAGACCCTTCCGGGTCATTATGGCTGTGATCATGGCCTTTTTCATATGCTGGTTTCCTTTCCATGTTCAACAATTGTGTTACATCAGCGCAGTTCAGAATAAATGGAGTGCTAAGAAGATAATTGAAGAGTCAGGAATTTATGTTACCTTCCTGGCTTATCTAAACAGCTGTCTGAACCCCATTCTATATGTGTTTATGTGTGAAGAGTTTAAGAGGAAGCTTAAACAGTCCCTGCTCCTGGTTCTCGAGACGGCTTTTACAGAAGAGTATCTGAGCTTCCGTTCAACTCGCTTCTCCACTTGTTCACGCCTCTCAGAGTCACAAGGTGCCAAGCAGACAAACGACACCATCTCCTCCAATGCCAGTGGCCAGGACAAAATCAGCTTTTAAAAACACCAGTCTCTGAGTGATTGGAAATATTAATTCTTCATGTTATACTGTGGTGTCAGATCTAAAAAGCATTTCAACAAGCACTCCACGTTTGCTGCCTTGCTGGAACAGCGAGTCTCAGATTCATAGGCAATTGGCTTTAGACTTGACTTAGACTTCAGTTTGAAAGTCACAAACAACACAGACACGTCTTTATGTCTACAAGGAGAATTATGTTCTTTGAATATTGAAATACTGTTTAGATACAAGGGAGTTCGGCCAACTGCTCACATTTTCTATTAAGTCCTTTGAAATAATATATTTTTAAAATATATACTTATATATGTATGGGACTTATATTAGGCCTTAAATGATTTGTTACTTGACTTGGACTAATGATAAAAGACATGAGACTTTACTTGGAAACTTGTAAAAAACACAAGCCTTTATATCTACAAGGAGTAAAATGTTCTCTAAATAGTCACATACTGTTTAGATACAAGGGAGCTTCTCATGCACCCTTGGTTGCTTATTCCTGTGAAAATGAGGGAACATTTGCTCACCATTACATTTTTATTATTTTTTGTATTGTTCTGTATTTACATTTTTTTTCTTGTCTTTCCAGGATTTTGTTTTCTCATTGTCTTGTTTTATTCAACCACTTAGTGACTTTGTAAAACTGTCATTTCAGTGCTTATGTTACTGTCTATTTTTTATTGTTATGTCTATTGAATCATCAAACTTTAAAAAAAATAACTTTTGAGAAACACTTTGCCTGTAGTCTTCCACAACTTTTTTATTATTATAAAAACCATTTTTATGCTGAATTCCGTCTTTCCTTTATTTAATCAAATCTACAGTTAACTATGGCAAATATATGTAGATGACCTACATGTTTCAGGTTCCACAACATGCCGATTAAAAATGGTGGAGGGGTGACACACATATCGACTCACCGCAACTATCTCTCTCTGACGAAATAACAACATGAGTAAAACTGCAATTGCAGCAGAGTGATTTAGGGTGTTTACAGACCTGTAGCTTGCTTGACTGTTCTGAAACAGGGGTATAACTCCCCTGAGTAATTTCACGAGCACAAGGATTCTCTGATGACTGGCGATTTATTGACTGGTTCATAATCAACCAACTCAAGATGCCGTGAGAACTAAATACACAAATATAAAGTGAAAACAAAGAATATAAAACACATGAATATATTATATAAATAAATGTTGTCTTTGTAAACATTTTAAACAGAGTTAAGTTCACTTTAAAAGCTTAACTATAGTATTTGTACAGATATTGTTCTCTTCCACACAGCAAAACAATCTAACAATCACATATAATATAAATGAAAAACTTACTTCATTGGCTGCTTTTTACCAAAAGGAGAACTTAATCTTGCATCTGATGTCCTTTTTAACTTCATATGAGTAGAATGTAAATATTAGAACTTGAACACTCTTTGACTTTCCATGCAGTGCAGACATCTGTCTTTTTGAGCCACTCTGAGCTTTTTTCATAATAAAAGTCTCCACTCAAACCAGCGCTTTACTAAGCAGTTTCAAATTAAAGGTCCCCAACAAGACACTTTCAAAATAATTAAATAAACAAGAAATACAAACTGACTTCTAAGACAGTTACACTCCCACCAAAGCACTTTCTTGTGATTTTTGTAACTTCATAACACTTAACCAAAAATATTATAGACTAACCCAAGGAATGGTAGGAATTCTTAATCTGCTTCAATTAGGGTAACAATTTTCTGGATGGGCCTTTCAAGGTAAGTTGGGTTTGTAACACGCTTGCCACTTCTATCCAGTGTTGAATCACTGATCAATAACTTCACTGTTCTGACACAGCCATCTGTGCCAGTGTGCACTTTTGTCACCTTCGCTAACTTCCATTGACTGCATGGAGCTGTGTCCTCTTTCAGAATGACAATGTCATTGACCTTTGCATTTCTACGGCATTTGTGCCATTTCTGCCTTTGTTGAAGGTTTAGAAGATATTCTTTCCTCCAACGTGACCAAAATACATTAGCTAAAAATTGCACTTTGCGCCATCTTTTACGAAGATAAACGTCTTCGTTAACGAACTCTCCAGGTGGTGGTAAAATTACTGAAGACTTCATAGTCAATATGTGGTTAGGTGTAAGAGGTTGTGGACCAGATGGATCATTTAGATGCTCTGTTGTTAATGGTCGGCTATTTATGATAGCCATGACTTCATAGAGAAATGTTCTTAAAGAGGCACTATCCAGTCTTTGAGCTGACTGATCCAGAATGGTTGTCAAGACACTTCTTACTGTCCGAATTTGCCTCTCCCAAATGCCCCCTGTGTGACTGGCTGATGGGGTATTCATGATGAACTCACAGCCAAACTCCTTTAGGCTTTCTGGATTCATTTCTTTTAGTGCTTCAGCAAATTCTCGTCTTGCACCAAAAAAATTAGTGCCCTGGTCAGATCTAAGTTGACACACAGGTCCACGTATGGCAATGAAAGTACGTAACACATTAATGAATGCGTTAGTGGATAAATCATCCAACATTTCTACATGCACAGCTCTTGAGCACATGCAAGTAAATAGAAGCCCATAACGCTTTAGCTCTTTTCTTCCTTCCTTGATGTAGAAAGGACCAAAGCAGTCCATTCCGCAGTATGTAAAAGGAGAAGTTGTCTCCATATGTTCCTGCGGGAGATCTGCCATCCTCTGCTCTTCAGTGGGTCTTCTAAATTTCCTGCACTTAGTGCATTTGTAGATGTATGAGGAAACCGCCTTGCTACATCCCAAGATCCAGATACCATTTGAACGCAATTCGTTCATAGTCATCCCTCTCCCTTGGTGACGCACTTGTTCATGATAATGTTTGATGAGTAAGGATGATATCTGACTGTCCTTTGGGAGAATTGCAGGATGTCTCACATGCGGATGTAATGCAGCATGTGTTAGCCGACCTCCCACCCTGAGGATACCATGCTTATCTAAGAAGGGATTTAGCTGATGCAATTTTTTGTTGGATTTAATCTCCTTCTGATGTTTGAGACTCTGTATCACATCACAAAAGGCTGATTGTTGAACCATTTTGATAATGGTCAATTCTGCCTCCTTTCTCTCTTCAATAATTGAGGCTTCGTTGACTCTTGGATTGAGACCTGTGGCTTCCTTGGCACGTCTCTTAAGTCTCGCAATAGCTTTCACCGCTCTTGTCCAATCAAAAAACTTGTTGAGCTGATCAAGTAATGATTTTTCTTCATTTGTATGGGTATTATGAACCTGTGCTTTTCGAAACTCTGGGTCATCGACTTCGATATCTCCCACCTTAACATCTCTGGGCAATTCATTTTTCCACAGGAACTGTGGTCCTGTAAACCAATTGGAGGTGATGAGCTCTTCTGCTGTAAGGCCTCTGGATGCGTAATCAGCCGGGTTCTCTTCAGAGGTCACATATCGGTACTGGCACAATGGTGGACGTTTTAAAGCATGTGGGGACAAAAGACAAGGAGAGGGAAAGGTTGAAAATGTCTGTAAAAACACCAGCCAGTTGGTTTGCGCACACTCTGATGATGCGGCCCAGAATGCCGTCTGGACCTGCGGTTTTACGGATATTCACATGTCGGAAGGATCGGGTTACATCCGCTACAGAGACAGAGAGTGAACTAACCTCTGTATCTTCGGCCGCCGTAAAACCGCAGGTCCAGACGGCATTCTGGGCCGCATCATCAGAGTGTGCGCAAACCAACTGGCTGGTGTTTTTACAGACATTTTCAACCTTTCCCTCTCCTTGTCTTTTGTCCCCACATGCTTTAAAACGTCCACCATTGTGCCAGTACCAAAGCAAACCAAAATCACTTGCTTAAATGACTGGCATCCTGTTGCTCTGACCACCATCATCAGCAAATGCTTTGAGAGACTAATCAGAGATTACATCTGCTCTGTGCTGCCAGCTTCAGTGTCTTGTTGGTGACCTTTAATTTGAAACTGCTTAGTAAAGTGCTGGTTTGAGTGGAGACTTTTATTATGAAAAAAGCTCAGAGTGGCTCAAAAAGACAGATGTCTGCACTGCATGGAAAGTCAAAGAGTGTTCAAGTTCTAATATTTACATTCTACTCATATGAAGTTAAAAAGGACATCAGATGCAAGATTAAGTTCTCCTTTTGGTAAAAAGCAGCCAATGAAGTAAGTTCCCTCGAAACGAGCATAAAAAGTATTTAGCTCATCTGGGAGAGAGGCAGCAGTGTTCACGGCGGAGTTTTTATTCCACTTTGAATTCTGTGATGATATTAATTCCCTGGAGGTGGTGTTATTTCCCTCGAAACGAGCATAAAAAGTATTTAGCTTGAAGCTCGTAATGCTGAACATCCTTGATAGTTGTTGGCAGATAACATCGCTGAATCTTGACATCTGCCAAGCTTTGTAGCCCTGAAATCCAATGTTCCCACTGTGGTTGCAAGTCATCCTTAAGTGCTTCATCCCAACCAACTTTGTCTTGACACATCATCTGCAATATTTGCTTACCAACAAGGATGAAAGGCGCTGCAAAGCCAAGTGGGTCATACACGGAAGCCACTGTGGACAGGACTCCTCTTCTAGTAAGTGGTTGTTCCTTAACAGATACTAGGAACTGGAAACTGTCAGATGTGACACACCAATTCACACCGAGTGCCCATTCCATGTGAAGCTCACCCAAAGTTAAGTCATGCACCATAGAACTCTCAGCACATTCTTCCTGGGGAATTGATGCTATCACTTCTTGGCTATTCGACACAAATTTGTGCAAACGAAGTCTCCCTGTGCTGCAGAGTTCTCTTGTTTCCTCAATTAGCTGGATAGCTTCACCCACTGATGAGACACTTGTCAGTCCATCATCGACATAGAAATTTCTTTCTATGAATCGAATGGAGGTTTCACTGAAATTTCCTCGCCCCTGGGCAGCAAGGTGTTTGAGTCCATAGTTGGCACATCCGGGCAATGAGGCTGCACCAAACAAATGTTCCCTCATTCTATAGCCCTGTGGCTGGGATTCTAGAGCTCCTTTCTCCCACCAAAGGAATCTTATATAGTCTTGGTCTTCAGGCTTGACCTGAAATTGATGAAACATGCGCTCAATAATCGCACATGATTGCTACTGGACCCATACGAAAACGACAGAGAACGCCTACAAGGGTGTTGGTTAACTCTGGACCAATTAACAGATGCTCATTGAGGGATGTACCATGGAACTTTGCTGAGCAGTCAAAGACAACCCGGATTTTCCCAGGCTTTTGAGGATGATAAACCCCGTGGTGGGGAATATACCAAACAGGGTGCTTATCGATTTCTTCAACTGGGACTTTTTCAGCATCGCCTCGAGCAACTGTCTCATCCATAAAAGCTACATAGTCCTTATAGTATTTCTCATCTCTTTTTAGCCTTTTCTCTAAGCATCTGAGACAGTGCATGGCACATTCCTTATTGTTGGGCAGCTTTGGTCTTTCTTCCTTGAAAGGCAAAGGCATTTCATAATGACCATTTCCCTTGAGTCTGATGCCTGTTTTCAATTTTGATAGAAAACGCAGGTCTTCTTGAGAAACATGACTATGCTCTGATGCTTTCTCAATGAAATCAGACTCTAGCAATTTGATGACATTTGGTGGAGTGACTATTTCCTTGATCTGTGTTCTACAGATATATTTAACTTCATTCGTCAGATTGAAGGAAGATGGCAAACTTGGCATCACTTGTTTCACAATGATACGATGACTCACTCCAATGGCGTCACCATAGTCTACACAGGATTTACCACCACCAACAATGCTCCAGCCTAGATCCGTCCTTTGAGCAAAGGGCTGATTTTCTTTACCAGATACTATTTCTCTGGGCAGGAGAGCTTGAGGACAATTGTAGCCAATTAGAAGGCCAATATCACAAACTTGTTGAGGGACAATTTTCTCAGCTATGTGCATTAGATGTGGCCAAGCTCTTGCAGTTTTGGGTGTAGGAATGTGAGTTCTATTCGCAGGGATGAACTCTCTTGAATAAGTTACTGGCAAGGAGATTTTCTTGCTTGAATAAAATCCTCTCACTTGTAAGCCAGTTAACTTTTGACATGGAACAACTGTGCTTTTGGATACCATTGTTGAGAGTTTCAGTTGCACATATTCTTTTGTTGTATCAAGAGCTTGCGCTATCTCTTCAAGGATAAAGGTAGTGTCACTCTGAGTGTCAAGAAGTGAGTAAACAAGAACTTCATGGTTTGGTTCATTGGTAGTTGAGACCCATACTGGTACAATTGTAGAGGTATGAGTATTGTTCACATCCAGTACAACTCGATTGGATGTTGCATCAAATGTGGTCTCTTTATTCTGTGTCAGCTCTTGATTTCTTTTCTGTAACTTCTCATTTGTTTGTTCCAATTTTGAAAACTTCTTTGTTTCTTTTGTGCGGTCTTCATGTAGACATGTAGGGTGCTTCTTCTGACATGTCTCACATACACTTCTATCCTCACAGTTCTTTGAGCGATGGCCAGGCTTCAAACAGCCAAAACATAACTTATTCATTTGAACAAACTTAATCCGTTCAGCTACATTTTTCTCTGTAAACTTCCGACATTTGTGAATAGCATGTCCTGGTTTATCACAGAAAGCGCATTTTGCATCTGTTTTCTCACTAGACTGAACAGCTAACACCTTCACTCTAGTGCCTTGATTTCTTACTACCTTTCCTTTTCCAACCTCAGTACACTTTAGAGCATGAAGGGATGTCACTGGGTTGCAAGCGATCTTAGCTTCTTTTGCAAGAAACTCCACAAACTGACTGAAGGTAGGAAACGTCTTAGTTTCTTCTTCAGTCTCTATTACCTGACGATTCCACCTCGAGGCTAACCAATCAGGAAGTTTGGAAAGGATCTTGTGGTTTTCGTTACAGTCATTGAGAACTTTAAGGCTTTTAATCTCAGTCATAGCTGTTTCACAGCCTCTGAGAAAATCAGTAAATTCCCTCAGCTCAACACTGTCCTTAGGACCTATCTTGGGCCATGAATTAAGCTTGTCCCTAAAGGCTTTGGCAATGATGAACGGATTTCCATACCTTTCTTCTAGAATAGCCCATGCTGCATGATAAGCTGACTCTGTGCCCAATAGGAAGTAACTTTCAATGGCTTTCTTAGCTGGTCCTTCAACATACTTTCGTAAGTAGTAAATCTTTTCACTTACTGGTATGTTCTTTCTGTCAATCAAAGTTTGAAAAGATATTTTCCAATCACTAAATCTGAGTGGATCTCCATAGAATGTTGCAGGTTCTGTTATAGGAAGACAACTTGAACTGATTGATTCTGCTAACATCCTAACAAGGTCTGCAGTGCTATCTTCTTGATGTGATTTTGTTACTACTTTGTGTGGAGGTGTGTGCTTGAACAAGGAGCTGCTTGATTTAGGTATGTGCTTCTTCTGCACAGGTGCACAGTCATGGAGTAACTCTCTGGTTTCATCCTTTGAGTTTTCTGTCTGCTCATAGACTTGCATCCGTGCCTTTGCAGCATTTAACTTCTTAAGCATCTCCAAGCATTCTAGCTCTCTGCGCTTGTCTTCCAATGCCTTCCGTCTGGTGGCATTTTCAGCTTCAAACTTTACACACAGTCTAGCTTCTTCTTCTTCTCTTTCTAGTCGACGCTTATAAGCTTCTGCTTCTTGTTCTGCTATTGTCCTTTTCTCTTCAGCCTCAAGTCTTTGGAGTTCCTCTATTTCACGTTCTTGTTGTTGTAATATTTCTAAAGTTGCTTCAGTTGCAGCAATTTCTGCAGCAGCTTCTTGTTTCTTAACATAGGACAAACTTGAACCTCTGGAGCTGACGCTTGAGTTGTTTAAGGACTGAGAAGAAGACTTTTCTAGAGTCGGTGGTGTTGAACTGTCCTTCAATCTTGTCCCTGTATTGGCGTTTGGCTGCTCTGATTGTTTTGCGGAGGGCATAACTGGCTTGTTTATGCTCCTCCGCGTTCCTGGAATTAAAAGCAGAGGTCCGTGCATTAATTGCTGCACGAACGCTATTAATCCATGGTTTCTGGTTAGGGCAGATCCGTATAGTTTTGGCACTACATCATCTATGCAATTCCTGATGAAACATGTTATGCTAACAGCGTAGACCTCAATGTCGTCATCAGAGGCGGACCGGAACATCTCCCAGTCTGCGTGATCAAAACAGTCTTGTAGCATAGAATCTGATTGGTCCGACCAGCAATGGATCGTTCTGAGGGCAGGTGCTTCCTGTTTCAGTTTCTGCCTGTAAGCGAGCAGAAGCAGAACGGAAGAGTGGTCCGATTTGCCAAATGGTGGACGGGGGAGGGATTTGTAGCCTTCCCAGAAGGGAGAGTAGCAATGGTCCAAAACCCCTCGTGTGTTGAAACCGATGTGTTAGTAGTATTTTGGTGCTATTGACTTGAAGTTGGCTTTGTTAAAGTCCCTGGTCAAAATGAACACGGCCTCAGGGTGCGCGGTTTCCTGCTTGCTTATAAACCCATACAGTTCCTTGAGTGCCCAGTCTGTGTCGGATTGTGGCGGGATGTACACAGCTGTGATAATGACCGCTGTGAATTCCCTCAGTAGCCAGAATGGTCGACACAGAAGCATGAGAATTTCCAGATCAGGAGAGCAGAAAGACTTGAGATAATGTACGTTCCTCTGATCATAACAGGATTTGTTGATCATAAAACATACACCACCACCTCTGCTTTTACCTGAGAGGTCTTTCACTCTGTCCGCTCAGTGCATGGAGAACCCCGCGGGTTCGATGGCTGAGTCTGGAATCTCCGTAGACATCCAAGTTTCTGTAAGGCAGATAATGCAGCATTCCCTCGTCTCTCATTGGAAAGAAATCCATGCTCTCAGCTCGCAGAGCTTGTTGTCCATGTGTGTGTGTGCGAATGTGAGTGCATGTTAGCGTGTGTGTGCGTATGTGCGTGCGTGTGTGTGTGCATATGTGAGTGCGTGTGTGTGCAAATGTGTGTGTGTGCGTATGTGAGTGTGTGTTAGCGTGTGTGTGTATGTGAGTGTGTGTTAGCGTGTGTGTGCATATGTGTGTGTGCGTATGTGAGTGCGTGTTAGCGTATGTGAGTGCATGTTAGCGTGTATGTGCATATGTATGTTTGCGTATGTGAGTGAGTGTGTGTGCATATGTGTGTGTGTGTGCGTATGTGTGAATGTGAACATATGTGTGTGTATGTGAGTGCATGTTAGCATGTGCGTATATGTGTGTGTGTGCGCGTATGTGAATGCATGTTAGCGTGTGTGCGTATGTGTGTGCGTATGTGTGTGTGTGTGCTTATGTGAGTGCGTGTGTACCTATGTTAGTGCTTGCGTGTGTATGTGCGTATGTGAGTGCGTGTGTGTATGTGTGCGTATGTGTGAATGTGAGTGTGTGCATTTGTGTGTGTATGTGTGTGTGTATGTGAGTGCGTGCGTATGTGTGTGTGTGTGCGCGTATGTGAATGCATGTTAGCGTGTTAGCGTGTGTGCATATGTGTGTGTGTGCATATGTGTGCACATGTGCGTGTATGTGACTGTGTGTGCGTATGTGAGTGCATGTGTGCGCGTATATGAGTGCGTGTGTGTGCATGTGTGTGCTTATGTGAGTGCACGTGTGCGTATGTGTGAGTGTGTGCATATGTGTGTGTGTGCGTATGTGAATGCATGTTTGCATGTGTGTGCGTATGTGAGTGCGTGTTAGCGTGTGTGTGCATATGTGAGTGTGTGCGTATGTGAATGCATGTTAGTGTGTGCGTATGTGAGTGCGTTAGCGTGTGTGCATATGTGAGCGCGTGCCTATGTGAGTGCGTGTGTGTGTACGTATGTGAGGGTATGTGTGTGTGTGTGCGCATATGTGAGTGCATGTTAGCGTGTGTGCGCGTATGTGTGTGCGCGTATGTGAATGCATGTTAGTGTGTGCGTATGTGAGTGCGTGTTAGCGTGTGTGCATATGTGAGTGCGTGTTAGCGTGTGTGTGCATGTATGTAAGTGCGTATGTGTGTGTGGGCGTATGTGTTTGTGCGTATGCGTATGTGAGTGTGTGTTAGCGTGTGTGCGCGTATGTAAGGGCGTGTTAGCGCGTATGTGTGTGTGTGTGTGCGTATGTGAGTGCGTATGTGTGTGCGTGTGTGCACAAATTGAAATAAATGTAGGTTGTTTTAGACATTGTTTGATGTTCTTTTCAGATGTACTTAACCAATGTCTTTGTTTTAATTGGTTATTTTGTTGTGGTAGCCTGTAGGGCTCTTTGAAATAACTTAATTTGGCAAAGTGATATGGAACCGTTATGCAGTCAAGACCTGGAACTACTTTATAGCCGTGCATTTCCTTGAAAAATAATTGCACACCTTAGAACATCCATCAACCAGTCAGAATCAAGCATTTATCAGACCCGCACTAACATAGTTTAGATAAGATTTTAGATTTTGGTTAACCCTTTTGTGTGTGTGTGTGTGTGTGTGTGTGTGTGTTTAGGTTACAAACTGGTAATTACAAGGGTATTATACTATAAATGTGGTTTATGAGGACATTTCTAGTGTCCCCATAATTCAAGGTTAGGTGAGGGTTAGGGTTAGGGGATAGAATCTATAGTTTGTACAGTATAAAAATCATTATGTCTATGGAAAGTCCTCATGATAGCTGCACCAACATGTGTGTGTGTGTGTGTGTGTGTGTGTGTGTTTCAGCCTCTTGAGCAAATATAGTCAAAATGATTAAGTATATGTTCAGTCTCTGGATAACAAGCTCTGCGAGCTGAAAGCGCAGATCTCTTTCCAACGAGATACAAGGGACTGCTGCATTATCTGCCTTACAGAAACTTGGATGTCTGCGGAGATTCCAGACTCAGCCATTGAACCCGCGGGGTTCTCTGTGCACCGAGCGGACAGAGCCAAAGACCTCTCAAGTAAAAGCAGAGGAGGTGGTGTATGCTTTATGATCAACAAATCCTGGTGTGATCAGAGGAACGTACATTCTGTCAAGTCTTTCTGCTCTCCTGATCTGGAATTTCTCATGCTTCTGTGTCGACCATTCTGGCTACCGAGGGAATTCACAGCGGTCATTATCACAGCTGTGTATATTCCCCCACAAGCCGACACAGACCGGGCACTCAAGGAACTGTATGGGATTATAAGTGAGCAGGAAACCGCGCACCCTGAGGCCGCGTTCATTGTGACCGGGGACTTTAACAAAGCCAGTTTAAAATCAGTCGCACCAAAATATCACCAGCACATTAGTTTCAACACACGAGGGGACCGGGTTTTGGACCATTGCTACTCTCTGTTCAAGGATGGCTACAAATCCCTCCCCCGCCCACCATTTGGCAAATCGGACCACTCTTCCATTCTGCTTCTGCCCGCTTACAGGCAGAAACTGAAACAGGAAGCACCCACCCTCAGAACGATCCAGTGCTGGTCGGACCAATCAGATTCAACGCTACAAGACTGTTTTGATCACACGGACTGGGAGATGTTCCGGTCCGCCTCTGATGACGACATCAAGCTTTACGCTGATAGCGTAATGTGTTTCATCAGAACGTGCGTAGAGGACATCGTTCCGACCAGAACAATACGGATCTATCCGAATCAGAAACCATGGATTAATAGCGATGTTCGCGCGGCACTTAATGTGCGGACCTCCGCTTTTAATTCCGGGAACGTGGAGGAGCATAAACAAGCCAGTTATGCCCTCCGAAAAACCATCAGAACCGCAAAATGCCAGTACAGGAGCAAGATTGAAGGACAGTTTAACACCACCAACTCTAGAAGCATGTGGCAGGGAATTAATATCATCACGGACTTTAAAGTGAATAAAAACTCCGCCATGAACACCGCTGCCTCTCTACCGGATGAGCTAAATACTTTTTATGCTCGTTTCGAGGGAAATAACACCGCCCTCGGGGAGAGAGCTCTAGCGGCTGAAGCTACAGAGGTTAGTTCACTCTCCGTCTCTGTAGCGGATGTAACCCGATCCTTCCGACGGGTGAATATCCGCAAAGCCGCGGGCCCAGACGGCATTCCGGGCCGCGTCATCAGAGCGTGCGCGAACCAGCTGGCTGGTGTTTTTACGGACATTTTCAACCTTTCCCTCTCCTTGTCTGTGGTCCCCACATGCTTTAAAACATCCACCATTGTGCCTGTTCCAAAACAATCAAAAATAACTTGCTTAAATGACTGCTGTCCTGTTGCTCTGACCCCCATCATCAGCAAATGCTTTGAGAGACTAATCAGAGATTACATCTGCTCTGTATTGCCTCTCTCTCTAGACCCGCTGCAGTTTGCTTACCGCAACAACCGCTCCACTGATGATGCCATTGCATCTACAATACACACTGCTCTCTCCCACCTGGAAAAAAAGAACACTTATGTGAGAATGCTGTTTGTAGACTACAGCTCAGCATTCAACACCATAGTGCCCTCCAAGCTAGATGAGAAACTCCAGGCTCTGGGCTTAAACAGCTCGCTGTGCAGCTGGATCCTGGACTTCCTGTCACGCAGACGCCAGGTGGTTAGAATAGGCAGCAACATCTCCTCATCACTGACCCTCAACACTGGAGCCCCACAGGGCTGTGTTCTCAGCCCACTCCTGTATTCCCTGTACACACATGATTGTGTGGCAACACATAGCTCCAATGCCATCATTAAAGTTTGCTGATGACACGACGGTGGTAGGTCTGATCACTGACAATGATGAAACAGCCTACAGAGAGGAGGTGCACACTCTGACACACTGGTGTCAGGAGCACAACCTCTCCCTCAACGTCAGTAAGACAAAGGAGCTTGTGGTGGACTTCAGAAGAAAAGACAGAGAACACAGCCCCATCACCATCAATGGAGCACCGGTGGAGAGAGTCAGCAGCTTCAAGTTCCTGGGTGTCCACATCACTGAGGAACTCACATGGTCCATCCACACTGAAGTCGTTGTGAAGAAGGCTCATCAGCGCCTCTTCTTCCTGAGACGGCTGAGAAAGTTTGGAATGAACCGCCACATCCTCACACGGTTCTACACCTACACTGTAGAGAGCATCCTGACTGGCTGCATCTCCGCCTGGTACGGCAATAGCACCGCCCACAACCACAAAGCACTGCAAAGTGTGGTGCGAACTGCCAGACACATCATCAGAGGTGAGCTTCCCTCCCTCCAGGAAATATATACAAGGCGGTGCGTGAAAAAAGCTCGGAGGATCATCAGAGACTCCAGCCACCCGAGCCATGGGCTGTTCTCACTGCTACCATCAGGCAGGCGGTATCGCAGCATCAGGACCCGCACCAGCCGACTCCATGATAGCTTCTTCCCCCAAGCAATCAGACTTCTGAACTCTTGATCTCCCATGATCAAATACATCAGCACTGCACTTTATTACCCTTACTCTTATATCTCACACCGGACTGTCATAAATTATATTATTATTATATTATATTCTCTCTTAACAACTGACTATCAACCGACAGCCTGAATGTCAATACAGTACAATACTGTACATTCTATATATATATATATATATATATATATATATATATATATATATATATATATACACACTTTTTTATATATTTTTATTTTTATTGATTAATGTGTATCTATATAGTGCATATTGTATACTGTACAGTGTATGTTATTTGTATACTGTTGAGTGTAATTATGTGTATAACAGATGTTTAATTGTGCTGTGTTAATTTGATGTTATTGTAAATTGGTATATGTCTCATCACTGTCACAACTGCTATGTTGATCGGAACTGCACCCAAGAATTTCACACACCATTGCACTTGTGTATATGGCTGTGTGACAATAAAGTGATTTGATTTTGATATATGTATTCCTTCTAAAATGACATTGCAATTACAATACACTACCACAACAATTTAAAATATCCTGTAGCAATGTTGCATTTTCCGTATTGCTAGGGAAATATCTATAAACACTGTCCATTTCTGGATTTCTCTGCCCCCTTCAGCATAGGACGTTTTGTGGCCCATTCTGCTTATCGTGGCCCATTCAGCCCCGTTTTGCGGCCAGCCCTTCGGGAAAAGTCCTGGTTCACCTGATGGCCAGTCCACCTGTCTGTCTGTCTGTCTGTGTGCGTGTGAGTGCATGTGTGTGCGTATGTGTGTGTGCACACTCACAATACCATCTGGTTTCTGAACCTGGCAATCGTCGATTTCCTCTTTACATTCTTTCTGATCTTCAACATAATTAACGCATGCCATAATTTCGACTGGCCTTTCAGTGACTTCTTGTGAATGTTGAGCAGCCTAGTGACAGTGCAAAATATGTTTGTTTGCAGCTTCCTGTTGTCCGCTATCAGTCTGGATCGTTGCCTGTCCACATGGTTGGTGGTGTGGGCCTGGACCAAAAGAACAGTACTGAAGGCAAAGGTAATCTGCATACTTTTATGGTTAGTGTCAGTGGTCTGCAGCCTTCCTCTGGCCATTTTTAAATCAGAGTTAAATCAAGGCTGCACATGCTGAATCGCAAAAGGGGTACAACAAGGAGGTTAACTAAAAAGATTATGTTGAATGTTACAAATGACAATTTTAAATAAATGCATTTGTCAATGTACAAAGATATTTAGGTGAAGTTTCATCCTATACTTTCTGTAACACTTTCAAAAGATATAAAGGGTTTGTTAGTAACTTCTCACGGACTTTAAACTTTATTACTAGTGTTTGGCATGTACTGGCCATTGAAGCTTCCAGTTAAGGACCTGTGAGTCCATTTCTCAAACAAGAGACTTTGATGTACTTGTCCTCTTGTTGTTGTGTATTTGGACAGTCCACTTTCTCTCTATGTCCTGGTTAGATCCAGTTTGTTTATTAAGTCAGAAGTGCATGGAATAGCCTTTATCTCTTGAAAAACAATAGACTGGTGAGTTTCATGAGAAAAGTGTTTTTTTTTTTTTTTTGGTCATTCTAAAACCAAAATTTTACTTGGTTTGTGTCCTCAGTACTTCAGCACTTTGAAAAAGACACTGTATTGCAATGTCTATAATGCATTAATTATCACACCCATTTTCAACTTTTTTTTAAATAAAAAGTTTCTTGAAAACCAAATTAGCACATCATAATTATGTAACAGTGTTTTCTAGGTAGACTGGAGTAATGACTGCTGAAAATTGGGCTTTTTTTAAATATTAATTTAAAAATGTAAAACGGTTATTTAAAACTGTAATAATTATTTTCCATTGCTAATGTCTTATTTGTCATTCACATGTCATTCACATTTGCCTCTTTTCACCAAAGATGCATTAGTTTCTTTCAAAAACATAAATGTCTTAGTGTTACCAAACTTTTGAATGGTAGTGTAAGACCTCACAAATTATCAATCTTAAAGGGATATAATAAAAATCAATCAACAGTGAAATTGACTAATTTATTACAACTTAATTTTTTAACTTCAACATAAACTTTTCTATTAAAGATTATTGCGTAAGCCATTAGATTTTCTTATAGGGTAGTATTAAAAGTGTAAACCTACATCATTAATTACAATGCAAAACAGTTTATAAATGAATAAATGTGTATACTGTACATCTATGCTTTGTATAAAATATGAGTCCTGGTTCCTCCCAAGATTTCTTCCTCAACTTATTTACTTGCAACTGTCACCTTTGGCTTGCAACTGGATATTGTAAGGCACTGATCTTTGTAAAGCTGCTTTAGAATTATTTGTATTGTGAAAAGCGCTTCACACATAAATTTGAATTAAATTGGATCTATAAAAAGAACTCTTGCACAAACATGAGAGATACTTTTCCAGAAAATAAATCCTCTTGAAAGCCTCTAAAGACCATCAATATTTGAAATTCAATTTATTTATTTATTTTAAATAGGAGAGATATCAGTTTTAATGTTACAAGTAGGACAAACCGTTCATTTATTTATTTATTTTTAACTACTCATCCAAAAATGAGCAGCTCAGTTGGGTAAAAGTGTGTTCGTATATTTTGGAAAGGACAAAGAATATTTAACTCTTCTTTTGTATTACTTGTGATACATTAATGCAATTTATTAAATAAAAAAACATATAAAATTCCTCTTCCATTTAGTACTAAAATGTATTAAAAGAGAAGATGAGAGAAATCGAATTAAAGGTGCACTCAGTAATGTTACCCTTATTAAAAAAGTTGAACTCCTAAAGACATGAATTGTAATTTTGCAATATGTAGGAAATCATGACATTAAAATGAAGACTCCGGTCATATCAGTAACCTTATTAAAGCTTTTTTATTCTACATGGAGAGGTTCCACACATGGGGGCTGCCATGTTAGAATCACATGACCAGCCGAATATTACTCGCTTAATCTCATTAACCGTTCTGATATTTTATGCTTTCGCTTATTGATTAAAGTAATCAATGTGAATACTAAATTTCTACAATGACATCTGAAACTGAAAACTATTGATTTTAAATGATGCTGCATCCAAGCCGCTAGGTGTCAGTATAAGTCCAAGATGACACAGACAAAAGTTACTGAGTGCACCTTATAAATCAGGTCATAAAAGAGCTACTTTTTTTGAGTTAATTGGGTAACACTTTACAATAAGGTTCCAATTGTTAACATTAGTTATTAGTTTGTTCATGATACCCAATGCATTAACTAATGTTAACGAATGGAACCTTACTGTATAGTGTTAACGTTAATTGTTTCAGGTTTAATGGGTTTTGCAAATGTTATTGTTCGACAATATTTTCATATGCGCATTGGATCATTATTGATTCATACACATTGTACCTTGGTTAAATGTAAATAATAACCAGATTTTATAGACTTACGAACGTCTAAATATGAACAGTTCTCGAGAACAGGCAGGAGACTCGAATCTTATTGCACATAACTTCATCAGTATTTCACAACGTTCATGATATCTAAGATAAAAACATATCAAATAAAAAAAAAATAAAAAAAACATATTAAAACTTACATGAACAGTCTTTTCACGTTAAATTTCTTAAAGGAGACACAGGCAGCAGGCATTGTCCCCTCGTGATTTTGATTCAGATTCACGAATCGATTCGCTAAACGAATTGTTCAGTCAGCTTTTTAAAACAAAATGGGGTTCAAATGCATCAAATTGATCAAAGGAGTCAACCAAAAGGACTCGATTGCGAATCGGACATTACACCAAGCTGCATGCAGTTTACATATGCAGCAGCAAACTTGTTTACGGTTTTCAGTCGCAAAAGTAATGAAAGGATCTGGAAAACGCATCAGAGTAAAAGTATTACTTTTTCCTTCAAAATCTAGTTAAGTAAAAGTGTAAGTCAACAGAAATATTTATACTCGAGTAAAGTAGAAAAAAACTGTACTTAAGTAGGCTACATTATCAAAGTGTTTGAAGCCTACTTCGTTATAGACCTCTGTATAGCAATAACTGCTTGTGGTACATTTTGTCTCTCTTTCCTTTGTGTAGTGGGCACCAGTTTGGGACCTGAAAATGAGAACATAGTCATCCCGACACATAATTCAACAGTGCAAGATGAGCACTGTAAAATCTTCTGTATATGCCTCTCTGCAATAGCTGTAGTGGGTCTCGTTGGAAAAGGGCTTGTCATATTTCTGACTGGTTACAAAATGAAGATGACTGTCAACTCCATTTGGTTCCTCAAACTGGCGATTGCAGACTTCATCTTCCTCTTGACCCCAGTCATAGGCATGTGCATGATGTTTAACACTTGGCATGTCAATTACTTCTTGTTATAGTTTTTCATGTTTAATTTTTCCTGACAACTATCAGTCTAGACCGATGCCTGTGCACATGGATGGTTGTGTGGGCTCAGAATAAACGAACTCTGGTCAAAGCCAGGATCATCAGGATTTTAGTGTGGCTTTTATCGATCGGCTGCACTATGGTCCTCTTTAAAGTGGACTCCATGTCTATGGTCACATGCAGGTTTATGCTAGGCTTCCTCATCCCATTCCTGTTAACTGCATCTTCATACATAGCTATTGGAGTGCGGATCAAAAGCCTACAAAAAGTAAAGCAGTTCAGGGCTTTCCGGGTCATTATATCTGTGATCCTGGTCTTTTTCATATGATGGTTTCCTTACAGTGTTCTTTATTTATGGCTAAGTGCATCAGAGAATCAGCTGAGTGCTCTACAAAATGTTCTAGATATTGTTAATTAGTTACAGTGCATCCGGAAAGTATTCACAGCACTTCACTTTTTCCACATTATGTTATGTTACAGCCTTATTCCAAAATGGATTCAATTCATTATTTTCCTCAAAATCCTAAAAACAATACCCCATAATGACAACATGAAAGAAGTTTGTTTGAAATCTTTGCAAATTTATAAAAAAAAAAATTAAAAAAAAATACATTTAAAAAAAATCACATGTACATAAGTATTCACAGCCTTTGCCATGACACTCAAAATTGAGCTCAGGTGCATCCTGTTTCCACTGATCATCCTTGAAATGTTTCTACAACTTGATTGGAGTCCACCTGTGGTAAATTCAGTTGATTGGACATGATTTGGAAAGGCACACACCTGTCTATATAAGGTCCCACAGTTAACAGTGCATGTCAGAGTACAAACCAAGCCATGAAGTCCAAGGAATTGTCTGTAGACCTCCGAGACAGGATTGTATCGAGGCACAGATCTGGGGAAGGGTACAGAAAAATGTCTGCAGCATTGAAGGTCCCAATGAGCACAGTGGCCTCCATCATCCGTAAATGGAAGAAGTTTGGAACCACCAGGACTCTTCCTAGAGCTGGCCACCTGACCAAACTGAGCGATCGGGGGGGGAAGGGCCTTAGTCAGGGAGGTGACCAAGAACCTGATGGTCACTCTGACAGAGCTCCAGCATTTCTCTGTGGAGAGAGGAGAACCTTCCAGAAGAACAACCATCTCTGCAGCACTCCACCAATCAGGCCTGTATGGTAGAGTGGCCAGACGGAAGCCACTCCTCAGTAAAAGGCACATGACAGCCCGCCTGGAGTTTGCCAAAAGGCACCTGAAGGACTCTCAGACCATGAGAAACAAAGATTGAACTCTTTGGCCTGAATGGCAAGCGTCATGTCTGGAGGAAACCAGGCACCGCTCATCACCTGGCCAATACCATCCCTACAGTGAAGCATGGTGGTGGCAGCATCATGCTGTGGGGATGTTTTTCAGCGGCAGGAACTGGGAGACTAGTCAGAATCAAGGGAAAGATGAATGCAGCAATGTACAGAGACATCCTTGATGAAAACCTGCTCCAGAGAGCTCTGGACCTCAGACTGGGGCGAAGGTTCATCTTCCAACAGGACAACAACCCTAAGCACACAGCCAAGATAATAAAGGAGTGGGTCCGGGACAACTCTGTGAATGTCCTTGAGTGGCCCAGCCAGAGCCCAGACTTTAACCCGATTGAACATCTCTGGAGAGATCTGAAAATGGCTGTGCACCGACGCTCCCCATCCAACCTGATGGAGCTTGAGAGGTCCTGCAAAGAAGAATGGGAGAAACTGCCCAAAAATAGGTGTGCCAAGCTTGTAGCATCATACTCAAAAAGACTTGAGGCTGTAATTGGTGCCAAAGGTGCTTCAACAAAGTATTGAGCAAAGGCTGTGAATACTTATGTACATGTGATTTTTTTTTTTTGTTGTTGTTTCATTTTTTTATTTTTAATACATTTGCAAAGATTTCAAACAAACTTCTTTCACGTTGTCATTATGGGGTATTGTTTGTAGAATTGAGGAAAATAATGAATTTAATCCATTTTGGAATAAGGCTGTAACATAACAAAATGTGGAAAAAGTGAAGCGCTGTGAATACTTTCTGGATGCACTGTAACTGGACTCAAGATGGCGCCGAGTATGGCTGCTGCGTTGCGAGCTCTGACACAACATAGCAATGGTTTGTTTGTTTTGTTTACAATTCTTATGTTTTTTGTCTTGGATGTTGTCTGCCTTATTGTCTACGACAGACAAACACTTTTGGACATTGGTTCAGCGATCTCACACCGAAAACCGGACTTCACATTCCTCAATGCCGACCCGCTGTTTACAAACACGCAAGCGGAGCCCTTTGTCTGGGCAGCACGGCCGCGGAAACGCAGGAGGAAAAGGGGAAACAGAGCCGGCGTTCTCATCAGAGTAAGACGCAGCGCAAATCGACCCCCGCTACCCACTATTCTACTGGCAAATGTTCAGTCTCTGGATAACAAGCTCTGCGAGCTGAAAGCGCGGATCTCTTTCCAACGAGAGACGAGGGACTGCTGCATTATCTGCCTTACGGAAACTTGGATGTCTGCGGAGATTCCAGACTCAGCCATTGAACCCGCGGGGTTCTCCATGCTCCGAGCGGACAGAGCGAAAGACCTCTCAGGTAAAACTAGAGGAGGTGGTGTATGTTTTATGATCAACAAATCCTGGTGTGATCAGAGGAACGTACATTCCATCAAGTCTTTCTGTTCTCCTGATCTGGAATTTCTTATGCTTCTGTGTCGACCATTCTGGCTACCGAGGGAATTCACAGCGGTCATTATCACTGCTGTGTACATTCCCCCACAAGCCGACACAGACCGGGCACTCAAGGAACTGTATGGGAGCATAAGTGAGCAGGAAACCGCGCGCCCTGAGGCCGCGTTCATTGTGACCGGGGACTTTAATAAAGCCAGTTTAAAATCAGTCGCACCAAAATATCACCAGCACATTAGTTTCAACACACGAGGGGACCGGGTTTTGGACCATTGCTACTCTCCGTTCCGGGATGGCTACAAATCCCTCCCCCGCCCACCATTTGGCAAATCGGACCACTCTTCCATTCTGCTTCTGCCCGCTTACAGGCAGAAATTGAAACAGGAAGCACCCACCCTCAGAACGATCCAGTGCTGGTCGGACCAATCAGACTCTACGCTACAAGACTGTTTTGATCGCACGGACTGGGAGATGTTCCGGTCCGCCTCTGATGACGACATCGAGCTTTACGCTGATAGCGTAATGTGTTTCATCAGAACGTGTGTAGAGGAAGTGATTCCGACCAGAACTGTGCGAATCTATCCGAATCAGAAGCCGTGGATCAATAGCGATGTTCGCGCGGCACTTAATGTGCGGACCTCCGCTTTTAATTCCGGGAACGCGGAGGAGCATAAACAAGCCAGTTATGCCCTCCGAAAAACTATCAAAACAGCAAAACGCCAGTACAGGAGCAAGATTGAAGGACAGTTTAACACCACCAACTCTAGAAGTATGTGGCAGGGAATTAACATCATCACGGACTTTAAAGTGAATAAAAACTCCGCCATGAACACCGCTGCCTCTCTACCGGATGAGCTAAATACTTTTTATGCTCGTTTCGAGGGAAATAACACCGCCCTCGCGGAGAGAGCTCTCGCGGCTGAAGCTACAGAGGTTAGTTAACTCTCCGTCTCTGTAGCGGATGTAACCCGATCCTTCCGACGGGTGAATATCCGCAAAGCCGCGGGTCCAGACGGCATTCCGGGCCGCGTCATCAGAGCGTGCGCGAACCAGCTGGCTGGTGTTTTTACGGACATTTTCAACCTTTCCCTCTCCTTGTCTGTAGTCCCCACATGCTTTAAAACATCCACCATTGTGCCTGTTCCAAAACAATCAAAAATAACGTGTTTAAATGACTGGCGTCCTGTTGCTCTGACCCCCATCATCAGCAAATGTTTTGAGAGACTAATCAGAGATTACATCTGCTCTGTATTACCACTCAATCTTGACCCGCTGCAGTTTGCATACCGCAACAACCGCTCCACTGATGATGCCATTGCATCTACAATACACACTGCTCTCTCCCACTTGGAAAAAAAGAACACTTATGTGAGAATGCTGTTTGTAGACTACAGCTCAGCATTCAACACCATAGTGCCCTCCAAGCTAGATGAGAAACTCCGGGCTCTGGGCTTAAACAGCTCGCTGTGCAGCTGGATCCTGGACTTCCTGTCAAGCAGACGCCAGGTGGTTAGAATAGGCAGCAACATCTCCTCATCACTGACCCTCAACACTGGAGCCCCACAGGGCTGTGTTCTCAGCCCACTACTGTATTCCCTGTACACACATGACTGTGTGGCAACACATAACTCCAATGCCATCATTAAGTTTGCTGATGACACAACGGTGGTAGGTCTGATCACTGACAATGATGAAACAGCCTACAGAGAGGAGGTGCACACTCTGACACACTGGTGTCAGGAGCACAACCTCTCCCTCAACGTCAGTAAGACAAAGGAGCTTGTGGTGGACTTCAGAAGAAAAGACAGAGAACACAGTCCAATCACCATCAATGGAGCACCAGTGGAGAGAGTCAGCAGCTTCAAAGTTCCTGGGTGTCCACATCACTGAGGAACTCACATGGTCCGTCCACACTGAAGTCGTTGTGAAGAAGGCTCATCAGTGACTCTTCTTCCTGAGACGGCTGAGGAAGTTTGGAATGAACCGCCACATCCTCACACGGTTCTACACCTGCACTGTGGAGAGCATCCTGACTGGCTGTATCTCCGCCTGGTACGGCAATAGCACCGCCCACAACCGCAAAGCACTGCAAAGGGTGGTGCGAACTGCCAAACACATCATCGGAGGTGAGCTTCCCTCCCTCCAGGAAATATATACAAGGCGGTGTGTGAAAAAAGCTCGGAGGATCATCAGAGACTCCAGCCACCCGAGCCATGGGCTGTTCTCACTGCTACCATCAGGTAGGCGGTATCGCAGCATCAGGACCCGCACCAGCCGACTCCATGACAGCTTCTTCCCCCAAGCAATCAGACTTCTGAACTCTTGATCTCCCACGATCAAAATACATCAGCCCTGCACTTTATTACTCTTTTATCTCACACCGGACTGTCATAAATTATATTACTGTTATTATATTATGTCTCTCCTAACAACTGACTATCAACCGACAGCCTGAATGTCAATATAGTACAATACTGTACATTCTATATATATATATATATATATATATATATATATATATATATATATATATATTTATAAATATATATATACATACTTTTTTTTATATATTTTTTAATTTTTATTGAATAATGTGTATCTATATAGTATCTATATAGTAAAAAAAAAAAAAAAAAAAAAAAAAAACAGCATATTGTATACTGTACAGTGTATGTTATTATTTGTATATTGTTGAGTGTAATTATGTATAACAGATGTTTAAATTGTGTTGTGTTAATGTGATGTTTTAAGTTGAGTGTAATTATGTATAACAGATGTTTAAATTGTGTTGTGTTAATTTGATGTTATTGTAAATTGGTATATGTCTCATCACTGTCACGACTGCTATGTTGATCGGAACTGCACCCAAGAATTTCACACACCATTGCACTTGTGTATATGGCTGTGTGACAATAAAGTGATTTGATTTGATATGATTTGAACTGCCGGGCTTATCTAAACAGCTGTCTGAACGTGATTCTCTATGTGTTCAGGTGCACAGCAAAGCTGCCGGTGTTAAAATCCCGGTGTTAAGTGATTTTTAGAGTAAAGAGATGATATTTTGTAGTTAAACTTCAAAGAATGATGCCATTTAGTGTAAACATTGCCCTGTGTCTATTGTGAAATTATGGAGAGTTAATTGAAATTAACTCTCGCAGTGTAACTGGATACATTTATGCGCTGTGTGCCGAAACTTTCTTGACAAGCACCATTTTCTTCTGGTCTCAGCTTCGAGCAGGTAACGGAACAGGCGATTTTATCGACAGGACAAATAGTAAAGTAAGTGGTTTTGAATTTAAATTATGTTTTGTTTATAACATTAGTTGTTTTACTTAGAATTAAACAATAATTGCCTTCAGAGCTCATCCGAGTTTGTTAAAATTAATGTAGGTGTGCTTGTTGTCTTAGTTCACAGGATAGTCATTTCAACAGTTGATTTATCTAGACCACAAAACCAAAAAGAGCAAGAGTAAGTTGTAAATGTGTTTGTTTCTCCTTCCCTACTTTAAGAGTTCAGTAAGAGGTCAAAATGATCATCAAAGCACAATTTCGAAATCAGAAGTATATAAAAATGACTTTATAAGAGTGACTTTCTTCATCATCAGTGTTATTTAATTCACCCGTCATTTAAAATTACAGGTTTATATTCCTCTATCTTTGTGTTGATAAAGCAAAACTATTTTGGAAAAGAATGTTTTATGGTATAAATGGTATTGTCTTCCACATCTTTTATTGCAAATTATTACTTCTAAATTAGACTTGTGTTAATTAAAATGATCTGTAGATTATAAAATTAATTTTAACACCACTTTAAACATTTAAAGGTCCGTCCACACCTCAATCTTCAGTCAGTTTTACAGATACACTGTCCATAACTTCAAGAAGCAGTGATGACAGTGACTTGCTTAGTCCAAAAAGAGTCAGAAGAGAGGATGAGGCTTCACAAAGCTCAGAGGCGAGGGATGCGAGTCTCATTAGCCCTACACTGGGGGTTCAAACAGCATCATTGTACAGCATTCGTGCATACTTGTATAATTTTTTTCTCCATGCAGTTGTATGGAGATTTTTGTTTTTTTTTGTTTTTATATAAACCAATGTAGTAATGGTCCATTCCAGATCAGGAAAATGGTATCACAATAATATGTCTCTGTTTATATTGTTTCTGTTTTTATAGCTAATAAAACAGATTCTACAGACAAAACCAGGTGGAGCTAATGTGCTTAAGGAGTATGAGGAAAAATTGACAATTAGTGGTGACACGAGAAAAGTGATGGTGAACATCTTGGTTGCACACATGATTGAGACAGAAGGGTACATTTTCAAATATAATTCAAAGTCTTGGGATGTTGAAATGCAATTTCTCTCTTTTTTGAGAATTAACATTGAGCTTTCCCAGTGCACAAGAGAATCCCACATCGACTTACCTACTTACCAAGCAGAAGTATGCACTGGGAATAATCACTTTGTTTCCCTCACTCAGAGATCCTCAAGGGAGGACTGGATTTGTAAGTTATTATCAGTGATCATTTGATATTTTGGTTTAGAAATGACTTCCCAATCAGTTGTTTGATTATTAATTGGGGGGGTGGGGTGTAATTGAACCTTGCGTTTGAATTTGTCTTATTGTTTTGTCAGGAAAATTTTTTATGATGGCCAGAAAAACACTGGATTCTTGTCATGGCACCTAAAGACAGTTCAAAGGGGAACAAAACCCCAAAACCATGCGAGTAAGGATGATCCAAGAACAGAGGAAACAGGTGGTCCGTTGCTTGGAAGACAGACGTGTTACCATGATGATCGAAGACTAGAGGCCATCTCTTTGATGAACCATACAAGTGACAGAGAAGTCATCATACAGAAGATGTGAGCAACTTTTGAATACAGACAGCGCCTTGTCCATGATCCAGAGAAATCCTCAACCATTTTCTCAGGGAACTAAGGGATTGGTAATATTTTGTCATCCTTTTTTCTTAAACCACAATATTTTAAACCGCTATTTTCAAAGAACTGTCAAATAGGGCAGGGGGATATGACAGAATAATCATATATCGACGATATCTCACAAGTGCCCTGATGTCAACTGCAACAGTGAGTTAACAGACGGTTGTGTCTATTTTCACTACACACACCGTTTGCCGTGGCAGTTATTATAGCCATAGCCCTATTCGGACAGCAATTGTTTTACATGGGGACGTGAGGTAATTTCAGCATTTACAGGGGCTAGTAGTCTGTGATTTTATTCCCGTCTGAATCCAAAATTTCGCCATCTGCCAGAGAATTGTTTTCTAACATGTCATTGCATTGAATGATTTATGGCTGTTCATATATGTTTTCTGCAAACTGCTTCAGATTCTTCAGGACTTCACGCTCCTCTTTGGGTCTGAAACTGCTTCCAGACTTTTGGAAAAGTGGCAAACTGGTTTCAAAGCAAAAGTTATCAGACAAGCAGAAACCTTGACTTCCACTGCTTTGCTGAAAAGAACATACAGAGCAGCGAGCCACAGGAATCACCAGGTAGAGTTGTACAGTTGCAATTTGCAGTGCCTGTGCAGTTGGGTTTGTCAAGATGGCCTCATAAAGAAGAACTGATTCTGACAGAATCTGGGTTCTGGTCTGACTGTTTATTGATATAATGCTGACAGATTCAGAGCCATTTGCATTCATTCGGCAGTATTAGGGATGTACTGCTATGTTTCATGTGATACTTTGTTTTTTATATAAACTCAGCAAAAAAAAGAAACGTCCCTTTTTCAGGACACTGTATTTTAAAGATAATTTTGTAAAAATCCAAATAACTTTACAGATCTTTATTGTAAAGGGTTTAAACAATGTTTTCCATGCTTGTTCAGTGAACCTTAAACAATTAATGAACATGCACCTGTGGAACGGTCGTTAAGACACTAATAGCTTACAGACAGGAGGCAATTAAGGTCACAGTTATAAAAACTTAGGACACTAAAGAGACCTTTCTACTGACTCTGAAAAACACCAAAAGAAAGATGCCCAGGATCCCTGCTCCTCTGCGTGAACATGCCTAAGACATGCTGCATGGAGGCATGAGGACTGCAGATGTGGCCAGGGCAATAAATTGCAATGTCCGTACTGTGAGATGCCTAAGACAGCGCTACAGGGAGACAGGAAGGACAGCTGATCATCCTTGCAGTGGCAGACCACATGTAACAACACCTGCACAGGATCAGTACATCCAAATTTCACACCTGCAAGACAGGTACAGGATGGCAACAACAACTGCCCGAGTTATACCAGGAATGCACAATCCCTCCATCAGTGCTCACACTGTCCGCAAAAGGCTGAGAGAGGCTGGACTGAGTGCTTGTAGGCATGTTGTAAGGCAGGTCCTTACCAGACATTACCAGCAACACCGTCTCCTATGGGCACAAACCCACCTTAGCTGGACCAGACAGGACTGGCAAAAAGTGCTCTTCAATGATGAGTCATGGTTTTGTCTCACCAGGGGTGATGGTCGGACTTACGTTTATCGTTGAAGGAATGAGCGTTACACCGAGGCCTGTACTCTGGAGTGGGATTGATTTGGAGGTGGAGGGTCCATACTGCAGTACTTAATGCAGCTGGTGGCCATACCAGGTACTGACTGTTACTTTTGACCCCCCCTTTGTTCAGGGACACATTATTCCATTTCTGTTCAGTTTATGTCTTAGTTGTTGAATCTTTTTATGTTCATACAAATATTTACACGTTAAATTTGCTGAAAATAAAAGCAGTTGAAAGTGAGAGGACATTTCTTTTTTGCTGATTTATATATTATTATTATTATTATTATTATTTCTATGTTCTATTTCTTTGGTTACAATTTATGATTTAGAAGCACTTTGTATTACATTGTAAATATTTAACAAATGTTTTTTTACTTCTACAGAATGGGACAGTGACATGTCATCCTTCCTTTTACTTCTGCATCTCTTATCACCCCAGGCTTCAGGAAGAAAGAAAACCCAGAAGATCAGCATTGTTCAGGCTATTGATCATCTGGTCGTATTTCATAATGTAGGTAACTGGTGGAGACATATAAGGGCTATAACTTATCTTTGGAATTGATCTGTTAATTTATACAACAGACAAATCACCTCAGTAATTAAACTGTAAAGTGGGGATAATACAGTGACGTGATAAACCTAATTGATGTTTATAAATAGGTAACCAATCCACAAGCCATTTGGTGTATGCATCATGTTGTTGTTGTTTGTTTTTTTGTCTTTTCCTGTGTTTGTTATTCAGTCATGCCGGAGTCTTCAGGAACACACTGAGACTGAAGAGAATCGTCAACCGTATCTTCTCACCTCAGGGACCAGCAAGGACGCCATCAGTCAGTTCTTCATTGTGGTTGATTAAAAGCTTATCCCCTGTCAAGCATCCTCTTCACTGGCAGCAAAAGCTTATCCCCTGTCAAGCATCCTCTTCACTGGCAGCAATGGATGAACTTTTAAGGTCCACTTTGTTTTCAGCATTTGTTATGATCTTCCACTCAGAAACATGTATATGTTTCTCCAGACTACAGTCTACAATATTGATGTTGGCACCACCAGTGAGAGCCCAAGAGTAAAGGAACTCCGAGCCAAATTCATGAATGATGTTTAGATGCTACATCTGTCGATCACTGTTTGCCACAACTGTTAAATTAATTTGTTACCTTAAGCTTTTACATGGCTTGTATCCAGGCAAGAAATTTGAACTAGTTTGTGTTCAGGATGGTTGTTCATTGCAATTCAACATTTTTAGAGCACAGGCAGCGACTGGGGAACAACCTCCGTGGTCGTGTACATGGTTAGAGACTTGGGAGAAGGTGTATTTTCCTTCTCCTTTTCCGGACAGCTGGGAGCATAGTTATGGGAACGGGTGAGGCCACAAGTATTGGCTCTGGGACGATTGAGGCTACAGGCATGGGCGCTGGCTCATTGGCCGTGGCAGGCAGAATACAATAGCTTGGAAAAACATTGAAATTCATGCCAGACTTAAATGGTCTTTTCAGCATGGTATACAGCTTCATGAAGTGCTAAGTTCTAAAATTATGTGCTTTGTAACATTCTGTCATACCCCTTTACAACTATTTACCTTTAGATGTTTGGTCATTCTCATGTTCTCTATTCATTATTCTGAATCAAACGAAAGGCACAGTGTCTGTTTGTCAAAAATGTATGTTGTCTGCATTTTTACAGTGCAGCATGGCATGAAAATACATCTAATCTGGGTATATCATAATTTAAAGTCATAATTTAAATTCATTGGTCAGCGCATTCATACATTATATCACCACAGCAAATTCCTCTTCAGTTCAGTACTTCAGATTTATTCAAAGATTAAAACTAATAATTTGAGCACACAAAATATATATTTTTAGGTCAGTTCTTACTCAGTTACATTTAATTGTTTCACTCACCTCTATGGCATCATGCCTGGTACAGCTTGGTGCATGCAATGCCAAGGTCATGGGTTCGATTCAGGGAACACAAAAAACCTGATGAAAAAGCATACCATACCAAGTTGCTGTGTATAAAAGCAACAGTCAAATGCATAATGTAAATTTAACGCTAATACATTTCCCTCAAAATTCTATACTCTCGCTGTATTCTATCCTCCTTCCACTTAAAACAGAATTATAGAATGATAAATAAAAGGAGCGTGGGTAATAGCTATCTGCTGCAGCATCCCTTTGTTCATTAATTACCCAACACTTTGTCATAAACGAGAGAGTTGAGTAATGCATCATAAATGAGCACACACAAGGTACAAGTAATATGTATGTAATCTGAGGGGTAACTGAGGGTCTGGCCCATGCCAGGAGTGCAGTAACAGTGATTACTCATTTAGCCCGGCTTCCGGAGAATGTGCATTTTATGTTGTATTGCATTTATTCCACTTCTATTTCATAATGAATCATATACCCTATTTAATGATTTGATTATATTAAGGATTGATTAATCACAAGTAGTAATCTAAGAGAGAGAGAGAGAGATCGTTGTTTTGATTTTTTGTTATTATCTTTGGTTCGTAAAAGTAACCATGACTGGACAACACATCTACCTCATGTCATCAATGAATTGAAACATGAATTTACTTCCTGACTTTACTATATAGTAGGCAACTAGATGCAGCAATTGTGTGCTCTCTTGTGCTCTTATTTGTCCTAAAGTTCCACAGATGGTGAGGCCCGGCATTCCATCAAGTTTGGGGAGAAGGCCTCTATTCCTGAGAACAAGATAATACCTACACATTGCATGTCTAAATAACTCAAGTTTCTGAATAATTTACGGTTATTGTGTCCTCTCACATGTGACTGTACCATAGTTAAAAACAACTTCCAAGGATTTTAATTGCTCTCCTTGGTACCCCTTTGACATAAAGAAATAAGGAGTAGCCATAACTGATAGCTAACCTCTGATATCTGACCATAAGTTTGTTTCAACCAAGGATGGGAACTCGATTCATGTTGTGGCTAACAATTATTGTTTGCACGAAGACGAAAACAGTCCATATTTGTAATATGTTAAAATGTTTGAAGTAATTAACCTACCAGAATGCTATAAATTGTGGTACGACACCCTTAATGTAATTAGCATATGACTATAATTGCTTTGGAAAGTCTGTAAAACCACATCTTTCTAACTGTTGTATCTCATTGACTTGTGACGCCTATTGAACCTACAGATAACAATCAGTAAACTCTCTCTCATTTGATTATTGCAAAACCTGACTCTGAGTTTTTATTCTTCAATATCCATATTGAGAACCCAGCTGTCGCCCCCTACAGCCCCCCTACTATAGTTTCCTCTATATATTTATCTGTTGTATCTTAGTTTTTATTCTTATTTCACTGTTTATGTATATATGTTTATATGTATATTTAAAATGTTTGTATGTATACAGTCGTGCTCAAAAGTTTGCATACCCTTGGAGAACTGGTAATATATGTACCATTTTTAAAGAAAACATGAGTGAGCAGGCAAAACACATTTCTTTTATTTCTTATGGGATTCATTTTCAACTGTAGGTTATAACAGAATTGCACAATCATAAAACAAAACATGGCAACAAAGAAAAAAATGAAATGACCCCTGTTCAAATGTCTGCATACCCTTAGTTCTTAATACTATGTATTGCCCCCTTTAGCATCAATGACAGTGTGCAGTCTTTTGTAATAGCTGTCTATGAGGCCCCAAATTCTTGCAGGTGGTATAGCTGCCCATTCGTCTTGGCAAAATGCCTCCAGGTCATGCAAAGTCTTTGGTCGTATTGCATGAACCGCATGTTTGAGATCTCCCCAGAGTGGCTCGATGATATTAAGGTCAGGAGACTGTGATGGCCACTCCAGAACCTTCACCTTTTTCTGCAGTAACCACTGGAGGGTCAACTTGTCCTTGTGCTTAGGGTCATTGTCGTGCTGGAAAGTCCAAGAGTGTCAGATGCCCAGCTTTCGTGCAGAAGAATGCAAATTGACTGCCAGTATTTTCTGATAACATGCTGCATTCATCTTGCCATACATTTTCACAAGATTCCCAGTGCCTTTAGAGCTCACACACCCCCAAAACATCAATGAGCCACCACCATGCTTCACAGTGGGGATGGTATTCTTTTCACTATAGGCCTTGTTGACCCCTCTCCAAACATAGCGCTTATGGTTGTGATCATAAAGCTCTATTTCAGTCTCGTCACTCCAAATTACAGTGTGCCAGAAGCTGTGAGGCGTGTCAAGGTGTTGTTGGGCATATTGTAACCGGGCTTTTTTGTGGCATTGGCGCAGTGAAGGCTTCTGTCTGGCAACTCAACCATGCAGCTCATTTTTGTTCAAGTATCGTCATATTGTGCTCTTTGAAACAACCACACCGTCTTCTTCCAGAGCAGCCTGTATTTCTCCTAAGGTTACCTGTGGGGTTTTCTTTGTATCCCAAACAATTCTTCTAGCAGTTGTGGCTGAAATCTTTCTTGGTCTACCTGACCTTGGCTTGGTATCAAGAGATCCCTGAATTTTCCACTTCTTAATAAGTGATTGAACAGTACTGACTGGCCTTTTCAAGGCTTTGGATATCTTTTTATATCCTTTTCCATTTTTATAAAGTTACATTACCTTGTTATGCAGGTCTTTTGACAGTTCTGCTCCCCATGGCTCAGTATCTAGCCTGCTCAGTGCATCCAAGTGAGAGCTAACAAACTCATTGACTATTTATACACAAACACTAATTGCAATTTAAAAAGCCACAGGTGTGGGAAATTAACCTTTAATTGCCATTTAAACCTGTGTGTGTCACCTTGTGTGTCTGTAACAAGGCCAAACATTCAAGGGTATCTAAACTATTCATCAGGGCCATTTGGGTGATTTCTGTTATCATTATGATTTAAAAAGGAGCCAAACAACTATGTGATAATAAATGGCTTCTTATGATCACTATCCTTAAATAAAAGACAGTTTTTTTGCATGATCAGTCATATTTTCAAAATCAATGCCAAAATTTCACAGTTTCTGCCAGGGTATGCAAACTTTTGAGCACAACTGTATATTGTATATTGTATAATGTATATTATTACAGTTTTTATTTTATTCATTACCTGGCACCTTATTTTAATTCTATTTTTATTGTTAATTGTTACTGTTTTATTATTATTATTTGTCTTGTCATTATCTGTTTTGTGTATTAATGCTCTGGCAATATTGTATGTAAACAATCATACTAATAAAGCACTTTAAATTGAAACTGAATTGCAAGAGAGCGAGACTTAAAGCAAATTAAAAGGTATACAGTAGTTCACCCAAAGATGAAAATACTCTCATCATTTAAACGCCTTCATGCCATCCCAGATGTGTATGACTTTCTTCTGCTGAACTCAAAGATTTTAAGAATATTACAGCTCTGTAGGCTCTCATAATGCAAGTGAACAGTGACAAGACCTTTCAAGCTCCAAAAAGCACAAAGTACACAAAAAGCAATCCATATCACTCCAGTGGTTAAATCCATGTCTTCAGAAGAGATATGATAGGTGTGGGTGAGAAACATCAATATTTAAGTCCTTTTTTTACAATAAGTCTCCACTTTCACATTCTGAAAGTAAAAGTGGAGATTTATAGTAAAAAAGGATTGAAATATTGATCCATTTCTCAACCAAGTGATCACTGAAGACATACTGTAAATTAAACCACTGGAGTCGTATTGATTACTTTATTATTCCACATCCACACTAATCAGTTTAAGTTTGAAAACTCATTTTCGGTTTCATAATATCAAATGTTTTCCAAAGTATTTGTTTAAGGAGAGCATTTTCAAATGCTCTGTTTTCAGTGCAGTTACAGTGAGGAAAAGAGCTGTTAATGTAGCTAAATTAATGCGTTTCCAAATAAACATTAATTCAAATATTGGTGTGGATGTGGCATTAGGATTTTTCTGATTTTTGATTGTTCGTTATGTGAAAACCTTAAGTCCGATTAGTTAGAAAAGACTACTCCACAGCAGTCTGAAGGTCTGTACCAAGTTTGCCAAATGTAGCTTGAAATCACTAGGAGTTAATATTAGAAATTTTGGTCTCAGTTTAGGGATTTTGAATAGAATAACACTAGAATAGCAATATGTTTTTCAAGCCAAGATAACTTCTAATGCTGTTAAAAAAAACAAAAAAAACAAAAAAAAAAACTTTAGTTTCTTCCATAAGACATTGCATGAAGTGACAGTAAACGATTGTGTGCATCTGGTGCACCGCAAGGCTGTTTGCTTAAACCACAGCTGTAGACACATGCCCACTGCCATACCGGATACAGGTATTGACATACTTGATGTAATCACATCATCAAGGGTGCTGATGACACAACATTTTAATACCTTATTGGTAACAATGACAAATCAGCCTATAGGGATGAAGTGCAACGGCCTGGAGCTTCATATAAAACCAACAATTTGTCAACAAGACCAAGACGACGGACCAAGACCAAAGGAGCCATTTACCTTTGAAAGACTTGGCCGTTCCAGATGCTTGCATCAACAGTTCAACAGTGGAATTAGTGCAGTTTCAATAAACATGCAAAGTTGTGGGCTTTGACAACAAACACCTGAAAAAGAGAAAATAAGTGTTTAATCCGTGCAATATTCCTATTACTGCTTTAAAGATCATTTTAATTTGTGAGAAATAAAAAAATAAAAAATAAAATAACATGAATGGCATACAGTTAACATTGCAGCTTGTATGATAACTATTCTTAATAACACTAGGCCTGAAAAGAAAATCGTATGAGAGAATTGAAAAATGTTATATTTATAATGCATAATTAGCATTATTTCATAAGTATCTAGTTAAAAAATACTCTTGACTCAGCAGATCAATATATTTCAGTAAAAATGGGCATTCTTATTTCACTATCCAATAACGGGGTAAAGGTTAAGGAAGGAAATGATTAGTCATTTTGACACTTCTGATCCAAAACCAGTTGCTGAATTTCTTTCTACATTTTGTGTAGCGTGTCTCAAAGCTGGAAATTTGACCACATATCAGTCGTCAACTCTCAGAAAGATTTAGCATGTGAATGACAGATTTAAAAGATATTGGTCTTGGCAGACTAGATCTGCTATGCTGCTGCAGAGCAAGTACGGAGATTTGCTACTGCTAGAAAAACACGTACATACTGAGTTAGTGTAACAGTAGCCAGCTGGTAGGTAGCTGTGCAGTGTAAACCTCCCTCCCCTGGCCTCAAGAGGCACACCAGTGATTGACGTTAGAGATTGTAGCCTTTAGCCTCGTCATTAGCACGCCTGCCTTCTATGCTGGAGACCCCGGCTCGAATTCCGCTCTGAGCGAGCTGAGCAGGACCTGTTACAGTGGTGCCGTGACCTGGATGGGAGTAGGGTTTGGGTGTAACGGTAGCCAGCTGGTAGGTAGCTGTGCAGTGTGTAAACCTCACTGGCCTCAAGAGGCACACTAGTGACTGACGCTAGATACTGCAGCCTTTAGCCTCCTCATTAGTATGCCCCAGTTTGCAGCGGGTTGAGCAGGACCGGTTACATTACCATGTGGACAAAATGACAGACATACTGCATCGAACATGTTACAAGCTGCTGTACAAATAGACAAACAATCCCCCCAACAAAGCAGGGAAGCTGCACAAACACATAACACAAACAACCCCCACAAGCAGATCTGTCGCCAAGACATATGTACTGCTGCTGCGAAGAGCCATGTGCACAGGGAGTATGCAAGCTAGGTGTGCCTATGCCACAGGCCAAATGGCTTAACGCTAATTAACTCAATTTCTATGTGTGCCTCAACCTGCTTAGCCGGATAGCTTAAACGCGAGTGACCTAACTCATAATGTGTACCTGAGCTAGGAACGCCCGAAGATCATTTAACTAGTGACGTAAACTAGCTATGTGTGGATTTATTTAATCTAATGTCCTAAGATAGCAACATGTGCCAGCCAGATTTGTCTAAGGCTTACCTTATTAAGACACTCTTCTATGTTGCATGGCCAAAGCAGACCTTACCCTACAAGCTGATAGAAGGAACCCCCAGCAAACCACCAGAGTAAATGGCATTTTCAGAAGAAAAAAGACTCTCACAGTGCACTGCAGAGAAACCAGCTTAACTGCAAAATAAGCCATTTAAAAAAAAAAAACACACACAAAAAAACAAAGAGACCCAAGATGATTGGCTACCCGATAACAAGTCAGAGAACCAATCAGCTTACACCATGCGAGCTGATTGGCTTAACATGTCACATTTGAGGGAACCGATTGGATAACAGATAACAAGTCAAAGAACCGATCAGCTTATGCCACATAGAATTGCATGGCTGAACTTTGGTCATTTGTGAATTTCACCATGCAAATCAAGTGGCCATCTTTATAGTGGGTCTCATTGGAAATGGGATTGTCATATTTGTGACTGGCTATAAAATGAAGACACCAGTCAACTCCATTTGGTTCATCAACTTGGCGATTGCATTTTCATCCATTTTCATCTAAACTCCAGTTGTATACCTCTTCTCTGGATTTGGTGAGGGGGACTTCAATGACTCCATTTGCAAGTTTCTTCATGTTGTGCCAAGGCTGAACATGTCGGCTAGCATTTTTCTGCTGACAACAATCAGTCTGGACTGATGCCTGTGCACGTGGATGGTTGTATGGGCTCAGAATAAACCAGCTCTGGTCAAAGCCAGGATCATCAGCATTATTGTGTGGCCTTTAACCATCAGCTGCAGCATCCCATATGCCATAACATAATTTGAGTTTAATGATTAACTTTTAAAAATCCTTAAGCCTCTTGGGTATATGGTGGGCTTTTTCATCCTCTTCCTGAAAAGGAGAACCTATCTCAGGTCTTTTTGAGTAATTTCTGTGGTCCTAGCTTTTTTATATGCTGGTTTCCATTGCATGTTTGTCTACTTTGTTTAATAATTGCAGCAGAGAATAAATGGTGGAGTAACCGAGTTCCAGAGGTAATAGCACTTTTAGTTGAATGCTTGTAAAACAAGTACAAACTGCAGCCTTGATATCCACCACACTGTGACAGATTAGCTTGAGATAAAGACTGAAATTTGGACGTCCAGAGAGGGCACATACCCTCTAAAATATAAAATAAGGCACTTTCCTTAAGAATTTACACAGCGACTGGTTTATACTGAACTTCAAAATAGACCGATTTTTTTCCAGTGATTTTCTCATTGATTTTAGTGTGATACATTTTACACATAAGCAATCTAAACAAGTGTATGTTCCATGAATGCATGACTGGATCCTTTCCATAAATGTTTCTCATGAAATGCATTCTCAAAATGCATTAACCATGCAATTGATGTTTGTGTTTACTTAGGCCACAAACAAACTATCAGTTCCCAATTCTCACACTGTATTACAACAGACATTTCATAGAGAGTTAGACAGTGGGTAAATGACAGTAAAGGAAGGAACGCATACTGAGCAGGGCAAATAGTTAAGAAAAAAGCCAAGAACTGTCATAAACACTTTTAAATTAATTAATGAAATATTATTCAATATTTGATTAATAATTATTCAAACCAAAACATTTAATTCCTCTTCAGGACAGTACTGCAGATTTATTGAAAGAGAAAAACAGAGCCATAACAAAAATCAATTGCTCACACACATATAGTTTTTGTTGTTATAAGTTCACAGTTTTGGTTAAACTACTTACATTTTTTAAGGCTTCATTCAAGGCCATTTGAGTGTCTTTGTTTCCCTGCCTTAACACATCAGCATTTGTTCAGAAGTGATGATGTGTAAACTAACGCTCATACATTTCCTTAAATATTTTTATGCTCTCGCTGTATCTTAGCTGGTTTTTACTGGAGGCCTCCTTCCACCTAAAACACATATGTTAATTATCTATTAATTCATATGTGATTTCACTTGGAAATATCCAAATACAAAGATTCACTATATATATATATATATATATATATATATATATATATATATATATATATATATATATATATACATACATATACATACATATACACACACACACACACACACACACACACACTGATCAGCCACAGGCACCTGTCAAGGGGTGGGATATATTAGGCAACAAGTGAACAGTCAGTTCTTGAATTTTGTAACAGTGGCAGGCCCGAAAACCAGAATAAACTTTTAAATTTAAATAATTACAAAATAATTCAGGCGCCAGACAGGTCTAAGCCTGTCAACTGGTAGAATTTAAACCCTAAAGAATAGCTCACAAAAACCACCAGTTACATATACAAAACAAAAAATGAAACACCACAAACAAACTGAATGCAGTTCAATATGATATATTTTTTACCCCATCCATAACACAATCATAAGCACAATGTTCGACAAAATATAGTTATAAATAAAAAATTAATTATAGCTGAAAGTCTATCGGTGATGCTGGACTCCTGCACCTATATTTTTAAGTCAAAATCGGCAGATTTTCGAGTGTCGCGTTCACTTAAAAGTATCAATCCCAAAATAAAACCAAAAAAAACAACAACAGGGAGAAAAGAAATAAAGAAGGGTTAATTAGATCTGCACAAAAAATTTTACTGAACTTAAAAGAAAGAAAAACTCTAAGCGCTACACTCACTCTGAGCGAGGCGCGAATGTGGGGCTGTGAATGTATGCGAAAAGGTGTGTTTGTGTGTGTGCGTGTTTGTGTGTGTGCGTGTGTGTGTGTATACCACTGACCATGGATGGCAGGGGAAACTATTCCAGGGAAGCTTGAGGTTCCAGAGAAGCAGACACAAGTCAAAATACCTGAATTTGTTACTTGTCAATGCTCTTCAGCATTAGAAGACGACAACACTGCAGCCGGCATCAGGAAGCACGTGCGTAACCCCTTCACTCCGGCGTTAACACCGGCCAAACACAGCATGTGTCCCGCTCTAGCTCAGGAACTCGTACACCCCAGGTAATCCGTGCACCTCTCTTTTTTCTAGATCCTCTTCACTCTTCCTTTTCTCCATCTTTACATTCCTTTTACCATTTCCGCCTAATTGTTTCCGTTCCATATAAGGGCATGGATGGGGCGGATTCTTTCCTTCGTTGGAAGCAAGGAAAAATGGGCAAGCGTAAGGATCTGAGTGACTTTGACAAGGGCCAGATTGTGATGGCTAGACGACTGGGTCAGAGCATCTCCAAAACGGCAGGTCTTGTGGGGTGTTCCTGGTATGCAGTGTTTAGTACCTACCATAAGTGGTCTGAGGAAGGACAACTGGTGAACCAGTGACAGGGTCATGGACGCCCAAGGCTCACTGATGCACGTGGGGAGCGAAGGCTAGCCTGTATGGTCCGATCCCCAAGAAGAGCTACTGTAGCACAAACTGCTGAAAAACGTAATGCTGGCCATGATAGAAAGGTGTCAGGAGACACAGTGCATCTCAGCTTGCTGCGCATGGGGCTGCGTAGCCGCAGACCGGTCACAGTAACCATGCTGACCCCTGTCCACTGCCAACAATGGGCACGCGAGCGTCAGAACTTGACCATGGAGCAAAGGAAGAAGGTGGCCTGGTCTGATGAATCACATTTCTTTTAGATAATGTGGACGGCTAGGTGCGTGTGCATCGATTACCTGGGGAAGAGATGGCAACAGGATGCACTATAGGAAGAAGGCACGCCGGTGGAGGCAGTGTGATGCTCTGGGCAATGTTCTGCTGGGAAATTCATGTGAATGTTACTTTGACACATACCACCTACCTAAAGATTGTTGCAGACCACGTACACTCCTTCATGGCAACGGTATTCCCTGATGGCAGCGGCCTCTTTCAGCAGGATAATGCGCCCTGCCACACAGCAAAAATTGTTCAGGAATGGTTTAAGGAACATGACAAAGAGTTCAAGGTGTTGATTTGGCCTCCAAATTCCCCAGATCTCAATCTGATTGAGCATCTATGGGATGTGCTGGACCAACAAGTCCGATCCATGGAGGCCCCACCTCGCAACTTACAGGACTTAAAAGTTCTGCTGCTAACATCTTTGTGCCAGATACCACAGGACACCTTTCTTTTGTCTTGTAGAGTACATGCCTCGATGGGTCAGAGCTGTTTTGGCAGCACGAGGGGGACCTACACGATATTAGGCAGGTGGTTTTAATGTTGTGGCTGATCGGTGTGTATATATAGTGTATATGTGGCAATGATAACACTTGTTTACTAATTAAAAACAAATAGGATATTTCACAAAGAAGAACTCGTACTTCTGTCTAATTTTTTTCCAGCTTTGATGTGACTGAATCAAACTGCCCTGCGGCAGTTTCTAAAGACTGACAAAGAAGGAAAAAGATGCTTAGGAACTGAAAAAATAAAAAATAAAATGCACAATTTGATACGGATATGTTTAGTACACAATTAAAGGGATAGCTCACCCAAAAATTTACATTTGGTCATCACTGACATTTACTCACCCTCATTTTGTTCCAAACCCTTATGGCTTTCTTATGTGGAGCACATAAGTAAGGAGATATGAGGCAGGATGTTGCCACAGTAACTTCGGCAGTTGCTATTCATTTTATTTTACAGAGAAAAGATGGAATAAAAGTGAATGAGACTAACATTTTGCTTAATATCTTCTTTTGTGTTTAATGGAAGAAATAAAGACCCCATTTACACCTGGTATTACGATGCGTCTTGGGTGATCCGATCACATGTGGTCAGGTGAGACACGTTTCTGTTTACACCTGGTCACTTAAATGCATTTTCTGTGACCACTTGTGTTCGGATTTGGAGAGGGGGGTCTCTGTTTAATGACGACATGCATCAGTCACTTTGTCAGTGTGTTACTGAATGATATTAAAGCGCTACAAAGTCAGAAAAGACAAAGAAAGCACAAAAAAACAAAAATGGCACGCTGTTTCTTCCAGATGCAGTTGAAATTTAATCTAAGCACAAACGCAACGTCAAGCAGAATTATTCGTTATTTTAGTGGATTACCTGTATTAAAGGAGCTTCAGGTGTTTGTGCTTCTCATCTGTATTGATATCAGACACACTGAAGAAGATCCATGAGGTTCTTGTGATTGTGTATGTAAAATATTCAGACTGAATTTCCTTTTAAAGCCGCTTGTAAATGGCAAAGTTTCAACCCTTGTTGTAGCGCAGCGGTTGATTGACAGGTGTGGGGTGGTGCTTCACTGCTGCCGGGACGCATACAGGACGGATTAGCGTTTACACCTCAAATGCGATATGGTCACATGCGTTTTTGACCACATTCGTATGGGGTTTTTGTTATACGATCAAAAAAACTTTAGACCCCTTTAGACCTGTATTTAGGGCTGACCACATGTTATCGGATTACCCAAAACACATCTTAATACCAGGTGTAAACGGGGTCAAAGTCATACAGGTATTTGGAAAACATAATTATAATTATATAATTATTATATTATATTATATAAATGATATAATTATCATCATGATGGCGCCACAGATGGCTGCCTCGGTGTGGAGCTCCTCGGTCCTTTTGTTGTTTTTGTTTGTTTGTCCTGTGTTTAGTAATCTTTTCCAGTCAGTTTTAACAAAGACGAACTGCTGAACATTCGACAGCATGTACCAGACAATCTTTTCCCGGTTTTCGAATATTCAGACGTTTTGCTAGACATTTTAGTTGGAGGCGCAGCTCTGCTGTTCAAGAGACGCAGGCGAGGGAGACGAGCTGGTGCGCTGGTCAAACGCCGTCGGCATGGATTTCGAACAGCGCTGCCGAGTATTCACTTAGCGAATCTCCGCTCTCTTCCTAACAAAACGGACGAACTACATTTCCTCACCCACACAAACAAGGACTTTTCAACCTCTGCTGCCTTGTGCTTCACAGAAACCTGGCTGAGTGAAGCCATTCCGGACAGCGCATTACATCTGCCAGGCTTCCAGCAGTTCAGAGCGGATCTCATCATGGAGTTAACGGGGAAAACGAGAGGCGGTGGAACATGCTTTTACATCAATGTAAGTTGGTGTACAGATGTAACTACGTTAAAGAGGATGTGCTGTCCTAATTTGGAAGCGCTCTTTATTAAGTGTAAGCCTTTCTACTCGCCACGGGAGTTTTTCTCGTTTATTCTGGTGAGTGTGTATATCACACCAAACGCGTGTTTGAACACAGTGCTGCAACAGCTGGCTGATCAAATCACAGACATGGAACAACAATACCCGGACTCAGTTATTATATTCTTGGGGATTTTAACAAATCTCACACGTGAACTGCCCACATACAAACAGCACATCACATGCCCCACCAGAGACAGGAACATACTGGATCATTGTTACACAATAATAAAGGATGCATATCACTCTGTCCCTAGAGCAGCTTTGGGACTCTCTGATCACTGTCTGGTTCATCTTCTTCCAACCTACAGGCAGAAATTAAAATCAACCAAGCCAGTAGTAAGGACTGTAAAGACATGGACCAATGAAGCAGTGCGGGAACTACAAGCCTGCATCGATTGCACGGATTGGAGTGTTTTTGAGGCTGCAGCCACAGACCTGGATGAGCTCACAGATACTGTTACATCATATCAGTTTCTGTGAGGATATGTGCATTCCTACTAGGACTTATTTAAAGTTCAACAATGACAAACCCTGGTTTACAGCAGAGCTCAGGCAGCTTCGTCAGGCCAAAGAGGATGCTTACAGGGGTGGAGATAAAGTCTTGAGCCGCGTCTTTCTGAAACAAAAGACGAGGAAGGCTTCAGGCCCAGCTGTCGTCTCACCAGCGTGTCTTAGATCCTGTGCTAACCAGCTGGCCCCCATCTTCACACAGATCTTCAACAGATCACTGGAGCAGTGTGAAGTCCCATGCTGCTTCAAACGCTCAATCATTATTCCTGTCCCAAAGAAACCAAAAATCACAGGACTTAATGACTACAGACTGCAGATCAATAACTGTCTGGTTTGGTTCAGCTACGAAATCAGACATCAGAAGACTACAAAGGACAGTTCGGACTGCTGAGATGATTACTAGTTGCCAGTAAAACAAGCCTAATGTCGTGTAGGTCACCCTCGTGCTGCCAAAACAGCCCTGCCCCCCCTTCAAGAACTATACACTTCCAGAGTAGGGAAAAAGGCTGGAAAAATCACTCTGGACCCCACTCACCCTGCCCACTACCTTTTTGAACTGTTGCCTTCTGGCCGATGCTTCAGAGCTCTGAGCACCAGAACCGTCAGGCACAGGAACACAGAGTTTTTTCCCTCAGGCTATCCATCTCATCAACAGTTAAACTGCCCCATTGAGCAATAACTATGTGCAATACACAGTTTAGTCTTTCTTATATTTATCCAACACATCCAACCTCTTCTGCCATTTCATTCCTCTGAGAAAAAAATAAAAAAATAATAACATTTGCACTGTACATAACAGATTTGTATTTGCACTGTAGATAACAGATTGTATTAGATTTGCACTACCCATGTTTATGTGTGTATGTATGTATGTGTGTGTCGGTACGTATGTGTATAATTAGCTTTATTTTTTTATTATTATCTATGTCTTGCTGCTATTTTTGTATTGTTTTTGTATTGTTGTACACTGGAAGCTCCTGTCACCAAGACAAATTCCTTGTATGTGTAAGCATACTTGGCAATAAAGCCGATTCTGATAAAGGTGAGTAAATAATGACAGAATTTTCATTTTGAGTGAACTATCCCTTTAAGAGTGAGCATTAGTGCTGTCAGTTTAGAGGCAACTTTATCTTCCTTTCAAAAGGAGTTGCTTAAATACAATTACAGATTATTAAAGAAAGATAAGCATTTCCTGTAGACTGCAGTGAACATACCTGGCTCTCTGCAGGTTTCACTACAGGAGGAATTCTGAGACTAACAGGTTCACCAGCAGAATTGAATGAGCAGGAAACAGGTGGAGGAAGCCTGTACACGTTCTGACCTTTGCCGTTCAACATGTCAGTCATCTGAAAGAATGAGAATCGAAGAGAACTTGAAACAATCATTTCATTTTTCTCAGCAGTTTCCCTTTATTGTGAAACTTCTCATGGCATAAACCATTTTATAAATCGGTGGAAGCAAGGATGGTCCTCAATGGATCCAGGAGCCATCTGGACAAATTAAAAGGAAAACAAGATAAATTTATCACTCCACTGGGTAAGTGAATTCAGAAGGGAAATTGAAGCAAGATGTAGCAACTTATTTAGCAACAATGATTTAGTTATGATATCCACACAATTAAAAGGTTAAATAACAATTATATAACATATTATGCCGCAGTGAGCCAAGGCATAATGTTTTATTCTTTGTTTGCTTCAAGGATACACCTCTGCTAGAGAGGTAAGTGGCGAGCTAACTGTACCTTAAAGGAATGTTCTGGATGAATTACAACTTAAAGGTGCTGTAAGCAATTTTTTTGATGGAAATTTATGCAAAAAAAAAAATTCACACTCCCTGAAAGATATTACTGAAATAAGTCTCGTGAGATATCTCACTGGTCTGTGACAGCTCTAGGCTCTGTAAACAGCAAACAGCAAACAAAAATGTGTCCCTGGGCCGCGGTCTCTGACGCTTTCGACCAGTCAATCATTTTGCGAGTTCTCATTGTATTGTAGTTTCAGCGAATTATTGAGGCTTACTGCCATTTTTATGCCATATTGTTCATAACAGTTGTCAGGTGAGGGCGCGATTTTGATGCTGTTGTTTTTAACAACTGTTTCTGCAAAATGTTGGCCTCAATAAAGCTTATTAGGCATCTTTGGAGTGCAGGGTTTTGGAAAGAGGGGGCGTGGCTAATTCAATGGCTCAGTCTCGTGGAAGTAGAATGGTTAAAAACGCTTACGGCACCTTTAAGCTCTATTAATAGCATCTCTGGCATCCTGTCTATTTCCACAGAAAAATAATTTAGACCCATCCCTCAATTTGTAAAAACAAAAAAAACGTTTTTTTAATTAATGGGGTCTATGGAGCTACCTCTAAACACTGGAATAAACAAGTATCATACTCTTTCAAAAGTATAGCCACAATACATAAAAAAAATAGAAATTTTTTTTTATAAAAATTGTGTGACAACAATACAACATACGCATAGATATTAAACCAGTAACCAGTAAATATGTGATCACATCATCATTATACTGTATGTTGTTCATTGACATGGTTATATTGGCATGATTATCTGTGCTTTCCACATTTGGACATCACCTTCTGAGAAAATCAATACACTAGATTTCCATGTGCAGTTCTAGTCTGGAATAAAACCGTGTTATGCTGACAAGATAAATAATCTGGTTAATGGCAAATGCTAATGAGTATTTAAAATCATTGCAGAAAGAGTAGTAGGTATGACCTCATCCTCCCCAGAGCTGTGAGGGGGGCTGGGGGCATTTCTTTCTCGCACAGCAGGGTTGTTTCTCATCCATGCCCGACAGATGGGGTAGAGCAGAATGGTGGTGCCAAACTGTGCCAAGTCAACACTATGGTCAAATAACTTGATGATATATACATCTGATGGAAATAAATTGAGGAACGTAAGAAAAAGGGAAATGAATCTCACAAGATAAATATAAAATGTTATTCTCCAAAATTAGGCTTGATATAAAAAAACGTCTCAACTTTCCACAGAATGTTCTTTCTTCTACACTGATTTGACAATAGATTGGAAATACACTCAGATTTTCATAGAACTGGTAAAACATGTTAATTATCTTTAGACTCCAAAATTGTCAAGATGCATATAAACTCAACAAGAAAAAAAAAGGTCCCTTTTTCAGGACACTTTATTTTAAAGATAACTTTACAGATTTTTATTGCAAAGGGTTTACACAATGTTTCCCATGCTTGTTCAATGAACCATAAACAATTAATGAACATGCACCTGTGGAACGATCGTTAAGACACTAACAGCTTACAGAGTGTAGGCAATTAAGGCCACAGCTATAAAAACGTAGGACACTAAAGAGACCTTTCTTCTGACTCTGAAAAACACCAAAAGAAAGATGCCCAGGGTCCCTGCTCCTCTGCGTGAACATGCCTAAGGCATGCTGCATGGAGGCATGAGGACTGCAGATGTGGCCAGGGCAATAAATTGCAATGTCCGTACTGTGAGACGCCTAAGACAGCACTACAGGGAGACAGGAAGGACAGCTGATTATCCTCGCAGTGGCAGACCACATGTAACAACACCTGCACATGATCGGTACATCTGAATATCACGCCTGCGGGACAGGTACAGGATGGCAACAACAACTGCCCGAGATACACCAGGAACGCACAATCCCTCCATCAGTGCTCAGACTGTCTGCAATAGGCTGAGAGAGGCTGGACTGAGGACTTGTAGGCCTGTTGTAAGGAAGGTCCTTACCAGACATCAACGGCAACAACGTTGCCTATGGGCACAAACCCACCTTCACTGGACCAGACAGGACTGGCAAAAAGTGCTCTTCACTGACGAGTCGCAGTTTTGTCTTACCAGGGGTGATGGTTAGTTTTTCGTCGAAGGAATGAGCGTTACACCGAGGCCTGTACTCTGGAGCGGGATCGATTTGGAGGTGGAGGGTCCGTCATGGTCTGGGGTGGTGTGTCACATCATCGGACTGAGCTTGTTGTCATTGCAGGCAATCTCAACGCTGTGCGTTACAGGGAAGACATCCTCCTCCCTCATGTTGTACCCTTCCTGACATGATCCTCCAGCATGACAATGCCACCAGCCATACTGCTCGTTCTGACAGGAATGTCAGTGTTCTGCCATGGCCAGCGAAGAACCTGGATTTCAATCCCATTCAGCATGTCTGGAACCTGTTGGATCGGAGGGTGGGGGCTAGGGCCATTCCCCCCAGAAATGTCTGGGAACTTGCGAGTGCCTTGGTGGAAGAGTGGGGTAACATCTCACAGCAAGAATTGGCAAATCTGGTGCAGTCCATGAGGAGGAGATGCACTGCAGTACTTAATGCAGCTGGTGGCCATACAGATACTGACTGTTACTTTTGATTTTGAGTAACACATTTTTGACACATTATTCCATTTCTGTTAATCACATGCCTGTGAAACTTAAGTTTATGTCTTAGTAGTTGAATCTTTATGTTCATACAAATATTTACACGTTAAGTTTACTGAAAATTAAAGTAGTTGAAAGTTAGAGGACGTTTCTTTTTTTGCTGAGTTTAAAGTGTGCTCTTTCATTTAGTTAATTATTACACAGGTGTTCAGTCTCGCATACGTTTAATCTTTTGGCTCTTACTTTGTTTGTGCTGGTTGGTTTCAGCCAAGCTATCATCCATCTCTTTGCGCTTCTTCCTTCTATGTTGTGGGAATCGTGATGATGGTCTGTGAGAGGCAAAAGTGCATTTAAATTTCTTAATCTTTGCCAAACCTATATTCTTTTAATCATAAAATAAACTCTGAATATCTGCTGTTTGTTTGGATTGGATATGTAAATATTTACAAAGCATTCTTCAAATGGTCTTAGGGTTCCCACACTTTTAGACTAGTGACCTTTGATTTTTCAATGTCCTTTCCAGTTATTTGTAAATCATTCAAATCCAGACTAATTCTCTAATGTATAATTTAAACAAATTTTTGAATGATTTGACCAACTCATTAAAAAGAACTGACTCAAAAGAACAATTTGCTCACAAATTGGACATCACTACAGCTTGCGACCAAGTTTACTCAGCGTAAGTTTACTTAATTTCCATGATTTTTCTAGGCCTAGAAAACACAATTATTTCACATACAGCTAGGTAGTGTCTAATAGGCCTATTTATTCTCCTATGAGATAAAGAATTCCTTTGTTTTCAAGGGCTCGTTTAATCAATTATATATTTCAGGCTATAAAATGCATTGCTGGACTACTTTTGATTGTTATTAATGTGGTCATTAAACAAATCCAATGTTTTCACATCCATTAAAAATAAAAGAATAAAGATCAGAGAACATTTTGCTTGCCTTTTCTCAACAGAGGAAGGTGACAAATATCTGTTAAAGAGAAAGAAGAAGAAGCATCTGCATTACATAGGATTGCTAAACAAACCATTTTATATCTTAAATGTATGGCTCGTATTTAAAAACTTCACTACAATTTTCTGGCATAGGGTGATAACTGTTTTATGATTTATGTTAGTCACGCAAAGATAAGTGCATACTTGCTCGAAGAGTCTACCACTATTTTCCCAGAATCCTCCTCATTTTGCTCTCTGGACCAGAAAAGAGAGCACAGAAGATTATTTACATGCCAGTTTCCCTCCAAAATGCAAGCTTTAATTTGTTTATTTCCAATAATTACTAAGGCACATTTCCCTTTCCTGAATCAATTTCAAGGTTATCTGAGAATGAAAGCATTACTGCTGGTGCTTATTTAATGTAACTTGCTAGTAAAAGATTCTGAGAAGTAAAGTAATCAATGTAATTATAGCAGTTAACAAGACCATTAGACTGACATTCGATTAACATAAATGCTGGGCTGTAACAAAGAAAGCTAATAGACAATACTTTTTTAGTCTGAGTAGTGGAACTTGACACCCTTGAGATGCTTTAAATGGTCATTATGTGTCCATTGGCCACATTCCCTAAACACTTCCTGTTGGCCTATTTTTTTATTCCTGATTTCCATGTGAAGTCTAAAACATATTCCAAATAGTTTCCAAAGATTCTGGGAAAACATCTAAGAATGTGTTTACATTTCTGTCAACTTTTCACATTAAAAATTTGGTATGTTTTTCTTACTATTTTAGGTTACTCTTTGACACTAGTGTGCTATTTTGTTGGGCTCTCACACTACCCAGAATACAGCATCATAGTTAATGTGGTTATTTAAAGGGATAGTTCACTGAAAAATTTAAATTCTCTCATCATTTACTCACTTTCATGCCATCCCAGATATATATGACTTTCTTCTGCTGAACACAAACGAAGATTTTTAGAAGAATATCTCATCTCTGTAGGTCCATCTAATTTTTTAATTAGATTGGTGACCAGACCTTTCAAGCTCCAAAAATCACATTAAGGCACCATAAAGTAATCCATATGACTCCAGTTGTTAAATCGTTGTCTTCAAAGTAATAAGATAGGTCTGGGGGGAAAAAGATCAATATTTCAATCCTTTATTATTATTATTATTATTATTATAAATCAGAATGTGAAAGTGGAGATTTATAGCAAAAACGGACTTAAATATTGATCTGTTTCTCACTTGCATTGTGAGAGCCTACAGAGCCGAAATATTCTTGTAAAAATCTTTTGTGTTCAGCAGAAGAAAGAAGTCATACACATCTGGGATGGCATGAGGATGAATTAATTATGAGAAAAATCACTAATGTGATTTATTTATTTTTTGCCAAGTAATATATAGATTGGTACAGGTACCAAGTTAGAAAAAAAAAAAAAAGTCAAAAAACTACAATAAGATTAGATCTTATCTTAGTGAAATACTGTAATAATACATAAAAATGTTCAACATAAAAGTCAGCGGTGTAAAGGCTAAAGGCCACCAAGCACCTTCAATAGTCACAAAAATGTTGACCTAACCAAGCGATAAAAGCCAACTCTACCATGTAAATCTGCGTTTTTGTCCAAACCAGTCGTGACCTTGACATTTTGTCAGCTTCTTGGTTTATATTTTTGTAGCGTTGCACTGAGTAGCCTCACCCACAGTGAAATCCCAAAGGATAAAATCCTACTTAACGGCTGTATATTTCGATTGGCTGTTTTTGCGTGCGTTGCACAGCATTTTCTCCTTCATTGTGGACAAAGAAATACTTGATACTGGAAGTTTGTTGTGCCTGGTAAGGATACTGTTAAAGGAAGCTCTATTTCTACATAGTCAGAATTAATTCAAAGTCAGTTTCATTGCTCAGTCCCAATGCAATCACTAATGTCAAATAAAAATTGACAACAAAAGGGCACAACAGGACATTTATGAGATTCCTATGGCAGTGTATTATGTAACGTCAGAACATGCTCAAAGGGATAGTTCACCAAAAAAAAAAAAGACAATTCTGTCATTTACTTACCCTCATGTAGTTCCAATCCCATATGATTTATTTCTTCCATGGAACACAAATAGAAATGTTAGGCAAAATGCAAGCCTAAATAACCTTCACTTTCATTGCAAAAAAGAAATACATGTTTAGAAAAAACTTGAGTAAATGATCATAGAAATTTAATTATTGGGTGAACTATCCCTATAAAGGCACATTAATCCACTAACCTCTCACTGTCAACCAGAACTTGCAACACTGCATCAAGGCAGTTTCGAGCTCCAGGAGTCCCAGCATCTGCAAAAGAACACCACATATATGCATATATCCGAACAGCATCTATACAAAAATCCGAAGAAGCATAACTTTGAACTTAAAATCCAAAATGTCATGTGATGCTTTTGGTGTGCACTCTCACCTGTTTTCTCAGTCTTGATTTTACAATGAAGCATTATACAGGGATCCTCTTCCTTCACTTTCATACAGCTGAGGATATAACCAATTAAGTTATTCACTACTTGATTCATTTATTTACTTTTATTGTAAAATATCTGTGTACATTTGAGTAAATTGTATATACTTATAAAATATTACAATAATTACTATTATTTTGTTGGTTAAAGCTACACTCAGTAACGTTTTAGTTAATGTCGTCTAGGACTTACACTGACACCTAGTGGCTTGGATGCAGCAGTGTTCAAAATCAATGGTTTTCAGTTACAGATAAGGGTGTAACGGTACACGTATTCATACCGGAAATTTTCGGTATGGGGCTTTCGGATCGGCACGCATCTTTTAACCACTGCACGTGCAGAACTTCTGTGTGTGCAGAACTTAATCTGAAACTCCGAGTTTCCCCTCTAGCAACTTTCGCAACGGACCGGATGTTGTTGGTTCAGCTACCCAACAAAGCATGCACGAGTAGTTATGGCGAACGCAGTTAAACCAGAACTTGAAGATCCTCCACTATCATTAAAGTCTCCTGTTTGAGAACATTATGTTTTCTAAGTTAACTACAATGACGACGGAGAAAGGCAGGTGGATCGGACGAAGCTATTTGCCGGCATTGTTCAACTGTCCGTCGAACTTGCTCACTCATTTGAGACAACATCACCCGAATGTGAACATCACTGGTACAAGGAAAAACTGAGTGGAGTGCAAACCCAGCTCACCATGGCATTTAAATAGCCTCTCGCTAACAATTCCGACCGGGCCAAAGCTATAACAATTGCCACAGGTGTTTTTATAGCAGCGGATATGCGACCATATTCTGTTGTCGAGAACACAGGGTTTAAACACATGTTGAATGTAATCAAGCCCCGTTACGAACTCCACAACGGGAGACATTGTTGGTGCCAGCAGATCTACCCTTTCTGCAAACAACGTGGACAAGTTAATTTTTCTGGAAATAAAGAAAGAAAGAAAAAACGAAAGAAAACACAATGAATCGCAGTACAAGCTGGGACTGTTGCACAGCCATAATGTGACTGCTAATGTGAATACAAGTACAGTTAATTTTCTAAATGCTGCACCTTAATGAATACTTATTTTATTATATTTTTATTTATTTGAGAGAATATTTATTTAGATTTTAAGTAAATGTTACTTTTTTATTAGTAGGTTGCAGCAGTATTGACAGATTTTTTATTTTTTTTAAGAAAGACATAGCCATAGTTTGTTCAGTATACCACTGTTTAATAAAACAAGGAAAAAAAAGAAGCAATTTCATGTTTTGTTTTTCCCCCTGCTGTACCGAAAACATATCGAACCATGACTTCAAAACTGAGGTACGTACCGAACCGTCATTTTTGTGTACCGTTACACCCCTAGTTACAGATGTCATTGTAGAAATTTACTATTCACAGGTAGTCATGATTAATTTAATCCACTAGTGAAAGTGTCCAATAACAAGGCAGTTACTGAGATTAAGCAAGTAGTATTCGGCTGGTCATGTGGTCTCAACATGGCAGCCCCCATGAGGGGACCCTTTCCATGTAGAATAAAACAGCTTTTATAAGGTTACCGATATGACTGGTGTCTTCATTTTAATGTGAGTGCTCATGATTTCCTACATATGTTTCAAAATTACAAATAATTTATTTAGTATTAAAACTTTTTAATGAGGAAAAAACTACTGAGTACACCTTTAAGAACCATGCTTGAAGTGACATTAAAAACAACAACAACCCTTGCAACATTGGCATTCACAGTTACAGTTACTTTGTAAATTAACAGGAAAACATTTGAAACTGGTAAAACACAGGATGTATGGAAACTAAGTGAAAATAATGATCGTATTATTTTGCTAATCAGCTCTCATGACTTAAACAGCTGACGTTTGCTAGCCAGAAAACACTAAAATTATTGATTTACGACATTAAATAGCTTCTCCGTCTACATGAATGCGTATATAATAATACAATGCTGTAAATAATATCAATAAGAGTTAATAACACTTTATGATCACAAAATTAACCCTTATTCACCTTTAAATGTTTAGCTGAGAGACTGACGAGCCGCTTCTTCTGTCTCAATTCGACATTCCTCTTCCGCGCGCAATGACGTTTCTAGCTCGTGATTGGACGCAGCAGATGGGCGTGTATCACTCTTATTGGTTCGTCTTAATGTCGATCACAAAATACGAAACAGTTGTTGAACGGGCTTCGTCGACAATGTAAACAAAATCGAGGATGTGCAGGCACACAATTCGAAAAGTAAGCAGAGACACTTTCCTTAGAAATATCAAAATATGTGACGTATTTATATTGAGTTGTGGTTATTTTGATGTGTTGTTTGTTTTTCATATAGCTTATGGCATATTAATAAGTGTTTTATTTTGAGCTAAACGAGTGTTTAATCCCTTAGTAACGTAAACACGCGACGGTTAAGAGGCAGTTCAGGTTCATGCAACATTCTGATCAGTTTGACATATTAAAACTCTGTCCTCTTTTTCTCAGTGGTGCAGCTGTTTTCTCAAGACAGAATCCATTTCCACCTGATCCTCCTTTGCCCAAAAGCCACTGCAGAACATCTAGAGCAAGAAAAATCCCAAAGCACTGAAAAAAGCTTGTGAGAGGAAGTATTTGCTTTACACTAAATGCAGTATAATAACAATAAACTTCATGTAGCGCCTTTAAAAGTAGCTTCTCAAGGTGCTTTACACAGTAAAAACAAACATATAAGAATACAAAACATTAGGATTAATGAAATATATACACTGGCAGCCAAAAGTTTGGAATAATGTACAGATTTTGCTGTTTCGAAAGGAAATTGGTACTTTAATTCACCAAAGTGGCATTCAACTGATCACAAAGTATAGGCAGGACATTACTGATGTAAAAACAGCACCATCACTATTTGAATAAAGTCATTTTTGATCAAATCTAGACAGGCCCCATTTCCAGCAGCCATCACTCCAACACCTTATCCTTGAGTAATCATGCTAAATTGATCATTTGGTACTAGAAAATCACTTGTCATTATATCAAACACTGCTGAAAGCTATTTGGTTCATTAAATTAAGCTTAACATTGTCTTTGTGTTTGTTCTTGAGTTGCCACAGTATGCAATAGACTGGCATGTCTTAAGGTCAATATTAGGTCAAAAATGGCAAAAAAAGACTCGTCAGTCAATCATTGTTTTGAGGAATGAAGGATATACATTGCTTGAAATTGCCAAAAAACGGAAGATTTCATACAAAGGTGTACACTACAGTCTTCAAAGACAAAGGACAACTGGCTCTAACAATGTCAGAAAGAGATGTGGAAGACCAGATGTACAACTAAACAAGAGGATAAGTACATCAGAGTCTCTAGTTTGAGAAATAGACGCCTCACGTGTCCTCAGCTGACAGCTTCATTGAATTCAACATCAGTTTCATGTACAACAGTAAAGAGAAGACTCAGGGGTGCAGGCCTTATGGGAAGAATTGCAAAGAAAAAGCCACTTTTGAAACAGAAAAACAAAAAGAAAAGGTTAGAGTGGGCAAAGAAACACAGACATTGGACAACAGATAATTGGAAAAGAGTGTTATGGATCTTAAACCCATTGAGCTTTTGTGGGATCAGCTAGACTGTAAGGTGCATGAGAATTGCCTGACAAGACAGCCACCTCTATGGCAAGTACTACAGGAAGTGTGGGGTGAAATGTCACCTGAGGATCTGGACAAACTGACAGCTAGAATGCCAAGGATCTGCAAAGCTGTCATTGCTGCACATGGAGGATTTTTTGATGAGAACTCTTTGAAGTAGTTTAAGAAGTTCTGAATTTTTTTTTCAAATTGTAATAGTAATTTTTCAGGTTATTAATGTCCTGACTATACATTGTGATCGGTTGAATGCAACTTTGGTGAATAAAAGTACCAATTTCTTTCCATAAGAGCAAAATATGTACATTATTCCAAACTTTTGGCCACCAGTGTAAACATGCACATCAAAATACAATTAATAATAAATCAGAAACACGATAAAACATGCATATGAGAATACATAACATAAAAATATAAAAGCAAAACTAAAACAATCAATTAAAAGCTAACCTGAAGAAGTATATTTTTAGATATGATTTTAAAAAGCTCAAAGTATGTGCTTCTCGAATATCAACTGGAAGTGAACGACAATTTAGGAGCATAAGATGAAAAAGCCCCGTCACCCATGGAACGTAAGCGAGTTTGAGGGACAGCCAAAAGACCAGATTGGAAAGAGCGCAGATTACACTTCGGAGTGTATATTGTTAAAAAATCAGACAAATACTGAGGAGCCAGACCATGCAGTGCTTTATATGTAAGCATAAGTATTTTAAAAACAACACGAAACATGACAGGGAGCCATTGCAAGGATTTCAAAATAGGAGTAATGTGGTCACTTGTTCTGGTCCTACTCTGGATTCTAGGTGCTGAATTTTGTATATATTGCAATTTGTTAAGTGTGGATTTAGAGACCCCAACAAGAAGTGCATTACAGTAGTCAATGCTTGAAAAGACAAAGACGTTGATCAGCTTTTCAGCCAGAGAAAAAGATAGCATAGGGCGTAATATTGCAATACTTCTGAGATTAAAAAAAAGGAAGTCTAAACAGTATTCTGCACATGGGGATCAAATGTCAAACTAGCATCAAAAATCACTCCCAAGATTCTTCAGTTTTCTTTGAAACTCAAGAATAGAGCCATCAACAGACATAGTTGTAGTACCAGCTTTACAAATCTGATGAGGATTATTATTGTTACTTATTACTGTTTAGACAGAGAAAATTGTTAGTCATCCATATTTTTATCTCAGAAATACAATTTGAAAGAAAATAAACAGCTACATTTTGACCATGTTTAGAGTGGATGTAGATCTGAGTATCGTCTGCATAAAAGTAATAGTTATGACAGAGTGATCTGAAGAGCTGAGCAAGAGGAAATAAATAAATGCTAAAAAATAATGGGCCTAAAATTGAACAATGGGGGACACCAGTATGAACTAAACCAATCTCACTAAACCAATCTTTCTAAACCATAGAAACAAACTGGCTACGATTAGAGAGATAGGATCTAAACCAGTTTAAAACGGTATCAGAAACACCAAAAACAGTTTCAAGGCAGGTGAGTAAAAGATTGTGATCAACAGTATCAAAAGCGGAACTGAGATCAAGAAGGATAAGAATGGAAAGTGAGCCAGAATCAGATGCTTTTAATAAATTATTGGTGACCTTAATCAAGGCCGTTTCTGTGCTATGGAATTTTCGAAAACCAGACTGAAGGGGCTCAAAGCGATTATTATCAGTAAGGTTATTATGTAGTTGAGAGGTAACAACATGTTCTAGGATTTTTGCCTAAAAAGGAAGATAAGAAATAGGATGGAAGATGTTAAATTGCCCAAATCAGTGTTTTGCTTTTTTGGAACTGGATTTACAGCAGCAAATTTTAATGCTGCTGGCACAACACCAGTGCACAGGGAGTCATTTATTATGCAGAGAACAGCCAGACACAAGGAGTCAAAACAAGATTTAAATAATCTTGTAGGTAGAGGATCAAGTATGCAAGTGGTGGCTTTCATACATGATACCTCTTTAATAAGTGAATCAGGGTCAAAGTGGAAGAAATTAGAAAAACGAGTACCAGAAAAACTGGACAAACAGAGTGGTGAGGTAGAAGTGACAGATGGAGTAAGAATATGTTTACGGGCATAGTCGATATTGTATGTATATGTAACCGGTCCTGCTCGACGCACTCTGAGCGGTATTCGAACCGGCGTCTCTGACAGTGGTGGAAAGAGTACTGATTTTTATTTACTTAAGTAAAAGTACTGATACTGAAGAAATAATTCACTTGAGTACAAGTAGAAGTACTGAGAAATATTATGACTCAAGTAAGAGTAAATAAGTAGTTTGCCAAAAAACTACTCAAATTACTTTATGAAAATTATATTGTATATAGTATATATGCTTCCATTTTTAGAACACAAAGACATTTTGGTTCTTGAAAAAAACGTATGCTTCCTTTCACCAATGATGCATTAAATTGATAAAAAATACTGCCAAAATCATTAATTGCCAATATTATTATGGTTTGAAATAATTGTTTTAAGTGATATTAATCCATTTTTTTCTTTACCCATGATGACAAACATATACTGTGTCACCTATTCCTTACAAAAGCATTCTAAAGTGCTAATTTGGTACTCAAGAACATTGTCTTATTATTTGAACAATTGAAAATGGTTGCACTACCATGCAGAAATCACAATACAGTGGGGACTAGCAGCTTCTAAGTGCCAAAGACCTGCATTGCTGCAAGAGGATTCTTGGACAAACAGAAAATTTAAAGAATACAACATTTATTTAAATAGAAATAGTGTTTGTAACATTCTAAATGTCTCTATACTACATAATGTGCATTGTGACTGATACACATTCCTATTTCAGGTTTATTCTCATTCACATATGTCCAAATATTTTGGCTATTAAGTTAGCATACTGTACAAAACTAATATAATGCAATATCATAGAGGAGGAAATTTATCCTCTATGATATTGCAGCAAATATCCAGATATGGAATGAGATTATTAAGCAAACTGTTATCAACCCCTACATTCCAACTGAATAAAATAAGGCAAAAGGAAACATTTCACACAGTGTTTGGTGAGAGACATGATTGATTCAAACACTAAAAGTGGCTGTTCTGTATATGTATTGTTGTATTACAGCTGTAAGTCTTAATTAACATTATGGCTATTTAACATATTGAGATATTATTATTATGTTAATTGTAGCATTTGGTTTCATTATGTTTTGTGATTTCTTATACCTTCTTTTTAGAACATCCATCTCTTGTGCACTTTGGCCTCTAGCGGGTGAAACAGGGCAGGTAAGTACAGTACAGCACCGTGAGCAAGAGTGTTACCATCTAGGACAGTTAATTTTGAACAAGAGGGGTGAACGGTTACAGAATTTAACGTGGGAGTAAAATACCGAACTGATGCGGATTGATAGAAGGGAGAGACCGTCTGTGCGCACAATAGTGCGAGGAAACGGAAGGCGGGGAAAAATTAAAACTTCATAAACTCATTCAGCTCGCTAGTTTTTGCGTCTCTCCGCTCTCACACTCCGCATGTTACCCTGCCCCCACTCACTCGCTCCCGTTTTCTGGTGCAACATGGAGGACGACACAGCCACAAGGCAAGATAGCAACAATGAGCTGGTTTATAAGAAGAAAAACAATGGCTCAATCATTTGGAGATGGTTCGGGTTTAAATGGTCGGATGAGCAACAGAGTAAGGTAATACGCAGAGAGTGCAATAAACATGTCGCAACACGTGCTGGAAGCACTACAAACCTCTTTCACCATTTACAACAGTGACATAAACTATAGTACAAAGAATGTATTAAACTTCGTGGAGGTCATGCTGTTGCAAGCCGGACTGGAAAGCCTTCTGCCCCAAAACAAACCTCTTTACAAGATTTATTTACTCAGTGTGTGCCCTATGAAAAGAAAAGTGCCAAGTGGCGAGATATAACGGAGGCGGTAGCCTACCACATTGCTAAAGATATGGTCCCTGTTGCAACAGTTGAACAAGCTGGCTTTAAAAAGCTGCTGAAAACAATGGATCAAAGATACGATTTGCCCAGCCGTCACTACTTTACAAGAGAAGCACTACCAAAAATGAACTGTGAAGTCAGATAAAAACTATCCGACCGGCTCGCAAAAGTGACACACTATGCACTGACAACAGATGTATGGTCGAGCAGAACATGCGAGCCATATATGAGCTTGACTGTACATTTTATTGAAGATTGGGAGTTGAAAAGTGTGTGTCTCCAAACAAGCTACTTTCCCCAAGACCACACTGGAGAGCATATGGCTGAAGCCCTGCAGGATGCCCTTACAAGCTGGAAACGATGAAAGGGGACTGGTTGCAATAACAACCGACAACGGGACCAAAATTTTCAAAGCGGTGCAACTGACTAAGTGGCTGAGGATGCAGTGCTTTGGTCACCGGCTTCATCTTGCAATTGGTGAGTATGCTGAAGGAGTTGACTGCGTAACAGTTTTAAATTAATACAAATATATAAATATTATACATATAATAATATAAATATAAAATGTGAAGAGAGGGACTGGTTTAAGTGATGTCAGAACATATTAACGTTTTTGTTATCTGTTAAATAAATAAAAATTTAATAAAGTTAGAAAAATAAAATTAAATAAAAACGTATTCAAAAGATTTTTCTAAGGCATGGATGATGACCGCATCTCTCGGGCTATTTCCCTGTGCAAGAAAATAGTGAGGAGCTTTTCCTATAGCTGGGAGAAAAGGAGAGAATTGGCTGAAGCTCAGATTCAGCTGGGTCTGACCACTCATCAGCTCATAACTGAGTTCGCTACGAGATGGGGAACAAGGCAGCAAATGATTGAGAGGGTTCTGGAGCAGCAGGGCGCCCTTGCCAAAGTCTTGTCCGCTGACAAGAAATCCAGGCATCTAGTCCTTACCTGGCAGGATATAGAGGTCCTAGAGGTGGTCCAGAAGGCTCTCAAACACCTTCAGGACTTCACAGATGCTCTGTCTGCTGAGGACTATGTTACTCTCTCATATGTCAGACCTGTGCTTCATCTTTTTAATACAAGTCTCCTGGCACATGATGAGGGACCACCATTGTGGATTATCTCAACACAAAGTATGCTGACCCAGCCACTAGTGACAAGATCGACATGTTGAAGCGCAAAGCTGTCTCTGCTGGCTGATCAGAGATGCTTTCGGCCTGTGCCCACTGTGTCCATGCCTGCAAACCAAGAGGAAGCAGCATTTGTGTCACCACCAGTTAAGAAGACACTCTCAAGCTTCTTTAAGAAGAGCACAGCCACCACCAGCACCAACCTGACACAGAGGCAGGCTATTGAAAATGAACTTTCAAGATACTTAGAGTCAGTCAGTGTAGAGAGTGATACAGATCCTCTCAAGTGGTGGAAGGAATATTACATTTTCTTTCCAGCACTGAGCCACCTGGCAAAGAAGTATCTTTGTGTCCCAGCCACCAGCACACCTTCTGAGAGGGTTTTCAGTTGCAGTGGTAACATTGTAACCTGCCACAGGGCATCTCTCAAGCCTGAGTCTGTTGATAGGCTAGTGTTCCTTGCACAAAACTTGTGAGAAAACTACAGAGCTACACACAAGGAAAGGTTTTGTGTTCAGATCAGTAGAAAACTAAACTACTTTCTCAGAGCAAGTAGTCCAGTTTATATTTTATGTTTACTTATTCATTGTTATTTGCACAGGACAGGAAAACCTGTATTTTGCACTCTTTTTTTTTGTTCTGTCTTCGTTATTATGTTAAATAACGGAAGAGATATTCTCAGAGATGTGCATATTTTTATTCAGTATATTTTATAAAGATTTTTTATTTACATTTGATATTTGCAAAGCTGTGTATCTTGTTCAGCAGGAAAGGATAGCCTGTATGTCTACTTTTTCAATCAGTCTGTTATTGTGTTAACAACTGAAGGAGTATTGTCAGAGATGTGACTATTTTTGTTTTATATATTTATGTAATTTTTTATTTACACAGCTGTGTGTATTCTCAAACAGGAAGAGGAACCCTGTATTTGCATTTTATTTTGATCAATTTCTTATAAATAAAGGTGTTTGTGACACATGTAGTTGGCTTACAACTGAGAATTTAACCCACATAAACAATATCGAGATATATATTGTATATTGCCATTCAGCCCAAAAATATCGAGATATGACTCTTGGTCCATATCGTCCAGCCCTAGCGGCCTGAAAATTTTAGTCTCGTGCTGATGGAAAAATCCAAATTGAAGATTTGTTGCTATGTTTTATTTATTTTATATTGAATTACATTTTCTTGTTATTTGGCATGACATTTACTTGGGTAGAGTGAGAGTGAGAGTTGGCAGCCCTGTCTATGTTACGATAATGAACAAACACAATCTGTTTTAACTAATAACATCATTGAATACTTCACTCAAACATTCACAGCGTATGTTGGAAAAAAGTATGCGAACCCCTAGGTTAATGATGTCAACAAAAGCTAATTAGAGTCAGAAACTGGCAAACCTAGCATCCAATTAATGAAACAAGATTGGAGGTGTTGGTTAGAGCTACTTTGACTTTTAAAAAGCACTCAGACATTTTGAGTTTGCTATTCACAAAAAGCATCTGCTGACGTAGACCATGCCTTACAAACAAATAGATCTCAGAAGACCTACGATCAAGAATTGTTGCTTTGCATAAACCTACAATGGGTTACAAAGTTATTTCGAAGAGCTTTCGATTCATCTGTCATTCATTCACAGTTAGACAAATTGTCTATAAATGGAGACAATTTAGTACTGTGGCTGCTATCCTTAGAAGTGGCTGTCTAGCCAAGGTGACTCAAAGGGCACACCACAGAATGCTCAGTGAGGTAAAAAAGAACCCTAGAGTGACAGCTAAAGACTTGAAGGAATCATTGGAACTGGTTAACATCTCTGTTCATGAGTCTGCTATACGGAAAACATAAAACAGGCATGGTGTCCATGGCAGGACACCACAAATGAAGCCGCTGATTTCCAACAAAAACATTGTTGCGTGCCTGAAGTTTGCCAAAGTCAAAGACCACCTTGATTTTCCACAAAGATACTTGGAAAATGTTTTGTGGACTGATCAAACTATGGTTTAATTGTTTGGGAAGAACACACAGAACTACGTATTGCATAAAAAGGGCAGAGTATACCAACATGAAAAAATCCTAACAGTGAAGTATGGTGGAAGGAGCATCACGATTTGGGGATGCTTTGCTGCTTCGGGGCCTGGACCGCTTGCCATCATCAAGGGAAAAACTAATTCCCAAGTTTATCAAAATCTCCTACAGGATAATGTCAGAGTGGCTGTGTGCCAGCTGATGCGCAGTAGAAGCTGGGTGAGGCAGCAGGAAAATGATCCTAAACATCAAAGTAAATCTGCTACAGAATGGCTTTAAAAAAAGAAAAGCCACCTTGCCCAGACAGAGCCCAGACCTTAACCCTATAGAGATGCTGTGGAATGACTAAAAGAGAGCCTTTCACACCAGACATCCTAAGAATTTGGCTGAGCAGAAGCAGTTCTGTGAGGAATAATGGTCCAAAATTCCTTCTGAACGTTGTGCAGGTCTAATCCGTAGCTACTGGAAACGCTTGGTTGAGGTTATTGCTTCCAAAGGAGGATCGAACATTTATTAATACCAAGGGTTCACTTACTTTTTCCACAGCACTGTGAATTTGTAATGGGATATGTTCAGTAAAGACATGAAGGATTATAACTGTTTGTGTGTTGTTAGCTTCAGCACATTGTTGTTTGTATATACTTTTGACACTGATGAAGATGAGATCACATTTTATGACCAATTAATGCAGAAAACCAGCTAATTCAAAAAGCGTTCACATACCTTTTCTTGCCACTGTAAGTGTTCTTTATGCATAAAATACCCAAATGACCTTCTACCTAATATGCAGTATTCACTATTACTAACATTTTTTGTCCGGCTCTATTAAGTTATTCAAAAAAGCATTAAAAATGCAAATCATACAAATCTTCTATGATGAACCTGTTTTCATTTACTGAGTTCAAAGTCATTTTGATACTTTTTTCTGTGGCTTAAAGTATAAAATATCATGTGGTATAATCGACTAAAGACCATAAAAGATTAAAGTCTTAAAAAAATAAATCTTGGCGTGAGTAGTGCAGAATAATCTTTCATACAATTTTCTTAAAAGAGAGAGAGAGAGAACTGCTTAAGACCTGTGTGTGACTTTTTTTATGAAAAGTCATGTTTTGTTCAGAAAACATTATCAGAGAAAACTAGTTCGTATTATTGACTCAAACATTAATGATATTTGGAAAAGTCATTAATTAATAAATGTTTTATTATTATCATAATGAAGCCAAATTGGACTCATTTATTTGAACTTGACGTGTGTTTTAAGCTAGATTTTAAAAGATTTACTTTTTATAATTTTATCAACCTTAATTCAGTAGGTAGTAAGCAAACTTTCAATCCTAAACACATTCTGAACCTTTTCCTGTCCCCAGTCACATGATCTCCTCTGAACAGCAATAACAAGTTATCAGTTATGATCCAGATCACCCAATGCGATTAAAAACTGGTGCAAAATCCTAGCAACGTTACAATAACTAAGGCTGTAACTTGCGATATCGAATTAGTTTTCTCATGTGGTTTTTCTCCTTTATTCTTTGCAGGCCTTGAGTCCTGTCCGATTTGTGCAGCCACTCAGTCCTCCAGATCCTCCAACTCAAACGTCACATCTGAGAACAGAGGGCCAGGTCTTCCATGAAAGATCACAGTTTCCTTCTCTGCCCTCCAATATCTACAGAACACCAGTTTAGCTTCTCAGAATCCTGGCCATGTACTGACCTGAGTTGTTCTGTGGTCAACACTATGTCTTCTCCCCACCCTGAAGCTCAGTCGCACACCGTGAGAAACATGGTAGCAACAGTGACAAGTGGACAAGAACCCTGCTTTCTTGCAAAGTATGAGAAATTATTGAGCTCAGCACAAGTGTTATAATCAACAGGATGTGGTCATTTAGTTCTGTAGTGATTCTGATGATTAAACAACTGTTTGAACCCTTCCAAAACATTTTAGCAATTAAAACATTTAGCTTTTTCATGAAACACCAACAGAACCCATTTCTGTGTAAATCGTATGCATTGTGGTGTCAAAAAAAACAATTGCATACATTTCTGAATTGAATTATGTATGATTGGATTTACACATAATTGTTTTCTGTTGTGTTTCAAGAATAAGGCCAAATGTCTTTTTTCCTCTGTATTTTTGGAGAATTTCTGTACAAGTCTTTTTAAAGGACCTCCAAGGACTTGCATTAAAAGAAGAGCAAAACTTTGTCTAATGTTATGTTGCAACAGTTGCTAAGGTATGATTGGTAAATAACGTTTTAAGGCGCGGATTTGCAAAGGGGCAACAATACAGCTTTAAAGTTTACCCATTAAACGTGTTGTTGTCAATAGTAGTTTCAGTTAGGCCAACCGTTCATTTAGCAATAAACCACAAAATTGATATGTCAGCAGTTTAGCTTCCATAATTTAGGGGGATGCTGGTATTCTAGAGAAATGTTGCCACATTTGATGATGCACAGTCCCAGTGGGTCAAATGTGTTGTGCTCAGGCTTTTAATGTAGTCTTCGTTTACCTTTATGTTTACATGCAGTCTTTAATTGTTTAAAGGTATGTTGTTGCTTTTCCGTTATGTGACATCCTTCTTGCAATGAAATCTTTTTAAGGTACATTGAGTGCTTCCGTTTCGGAAAGCCACAGAGTCGAGAGGAATGACAGCATCAGGCCATTGAGGAAGAAGAAGACCAGCTGTTTCGGTGGACTTCCACATCCCATCCCTCCAGTTCAACTCCAACTCAAACATCAGAGAAATATACCAGAGGTGTGCAAACCCAGTTATTTAATTCTGGACCTACTGTAAAGTAAACATGAGATCAGAATTGACCCTATTTACTTTCTTAATACATATTCCTGGTCATATGATGATCCTGATGATCTCAGTAAATATTGGTACATGATTGATCAATTAATTAATCACCACATCATGTGATTAATTCGATTAAAAATATTAATCGATTCACATCCTATATGTATATATATATATATATATATATACATGTGAATCGATTAAACAATTAACTAATCACAGTTTTCTGTAATCACAATTAATCATGGTATATGGTACATTAAAATATAATCAAATATATTTACCTTATATTTTGCCTATAAATTTAAGCGTACATTGCCAATGCATTATTAGACACTACACATACAGATATAAAACAAACTGAATGCTGAAGTTTCATTGGCTGAATTTTACAATCTAAAAAATATTATTTTCTCTGGCTCTGAGCAAGTGACCATTTTCCAATAGTACAAAGAAATACAGCAGCTTGCCCTAATCTCTCCCACACCTGGCTCACCGCTTGCGTGTTAAGTCTCCATACAGTAAAGCCACTCCTGTGTTTATTATGCCTGGGACCTGCGTCGTGCTTAATGAATAAGCGTCCACTGCTCCACACAATCAGTTTCTGTGCTAGGATGTGCAGTCGAGTCGAGCATGTACCTCCTGGAAATGTATTTATGTCAATTTTATCCACAGAAAGTGAGGGAAAACACTAGTGAAGTTTCAGGAAGTGAAAAAAAAAAGGTCACTGCATTAATTACGTACATTTTTTCAATGCGTTAAACAGTCGCAGTCCCAAAAATGAATACATTAAGTTCCCCAGCCCTAATATATATAGCACAACTTTATTTTACTGCATTCAGCAGCAATCAATCGAAAATATTTTATAACACATCTTACATGGCACATTTGCAAGCTTAGTTGACACTAAAGCTGGATATGACATAAGCCAGATACATTTCTTTTACATATGCAAATTTGTCCAAATCATCTGATATTCAAATTTGCTGAGCTGAAAAGGCTGTTTTTCCTGTGTGTGTGTGTGTGTGTGTGTGTGTGTGTGTGTGTGTGTGTGTGTCAAGTCATTTTTATTTGTATAGCGCTTTTCACAACACACATCGTTTCAAAGCAGCTTTGCAGGAAAAAATGCATTAACAATAAACTAAAATAACATAAACTGTAATATCTATAAAGTCTTAGTGTGATCATTGTGTAGTTTGATTAAATATGATTGTAAATTGTGTGTAAAAATTAAATAATAATTGTATTTAGAACCCCTATAAGCAAGCTGAAGTAGTCTATGTACTGTGTGTGTGTGTGTGTGTGTGTGTGTGTGTGTGTGTGTGTGTGTGTACTTTATGTGCTATAGAACCACTTCATGAAGGATGGTCCTACCAACACCCACAGTCCCATCTCAAAGCCACTACATGCTGAAACCCCTCTGTCTCCTGCTAGAGGTGAGCTCGACCTCAGTATGCTGGTGAGTTTTGCTTAAAAGTCAGCCAATGTCATTTTAACAACATATTAAGGATTTCTTTAAGAGTCCGGTCATTTATATTGTGCAGTCTGTTGTTAGCAAATTTTCAAGTACCTAATTACTTTAATGTATAATGTATTAAATATTTACTTTGCATTAAATTAACAATGCAAGTTTTTTCAGAAAAATCTAACTTGAGAGTTATTGTTTTTTTTTACCAAGTATTAAAATAATACAGTTACGATTTTCACAAAACATATTGTACCAAAGCAGCTGCACTAAAATCATGCCACATAACCAGTGAGGAAGCTCAAAGGCAACTGTGGGGATGAATAAACTTGCTAGAGAGATACAAAAATCTATGCAGATTTGTTTTTATATTTCTTACTGTTAAGAGGCTTTATAAAATAGTATTTTCTTTCTCACATTTTTTGTTGATAGACTGTGTGGTTGATGACTGTTTCCATCTAGTGGTGGTAGCTGGAAAATCTTTGAGTGTTCTTTATTTAGAGCGCTACCATTGATGGAATTTTATGGCTCTAAAAATGCCTCGGCATTTAAGGAAGAAGAACTCGCTTGCATATAATACCACACGGATATGAAGTGTCTGTTAAGTGTCAAACTTTATGTATTTAAAAATTCTCCAGAAAGAGCAGAGAACTGTTATGCAACCCTTGGCATAGTTTCCCAGTTTTGAATTACAGGAACTCATTCGTGGTCTTGTCTTCCGAATGATTGAATGTACCTGATGGAAACTTTCCCAGCCAGGTTGTCCGTAAATGTCGGTACTAGGCTTTGAAGCATAGCTGTATTTGACATTTATGGTTAAAGTTATTACTAGTGACAGGATTACTAGTGGTGCTTACTAAGACTAATACTTTGCATTTATTTTTACATTGCTCATACTTTTGAACAATTTGAACAAAACCCCAATGCTACGTATTATGTTTCGCTGCATAACTTGTCCTGCACCATTTGCTCTATGGACATTATACCTCAAATGATGCGGCTTGTCAAGGAGAGTTCTGCTATTTCTTTTTTAAATGTTCCGTTTTTTTATCTTTGCCTGGAGGACGATACAACAGGCAAAAAAAACAACAAAAAAAAAAAACATTACTGAAACATTTCGCATTTATTCATTTAACAGATGCTTTTATCCAGTGTGTCTTTCAAAAAAACACCCTAACAACATACTGCAACTACAGGAGCGGGCCAGTCATTTATTGCAGAGGAGGTAAAACCCTCACCACACATAAACACACACTCACCCTGACCAGTGCAGAGGAAATGTCGTTTCACGTTGATAAATGACTAATGGCACGTTGAATGTGTCATTACTGAATGTTCAGGGTGGAAACCAAGCCTATGTATGTGTTGCACAATTAAGAGCTACAGTACAGGGTGTTTTAGAAACACAATGGCATTTCATTTAGCTATTTTTTTTTTTTTTTTTTTTTTTTTTTTATGAGATCAGAGATGTCTTAACTCATAAGCATTTAATGTATGTGTTTTCAGTGAGCATTCTCTCAGCAGTGGATCAATCCCTATCAGTTCTGAGGGTCTGGGCTGCTCTGATTTTTCTTCCCCAGTATGCACTGATGAGCCTGTCCGCAGACCTGTCATGCCGATCTTAATGGATTCAACCAACTGAAAGTCACAGGTGTAACACATAAAAGCAGCTTGACACATTAAGTGTACATTTTGCAACCTGCCACATTTATCTTTTTAGTGCATCTTTGTAATTGCATAAACACATCTTCCTTATCAGATTAAAATGCACAGACGCCTCTAACCACAGGTTGAGCTGAAAGTAGGAAAAAAAATAAGTAATTTTGTAGACACTTTCTCTTGACTTCAGTTCAGTGAAAAGACACTGAAAAAGAAGTAATAGGCAATTTAGTTTGAATCATATCAGAATCACTTTTATTAATCTTATATTATTTAACCCTTGTGTGTCAATTTAAAAAAGTTACTCAGAGGTCCTTAGAGGACAAAAATGTCTGTGTCAAAAAACTGCCATAATATTTTTATATGAATATAATTTTCCACTTTCAGTGAGTTAATGTTTTTAACCAACATCAGTCCTGATCATAACCACCAAACATTCGTTCATTTTCAAAAGTTTAACCCTTTAAATGCCAGTTTGTTTATATAATGCCACTGTTGTTTTTTATGGGAAACAAAATATATTATTTTCCATATACTAAATGCTAAGGGGAATTTATATATATATATATATATATATATAAATATATACATATAATTTATTGTTTATTTATTTTATTTTTTTGGATTATCACACTCTGGGATATGTCAATGATTAGTAACAACATTGATTTTGATCCATTTATTTTTTGTGCAGTGTTAGATTTAAATAAAAAACTCACACTCAGGACCCTAGACGACAAAAATGTCTGCATCAAAAAACTGCCATAAAAATATTATATATTAATATTATTTTCCACTTTCACTGACTTAGATTTTTTAACCAACATCACTCCTGATCATAACTACCAAATATTCATTCATTTTCAAGATTTTAACCATTTAAATGCCAATTTGTTTACATAATGCCACTGTTGTTTTTTACACACACACACACACACACACACACACACACACACACACACATACACACACACATTTCTCAATACACACATACAAAACGCACTCTGTCTCTGGCATCCATACCAACACACCCACACAATTTTAGCTGCATCATTTATTCAGTTGGCCTGCAGTGCTCTATAATACAGCAAACAGAAAATAGGAGAAAAATATATTTGCTCCATAGGCTAAACATGAGAAAAATGGCGCCATCTGGTGGAAAATATTAAAAACGTACATTTTGAAGCCAGGGCTCCAGAATGAAAGCATAATATCATAGAATTCATGATTTTATGCTTTAATGGCACTGGGATAAAATATTGCAGTTTTAATGGGTTTCAATGGGGACATTTTTATCCTGAAGGTCCTGAGTGTAACTATTTTTTGTACACAGTGTATTATACACAGGTTGAAATATCAAAATACCCCCAAAAACACACACCTTTGGCAAAATTTATGCCGTTGGCATTAACACAGCCAAAATGATCGAAAAAGCAAAAATGAAAAAGACAAAAATGTCCCGAAGGTCGCACAAGGGTTAAACTATTTGGATAATCTTATAAAGGGATAATTCACACAAAAATTAAAATTTTGTCATAATTTACACTAAAGGAGTTGTTAAGCAAAATGAAAGCCTCAGTCAACATTCACTTTAACTAAATGGAAAAAAAAAAAAGATACAGTGAAAGTGAATGGTGACTGAGGCTAACCTTCTGCCAAAAACTTCTTTTTGTGTTTCACGAAAGTGATAAAGATTTGGAACATCATGAGGGCATGACATTTTCTTTTTTAGGTGGACTATCCATTTAAATATGTTTTGTTGGTAACACTTTACAATAAGGTTCTATTCGTTAACATTATCTAATGGATTAGGTATTATCTAACTGATCTTGTTAACTAATGTTTACAAATGGAACCATATTGTAATGTGTTACCATTTTGTTTTAGTTTGTCAGGTATTAACATTGTTACACTAAAAACTTTTTTACCCTCTGTCTCTTTAAGTGGTTTTAGAGCACAGTTTGTGTGAGGGAACATCTTTTCCTGCTCCCTTTGCTGTTGGTTCCATGGGGTCAGCTGTCCGCCACAAAGATGACATCCTTTTCAGTGGCGTCTAAGGAGGAAGATGGAACAAGCCAGACAGAGATGTCAGGAAGCCCCTTCCCACAGTTCTGTTCTCCATATACCCTTGACACACACTCTGGGACCAGACAGGTGAATAAATATCAAGGTTGATTCTGTTTCAAACATCTTAAAAAGAGCAAATGCACATACATTCTAGAAAATAATGTTGCAAAAACATCTGCTAACCATCGTTTTAACATTCGACAGGGAACATTTTGCTTCTTGCAGATACTGTAACCAGTGCAAATTTGTACAGTTTTTTGTTTTAGTTTAGTTTTAGTCATAGTTTTCAGTTTGACAAAAATGTCCTTTAAATTTATTCAATATTTCATTATGTCAAATGTATTTATTTTATTTATGTTTGTTTTACTCTAAATACAGTGGTACATCATTTTAGTCAACGAAAATAACACACTTTAGTTGATGAAATTACAAAAACGGGTGTCAAACTGTTTATAAACTGATTAATAAACAAATTAATTTAAACATGTATCAAATATATAAAAAGATCTCTTGAAATAATAGCATATCATCAATATACTGAAATAGGCCTGTTAGCTACTTTTTAGAAGTTGCTGTATTCTGAATTCTTCATGTTTTTGGAGACTGTTAATAACTTTCAGAGTTTTGCCACTTTAGGATATTGCGTGATTTTACAGAAACCATGTATACACTAGGAAAATTTAAAAACTTAATTTCTACGATTAATAATTGACTGTTTAAAAAATGTAAGCAAAGAATGCAGTATTCATTTTTCTCCTCTTCCTGAGGCTAAAATTACCATATATGAATTTCAAGGCGGTACACGCTCTACTCGACACTCGAATCTTAGCACAGCTATTGAAAGTTTTGAAACACTCATTCTTTATTATAATTTTTTTTTTCACATTTTAGAATAATAGTAAAGTCATCAAAACTATGGAATAACATAAATGGAACTATGGGAATTATGTTGTGACTAAACAAAATCCAAAATAAATCAAAACTGTGTTATATTTTAGCATCTTCAAAGTACTCACCCTTTGCCTAGAATTTGCAGACATGTACTCTCGACATTTTCTCAACCAACTTCTTGAGGTATCACCCTGGGATACTTTTTAAACAGTATTGAAGCAGTTCCCATCTATACGCTGGGCACTTATTGGCTGCTTTAAGTCATCAATTTCAAAAACTTTTTTTTTTTTTTAATTAAATTTTAGATATATATAATGAAATAAATTTATATGGTAGCACAATTATATTTTTGTCTACAAAACTAATTTCAAACATTTAAGAATACGCCTTCAGATCAAAAGATTTTTAAGATCATGTGAAACATTTAAGTCAAGTGTTTCAAAACCTCTGACCGGTAGTGTATATATAGTTTCTGTAGATGTTTTGTGCACTTGTAATATCTGTGTTATTTTTTCTCATCTTTTCGTCAACAGTATTCTTTTATTAAAATCTGTAAATCTTTGTCATGATGCATCTTTTTTTGTTTCCTTTGTTATTGTTGACGTTATCAGTAAACCCTTAGTCAGCAAACATTTTCATCAGTAATTTTGTTGGTGAGATTAACACTGCAGATGAGCAAACATTCTTAAAATGACAATCCACAAAATAGCATAGCTGTGCTCTTGTCTAGACTATTAGTTCTCAACTGGTTTTGCTTCAGGACCCTGATTTAACATTGAACATTGAATGGCTGCCCAACACAACACCAAACCTGTTACCTGTATTTAATGCAATCTAGTCATATATTCTTTTAGTTTAAATAGTTTTTCTGATGGTTTGAGGAAGAAGGCATCATGCAGCCTCTCCTTGTTGGCATCTGACTAATTTGGTTAGCTTCTACCAAGAAACAGATTCATTTATAATACTGAAGAGTTTGTTTGGACGCACAGCTTTTGACATCAACAACAAAAGATTTGGGAAGCGTTCTCTACTCCCATTTTTAGAAAATGATAAAGCTGTTTATTTTGCTATCCTCAAGGCACCCACCAGTTTAGAACCACTGCACTAGACCATTACCTTAACATCATGCAAATGTAAACAAATTCGTGAACTTCAATACATTTATGAAAATGTCCTACTGGTTTTTATTTCAGAAGTCACGCGACAGACTCAACAACATGACCCTTCTGAGAGCAAATTGCTCATTCACATCTGTCTCCTTTGCTAGTCTTGATCCTCCAGTCCCTGAGTTAGTTCTCCCTATTTCAAGCTCCAGTGTCTCCAGACTCCAGACTGATGCCTCATCCAGGCCCAGAAGCAACCTGACCTCTATATTCGACCCAATCTCCTCCCCCAGCTCTCGGGGGAGAGTGTCACAAAGAATCTGGAAGTACCTTCTGTCCTGCCACCACATAACAGAACACAAGTCAGCTATGTGGGGACTGCAGCAGAGAACAGCAGAAGTCCTCTTCTCTATCTCCACAGACTTCTGATAGCACAGAGGAGTGGTGGATAGCACCTCGGGTGAAGAAAGGCACGGCACTCAAAGGGAAAACCGTGAATGAGACGTGAGAAGACTGCGCCTTCAAGCCGAAAGTAAAAGTCTGATCGGTACTTCAGATGTTATGTCTTGTGTTTCTATGTCCTGGCATGACACTGATAATTAAAGCTGAAGCATGTAATTTCTGCGCCACTAGTGTCACCAAACGGAATTGCAGAAATATTAATTGTTTTGAAACTACTCTCCTAAATACTCCCTCCTCCCCCCCCTCCCCCATCTGCCTTTGGTTAAAAGATAACAGATCCTTGTCTCAAACACACACCATTGGTTGAGTAGTTTTTGCTGTCTCAGGCTGGCTGGGACGCTCAAACAAATAGCGCAACAGATTAGAGAACCACAGTGTTTACACTTTTCAGGGAAATCATTCTACAAATGACTGACTTACAGTTGTCTCGCACATTAGGCTAGGATAGAGTATTTTAACGTGGGCAAAATTACAAACATCAGCTCCTGTAGCTCAACTGATGGCGTTCGCAATGCTAAGGTCATAGGTTCGATTCCCATGGAAAACACAAACTGAATAAATGTATAACTTTAATGCTCTGTAAGTCATTTTGATAGAAGCGTCTGCCAAGTGAATAAATGTAAAATGTACATGTAGTGGCACTAAATGGAATTACCAAAAATACTTTTAAGGGTAATCAACCTACTAATATCTTACTTATAAATTCATATTTGGCTGGGATAGGAGATAGTATTTTAATATTGAAACAATTACTTCAGCTTTAATCATCTGTACATGCATTGTTGTTTAAAATGGTTGTTTATTGTTATTGAAATGTTCAATCTCTTCTGTATGTCTGTGTAGGCAGAGTGTTGAGCAAGGCAGCAGTCCAATGAGGGATAGACATTTCAGGGGTCATGAAGGGTTCAGTCACAGAGCTGAGGAGCCACGTGCAAAAATCAGGTGGCAAGAAGAGGGGGAAAGATCAACAGGAGGAGGACGTTCGAGATCGAGCGCCACCACCCTCACCAATACACAATGCTCTGGGACAGGTTTGTGTGTTACATTTACTGCAGTGGCCTCAAAAATGTATTTATACATTTAAACCACACTTTAAATATCATTGCAATAGAAAACAAAGCATAAAAATCAAGTTTTGTCTGCACACAAATAATGCTTGACTTTTTGTAAGAACCATTTTTGCAGTTACTTTTAACCAGCAAAGTTGATTTTTAAAGGCTATGTGAAGTCAGTTCCCCATAAGTTCTAATTGTCCACTTCAAATGCATTTTGTCTTCATTTTGAACAGTATCTATTGATTTATAATTTAAATCCTAACAAACTTCTTTTTCTGAAATCTTTTGCTTGAAAAGTGTATTTTTGCTGTCTTCAAAATAAATTCCACTTGGCTATATATTTTGTTATCTAATGTATTGACTTGGTTGTTGCCACTGGTGGAGACACTGTTGTTTCAATACTGAAGCTGTTGATACAAATCCTTCCCTTGCTGAACAATGTCACTTAGTTAAAGGGACAGGTTACCCAAAAATGAAAATGTTCTCATCATTTACTCACACTCTTGCCATATCAGATGTGTATGACTTTCTTTCTTCTGCTGAACACAAACAAAGATTTTTAAAAGAACAACAGGGTCCAAAATTTGAAGCTCAAAAAAGCATATACATGCAGCATAAAAGTAATCCATATGACTCCAGTGGTTAAATCCATGTCTTCAGAAGGGATACGATTGGTATTGGTGAGAAGCAGATACAATATTTAATATATAACATTTAATTTAAAAACAATATTCAAGTCTCCTTTTTTGCTATAAATTCTCTCTCCTGCCCAGTGGGTGGAGATGCCTTTATGTGCTTTTTGAGCTTCAAAGTTTTGGACCCTGTTGACTTGCATTGTATGGACCTACAGAGCTGAGATATATTATTCTAAAAATCTTTGTTTGTGTTCAGTAGAAGAAAGAAAGTCAAACGCATCTGGGATGGCATGAGGGTGAGAAAATGATGAGAGGATTTTCATTTTGGGTGAACTGTTCCTTTAAGTAAATGCAGTTAAAATGTTAATTCAATGCTTATTTTGAAAACGGCCGATGCAGCCATGCATGAAACCTTTACACATATTAGACTACTGAACAGTAGTTCTTGGCATTAACAGGTTGTCTCTGAGGTGCTCTTTTCCAGTGCAGATTCCCCAAACCAGTGCAAGACTCCCAAGTTTTTCAGATTCCACAACATATACCCTACCTCCACCACCACAATCCCCTGTTGCCTCTCATTCTAGTGTACAGCAACCCTTTGAGGTCATAGATCAGCTTATGCAGAATGTAGGAAGGCTGCAGTATTGACATTCATATACTTGTTTTAAACTGTGATGACGTTGATATGACAAGTCATGTTAGGGTTGCATGATGTAGCCTGAACCTGTTAAACAGCAGGTTTGCCCCTTTAAAAGTTCATCAAGTACAACAGAATGTGTATTTTCAGCATTATAGATGTTTTTAAAAAAAAATGTTTTTATGTATTTTCATATAATTGTTTCCCCCTTAAAAACACTGAAGAAAGTTCTGTGGACTGAAGTTTCCTTTTTACCGTTTTTGCACTGTATTTATATTATATCTACAGTATTTACAACTCTCCAGTACAATCAATTTGACCGCAAAGCAAATGTCTTCAGGTTATTCGTTTCATTATTAGACTTTGTGTGTGACAATTAAACAGTCTCCATTGCTTCATTTTCTTCAAATCAGCATTCTAAAATATGCATATTTTTTGTAGACATTATCCATGGATTTTCCATTTGAATATCCTGAACTCACAATCTTGCACACGGATTCAGACGGACAGGAGTTTGAAGATGATCCCTTACTGCAAGTCCTCAGAGCGCAGAGGGAATGGGTGAAGGAACAACTTTGGTGAGAAAATTGACAGTTTAGCTGTTAAAGACATCATTTAATATTTGACTTAAACCTGTATCAGTCATATTCTACTCTAAACAAGTCAGACCAAATGCTAAAATGTTAAGACTAACATGCAATTTTATAGTTGAACTGTAAATTAATTTATTTTTTTTGGTAAGACTTTACAATAGGGGGCTATTCGTTAACAATAGTCAGTGCATTAGGTATCATGGATTAACATTGAATAATACATTTTTACAGCGTTTTATTAATCTTGGCTGATGTTAAATTATGAAAATACAGTTTGTTAATTGTTAGTTAATGTTAGTTCATGATGAATTAACTAATGTTAATGTAGTCAATTTCTAATTTAAAAAGTGTATTATTATATGTTCAAATTAACATTAACCAAGATACAGTATTTAAGTGTAAATTTACAATATTATTCATTGTTAGTTAATGTTAAATAATGGTGTGTACTAATTTGTTTTTTTTAAATACAACCTTCTTGTAAAGTGTTACCATTTTTATCTCTCTCTCTTGCAGTGAGGTTGATGTGATGCTCCAGCAGCTCCTCCCATTGGCTCCTCCCACAGGCACATGATTAATATATGAAGATGCAATATTTCAAACAATCATGTTTATTTTTGCGACTACTTATGTTGTTTTAATATGTGGTGGATTTAAACGTGTACAAATGCATTTAAAAAATAAATAAAAAGACCCTTGCAAACAAAGGGTGTCACATTATATTTATTGATATTCAAACTGTACATCACACAAATTAATTCATGATATTAACACTTATGTTATCATTTGATTATTTAAAAGTATATACAATCTCAACATAGCAATTTGTGAGTAAATTTGATACAACACAGGATAATCTTAGATGGGCCCATCTCTGTACATACACTAAATTCATTCTGAGCATGAGTTTGTGTATTTGACTGTGTATGAGTGTGTTTGGATCAAAGGAACCTGTTAATATAAGGATACATTTGTTGGACTTGCAGATTGTGTGCTAAACAAGAGAATCTACTTCGTTGGCTTTGAATCAGATGTTTGAAGCTGGTTGTGAGGTACTCTGCCACCACAAGAGGAAGTGAGAATTGGTCTGTTTTGGTCTGCCCTTGTATTCGAGATGAGACCTTTTAATGCCTTGCATTAACACGTTTAAAAATGAACACAAAAGACACCACACAGACATATGTGTGTCTGTGTGTACACATCATGGTCCAGTGTGATTCAATAGTCTGGAATTCTCCCCTTGTTGCAGAGGTGCCGAGATTACAAGCATTCCTTCCGGTGACATCGCTGATTCCAGAGCCATGATGTCCACTCCATTTGGGATCCGATATCTGCGATTAAACTGGCGCGTCACCAGTCCTGAACCATCCTACAGTTAAAGATACTCACATCAGCTCTCAAAAGTCTTACCAGTCACGTGTCTCCAATGTCCAGTACAAAGTGTTTAATTGCAGGGTAACAGCTGATGTTAATAAGGTCATTGCATTGTAAAACATAAGTAATAATGGGCAGGTGACATAATGCCTATCCAAATCTAAAAATAAAATTACTCTGAGTGAACATATTATAAAGAATAAGAAAGCACGGTTTCACTTACCTTTCTTTGCTCATGCTTTCCCTCCACTACAACATAATCTCCCACTACTTTAACCAGCAACTCCTCAGGACTGAAGTGTTTCACATCAACCTGAACAGTAAATCCATTGTGATCACAGGTAACCTGTAGAGAAAGTTAATTTAATCAATTCCCCTTTCAGAATTTCATGCCAACTTTCTCACTGAGCTTTTAAAAGGACCTTTTTGTCCTGCGACTTGTATAATTCTGGCATAAATCGAATTGAAAGCGCTAAATGTCAGCAAACACGTCATTTTCAACATTTGGGTTACATTTTACATTATAGTGTTCATGTTATATTCAATTTATTTAAGTAAACTGAGTAATAAACTACTTAATATGTAATTGTTTTATTGAGCTGCTTATAAATATAGCTAACTTTGTCAGTAGCCCAATATAACTGTAATTTAATATGAAGAATATTTAGATAAAATATATCTATATTTTTACATAGCTTTATATTTTCTATAAACACTTATTCTTTTACTTGTGTTACTACTAATTCTTTTATTTGCTTTTTTTACTTTAGACAGATGTAGACCTATAAATTTGGGTATAAACATAGTTTTTATAGTTATAACAGTTAATATGGTCAAATTATAATATGGGATCTCTCTTTTTTTTTAAAGCGTAAGAACGCGTTCTGATTGAACGGCCCCTCATAATAGTCTACCTGTAGTAGCCTCCGCCTAACAATGATAGTTTGGCCGAAATTATGGTTACAATGGTACATTTCTGTAAGGTAAAAGGTTACTCCACCTGTGCTGCTCCGGTCTGCTCGGAAACTGGGATGAGAAATTCGGTCGGGGTCCACGAGTATGGTCCAAACGTCCCATTTACCCGGGGAAATAACGGAGGGAGCACCCTTTCCCACTGGATACCGCTCACGGGGAGAGAAGGAGGTAAATCAAAATCCATTCCTCTGGGATGAATGTTAGGAATAACCACTAAATAAGTAGCCTACTGTTTCAAAAAGAGTTTGTTGCTGTTTAAATATTAAAAGTGCAAGCAGATGTGTCCTCAAAGGGGAACCTGTCTCGTAGCGCAACTCTAGGATAACGCAGGGAACATTCTTGCTCTCTAGGTTGGTTCGAAGGTTTAAATAACTTAGAAAACACCGCCCCTTCACATGAGCCCTTCCTCTAAACAAATTCCATAAATAAATGGACTGATTGCACTTGAGGGATCTTTTCTTGCACTTCTTTTTCACACCGAAACAATATATGAGCACGCTATGGAATGCCAGTGACATGGGTCAAGGGCGTAGATTTGGCTTGAACATTGGGGGGTTACCTTCCCCCATCCCCCCTGGAATCTACGGCCCTGACAGGGGCGGAATCTGGTCCGTCCCCTCATTCCCATGATGAAACCTCCATTTAATTATCTATTATGTTGCTCTTATGTAACATCTCAGTTGGGGACATGGTGTCTGGGTGAAGAAAAATCATCCTTGTCATCACATTGGCTGTTTTATAGCTAAGAGCGAAAAATGATTTATGCGACTATTCAATGTCACAGGGTTGTCAGATGAAGCTAATTGTGAGGTCGTCCGGTTAAAAATAAGTTGGAAAGAGTTCAAACCGCTCTGGTCCACATGAAGCAGCACGTGCAGATTCTTACAATAAAAAATCCCCATTGTAACCAAATATAGATATTATAGCATAGGCCTTCTGGAAAAAAAATCATTATAAATCAATATGTTATGTCTTTCAAACGGTGTAAAAAAACAATTATGTATAGGCTATTATGTATTTAATTATTTACTGATGGTTAATATCTATTATTTAATAAGTTCAATACAGTAAACATTTCATGGAGGACATTTATAAAATGTGTTATCAACAGTGTTGGGTAAGTAATCCACGACAAATTACTAGCCACTTCTCAGATTACTTTACTACTTATTTCTTTGGAAGTAATCACATTACGTATTACTTTACTTTTAAGTTACTTTCTAAAACACTTGTCACAAACTGTATTTTTTTCTGCTCAACAAATTCAAATTAATGTCTATTTTCTTCTGTTTATTGTTGCAAACCTTTCAGCTGTCACAGAAATGCAAACAGATGTACATATGAAGATATAAATTCACATTTGAATTGTATTATACATAAATTATATTTTTTTAGACATTTTTGTAACCCAAGTAATGTACTTAAAAGTAATTACTTTATTTGAAAATCAGTAACTGTAATCTGATTACAAGAATTTAAATGTAATGATTACACTACTTTTTGTGCCTAAAAGTAATAAGATTATAGTAGCTAATTACTTTGAAATCCAATTACACCCAAGTAGAAATTGTTTATATTTTTCTAATCATCTTAGGAACATCTTAAATTTCAAACTGCTACTTCAGTTTCATGTATCTATTTGTGCAATTTAAAGGGCTTTTTTTTTTCTCCCCTTTTTCTCCCCAATTTGGAATGCCCAATTCCCAATCTAAGTCCTCGTGGTGGCAGAGGACAAATCTTAGTTGCCTCCACGTCTGAGACTGTCAATCTGCGCATTTTATCACGTGGCTTGTTGAGCGTGTTACCGTGGAGACATAGTGCGTGTGGAGGCTTCACGCTATTCTCTGCAGCATCCATGCACAACTCACCATGCGCCCCACTGAGAGCAAACCACATTATGGAGACCATGAGGAGGTTACCCCATGTGACTCTACCCTCCCTAGCAACTGGGCCAATTTGGTTGCTTACAAGACCTGGTTGGAGTCACTCAGCATGCCCTGGATTCGAACTCGCGACTCCAGGGGTGGTAGTCAACGTCTTTACTCGCTGAGCTACCCAGAACCCCTTTAAAGGGCTTTCTTCAATTTCAGGAACTTTTTGCACTGTGGATTTCTAGAAAGTAAAACACATTTTATCTACTAACAATGTAAAAAATATTTGTTGGTTGGTTGGTCATTTTTGTCTTTTTTTTTTTTTCTTTTCTGAATGTTATGAAAATTCACACCACAGCATTTCTACCACATCTCAAATTGTATTGTGTTTGATAGAATCCCGTAGTGGAAATGATGGTGATGGAAATTACATTTATACATTTTTTTAAATAAAACTGCCAACTCTTTTATCTTGCAAAGGCTGATTTCATAGTAAACATTTTATGTGTCCTTTCCTATACACACAATTACAGAATATTTTCAATTAAAATATTATATCTGTAAAACACCTTTAATTTTCGTTGTTTTCTTCAAACATAACGTCTCATATTTCAGCCCAAGCTTGTTCTTCGCTGACACTTTTGTCGATTTGGTCAACAAGTAGGTTACGCTAACTTTTGCCATAACTGTGGGATGGTAGTATTTTTGAAAAATTTATAGAAATCATTTTCACACAATAAATATCAAAAAGTTTTACTATTTCACTCTTTGTTTAGATTATCATAGTTTTCAAGGAATATTCTGGGTTCAATACAAGTTAGGCTCAATTGACAGCATTTGTAATTTAGACTTGTCCCTCCTTTTCTTAAAACTTTTTTTGCAAAATAAAAGCAAAAATCTGGGTTACAGTGAGGCATCTACAATGGAAGTGAATGGGGCCAATCCATAAATGTTAAACTAGTAACTTTTTTAAACATATAGCCACAAGACGTGAACAATATGCGTGTTAACATGGTTTTAGTGTGATAAATCGCTTGCTAACCTTTTCTGTGCAAAATTATATCCAATTTTACAACTGTGTCGCCGTGACGACATAATGACGTAAACCCTAAAATGACCTTAAAAATGATGATTTAAACAACTTTACAGCTCAGATAATACACAAGTTTTAACAGAAGAATTAATATAAGTGTTTTTATAAAATGATAAGCTTCACATTTCTGCCTTTAAACCCTCCAAAATTTGGCCCCATTCACTTCCATTGTAAGTCCCTCACTGTAACCTCGATTTTGCTCCTTTTTCTCCTGTCAGCCAACATTATGCCACAAATGCTCTAGATTGAAATTAACTTCTATTGAACCTGGAATATTCCTTTAATAATGTAATTTGTATTTTTATAATGGATTTTCATAGTTTAATGTTGAAAGTCTGGGTCTGGGATAAGACTAAAACAGTAAAATCTAGACATAAAAGGCATTTGAAAAGTACCAAAAAATAAATGATGAAGACATGGTGAAAAGTTTCCAAGTCAGCTTTAATGTGACCTTCATGTAAAACAAAGTAAAAGTTTTAATAAAAAAATACCATTAAAAAGGCTCTCAGAGCAACAGAACATGTCGAACCTTTCCAGTGTGCATATTTTCACCGCTTCACCTTTGATTTATCTGTCTGCTGCTTGTTGCCAGTGTTAGTTACGTAAGCCATGCTCCCCATATAGCAACCACACGAGCTCTACGTGGAGGGGCTTCATAATAGAATTAACAAGGCATTGGCATTTTTTGTGTTAGTGTTAATGAGAAATGTGTTTGGCAGGCATTCCTATGAAATGCATGATGCCATTAGTCTGTTTTCAAGTAACAAGTTCAAGGATGAGTTCAAGCTATCATTGCGTAATCTGTGACAAATTCAAATCCTAAACCGTAAATAATCGTAAAAAAGCTTATTAAAAATGATCTTGTTTTAACTGTTAAAAGATATTAAAATAATAGAAAAGAAATCATTTGGGCCTAATACAACACAGATTGCAGCAAGAAGGCTGAAAAATCAACACATTTTGACATTTCAAGACTTCAGAAGGTCTTAAATCACTGGAAATGTTCTGACAAAGGAATGAAGGGAATTATAATGGCGTTATTATGCCACACTAACCACATTGTCCCACTGCTGACCTCTAACAACAGAAACAAACCAACAGAATAATTCACACCTCATATTAAGGACATCTACTCTGTAGAGCTTCATCAACTGCTGACTACACGTGGCTTCTAACTTGGAAAATACAGCTACACATGCCTTTGAATGTGAAACAGACCAATGACCAATGTACTGGCAGGAGCATAAGTCATTGAAGCCGAGGATAACATGTCCTTCTCCTGTTGGCATCTGCTGGTAACAGAGGCAGAACTTTCTGTCCGTGTACTGGCTATAGGCGACTAAAAACAGCACCAATGAAGATCCACGGGGGGCTTAGTGTTCGCTCGAAAGTGGGGTCGAGTTTCATAATAGGTGCCTATAAGTGGTTACACATGAGACAGAGGCTACATGCATCAATATTACAGAGTCTGGATTGTAAGCTATGTTGATAAGTAAGCAAGAAGAAAAAGGGAAGCTTGTCCCTCATGTGGATTTTGTTGGAATGCTCTGGGTAGTCTCTTTTGTTTTCCATCTACAACAAGCTTTGTGAATGGCAAATGGGCAGTTGATTGGACATGGACTTTTTTGTGTAAAGAAAAGTGTATATTTTTAGATGCTGTTACTGGTCACCATTTCTTTTAGATTTTCATCACTTTAAATAAAGCTTTTGATTTCACTAGTTCAGTGGTCCTGCGGTGTGAAAAGTGAAAGTCTCCATTAATATGAGTTAATGAAAACTGCATTCACATATTGTGATGCATTACTATATCCTCCTGAGACCTGAGCGTGACTGCTGTGTGCATTTTCCATTTCCCTTTTTGATTTGTAACCAGTAGCCTCTAACAAACATGCAAAAAAAAAATAAAATCAATACAATTTTTAGACCAAATAGTTTTCCTAAAAATGTATGTCCACATACAGTATGTGGACAGTGGGACTAAGTTGTGAAATTTTAAATAATACCAAACTATAGAAAGTCAGATTTTATTATGTTACCAGGAGTGTTGGTTGTTCATGTTTTTGAGACATTACAGACATTACATCAAAAATAAAAAAATTGCATAAATCATTCTGATTCAAAGTAATGGCCAGCATCATCCAATCACTGCCAGCCATGTTTAAATAACATTTTGCATGAAAACTGTCTGAATCTATGTACTGAGTACCATTGTCTGCCAAACTTCTTGAGTGGTCCAAACATCATCTGCAGCCTGAAACTGAACTTTTGACCGGATGTTATGAGTAAATGCACTTAGCTGCATAGGAAAGCTATTGGATGCTCCTTTGCTCCCTAATTAGGGAATGACTTAACCTCCGGTGTGCTGTCTGTCTGCACTGGTTTCAGAACAGTTTGAAATGGACCTTATTTTCATCCTAACTCGTATACAGCCTCTGAAAGCATCATTTTCCAGCTTTTGGATGCATCCACTGATACTCAATGTGATAATGCACAATGAATTTAGGAAATATTAAGGAATTTTAAATAGGATATTTTAAGGAAAATTAGCCTATAGTCCATGCATGTGGTCATTGTGTTTTACAGCATGCCGTTTCATGACAAATCCATGACATTTTTGACAGGGCATATGGGATGAATCTAGAGACTCTACTCTTTTGACTAAAACAGGTTTTAATGTAAAAACTTAATACGGTTTCTTACCTGATGTAGTTTTGTTGCCGTTTCTCCCAAAGACAAATTCAGTTGAGATCGGCGCCATGTTCTTTTGTCACGTGACTCGGTGCGTCAAAGGTTTAACCACTGATATACACAGTATATAGAACTGGATCGCTGATGCAACGGTAAACTGCCAGCAGGAGGTGAAGCCACCGGAAGTGTTCGAGCGGCCATCTTAGTGTGCCCAAACTCAGAGCATCAATGACTAACAGGCGAAAACACCCGTTTCACTGTCTCTGACCTGCGGATACGACAGTTGCATTTTGCCCTCTAGTGACAATCATGTTTAATATTTAATTTAACTTGTTATGGATAATATTCGTTTGGAGGGAGAAGATATATCAGATGTCAGGGCATTCACCTGCCCAGTGTTCAGTCTATCATTGCAGCACAACGATCACGGAAGGAAGCGGGAAAACTGTCCACAAGTTGTAATGTCAGTAGGAAAAGCTGTGATAGCTGCTTGTTTAGGGTGACAATACTTCCTCACCCCCGAAAGGGACGTTAAAATTGTCAGACCAGGATTTCTAAATCCCCTTAAATGCCCGGGATTTGCTTGTTTTCATATTGAAGTGCTCTCTGTAGTCATACATGGATACATGTCATAAATAAATGTTCATTTGCCATTTAAATCTAGCATATCAGTTTAATTTTAACCAACTTTGCTCTGCCTGTCTCCCTCAATCTCAGCACCCGTGCACGTGTGATAGAGGGAGAGACAGCGCGCGCTCTTCTTCAAGTGACCGCGAGAACAAGGCATTTTTTGATAAAAAACATAAAGCAAGTAACTCTGAACAAACACTTCCATGATCACATATATATATATATATATATATATATTAATGGGTTTAACCCTTTAATGACAGCCCACAGTCTCCTTAACTGAGATCAGTTGTTTATATGAAAAATTATGCATTGCTTATAGCGAAGCCAAAAAGCAATGTCCACACATGTGGACGCAGAGTCTCAGGAGGATATACAATTCTATATATTATCTTATTTTGACACATCATTTGCAATCGTTAGATTAAAAAATGCTAACTTCCACACAAGTAAAGATTTAATTTATTTTATGCTTATTAACACTGAAAATCTCTCTATTGTGTGGTCACACTGCAGGACTGAATAGATGAACATGGAAGTAATTCCATATAAACATTGCAAACTCAATAATTTAAAATAGTCATTTGAAGAAAAAAAAAAAAAAGACAGAAATTGAATCTCCCTCTTCCTTACTTCAAAGCTTAAAAATATATTTTTTTACTTCCTGTTGTGGTCCTGATTAAAAAAGATAATGACTCAATGACTCAACGGTATTTCTATTCATATTGTACGTTTTGATACATGTATCAATGTTTGATTGTCATAAGACAAACCACCAGACAATTTCCACATTAGACTTGAAATTTACTTCAAATTAAAACAAAATTCAAACAGATAATTTCATATTTATTGGTCAAATCTGTTCTTTGCTGCTCAGCCAAAGAAAAATAAATGAATGGCTCAATTTTTCATTGCGCACAGTAAAATTACATGTCAAATCAACTGACTTAAATATATAGTTCAAAGACTTTATTTTGGATGGCCCTGCCTGGCCTGAAGTTTATTATTTTAATACATTCTCTTCAATGCATTAAGAGGTCATGATCAGCATTGGTCATACTATTGGTGTTATCTCAGTTATAACATAATACACATTCCGGCTAAAATGTAAAAGTAAAAAAAGAGAGGGAACAGGTATTTTATTAAGTAGTGTAGGAAATAAAATTGCTTGCGCTTTAGCATAGTGCATGTGTCCATAATATCTCACTCAACCAACAAATGAATTCATGAGTTCATAAAATACAACAACTCCCAGACTGATCCAGTTTATCTTGTATGCAACGACAGTGGTAAAAATAGCCAGGGAGCATCTTGTCAATCAGAGGAGAAAAATAGAAAGAATAAAAAAAAAAAAAAAAAAAAAAAAAAAAAAAAAGGTATTTTAATGCAGTGCCATCTCATCAGGCTGTCCCGAGTGGAATGGTGAAGGAGAGGTAATCGCCCACCTCCCCCCACCTTGCTCTGAAATGTTGGAATATGGTGATCCACGTCGTCAGCACGGCCACCCACAGTAAGAGCCCCAATGCGGACTTCTTTACGTCTGTTGAGAGCAGAAGAATACTTTACATTCTAGATGTCATACACTGGAACACAGAACACCTTAAGTTATGTGGGAGTACACATTACATATAACGTTCCTCAAAAGCCTTAAGTGTTATGGCTCACGTGTTTTCTGTCACATACTCACAGGATTTAATCTGCGGTTGTTCTGTGTAAGCAGGCTTTAAAAAGGCCTCTTTGAGAAACCACACCACATTAACCAGCCAGAGAAAGGGGAGGAATGCAAAACCACCTGTGGAAGAAATTGACAGCATTGTCACTACATGTGTAAATGTACAGAAAACATAGTACAAGTCATGCAAGTGGTCATCATACCTAGATAGTATCTTCTACAAAGGCTAAGTTTCTCCTCATTGGGAATACGTTCAAGATTCATAGTGGAATCAGTCTTTGATGTTGTGGTGGGTTTCCTGGGTATAGGGAGAAGTTGATCATTGACACATAAAGCCACAGATATCCTATTGAACTGATCAATCTATTGAAACACTGCTGCCATCTGCCTACACAAGACAGTACTGCCAAAATACAGTGATTTAAATGAACGCTAGAGAGAAATTGGTATTATTGTTAAATATCATGCATTACAGGCCCTATTACAGCCTTGTCATGAAATCAAATCTTCTAATCTAGAATAAAACAAAGACTCTGTTTGGAAAATGGTAAAGGAGGTAAGAGCAATAAGATCAATTTCCACCTATTCTGTACCTCAGTCGAAACAACTCTACAGAACAGCGAGCAAGCTATTACAGAAAGCACACATTAGATTTCCTTATGTATAATCTTAAAACGATCATTTGATTTATTAAAAATGGGTGGCTACCTTAAACGCCGAGTTCAGACGACAAAACGTATGGTTTATCACAACAAAGGCGAGGGTGACACAACTTTTATGGTTCCGCTTCCTGACGAAAACTTCATATCATATGACGTCAACTCTGCGGCTTTGCATGATGGGTAATGTAGTTTACAAGGTGTGGAAAAGGGGGAATCTCACAAAACATGTCCAGGTCATATTTGAGCCTAAATGAAAGGACAAAACTGTCGTATTTTAATATTTTCATGAAAAATACATTTATAGTAGCTTACTGTAGCTATTTTATTTTTTCATTTAAGTCAGCATAAATTAAAGGCACACAATACAAACATGATGTATAGCCTAAATACTTCACATTTTCAATAATATATAGTTCCATAATTTTCCTTCGCATTACAGTTAATAGAATTTGGTGGACATTGTGTCTATTTGAAAATGAAAATAATGACACAATGAAAAAAAATTATTGGTCCTTATTTTATGTAAAAAAAAAAAAAATACGAAAATGAAAAATATTTTCATGACAATGAAATGTATATTAGGCCTACTGCAGCTAATACAATTATATTTTTTCATTTAATTCAGCATAAATTAACGGCACAAATACTAACATGATGTATAAATACTTCACAATTTCAATAATATATAATTTCAGCATTTTTCGCATTAATATCACTTTTGCATTACAGTAATAAAAATTAGGTGGAATCGAAAATTAAAAGAATGTCACACTACAAAAATATTAATGCTCCCCTTTTTTTTTTTTTTTTTTTTACCTTTTTATTACAAAATAAATAAAATCACACTTATGGATAAGTGGTCCAAGTTCATCAAATAATAGAAATATAAAAAAATCGTATTTTAAAAAACGAAAGATCTGGTCATGTGTGTAAGATTATATATATATATAATTTTTTATTTTTTTTTATTTTTTTTACATAAAATAATAGAATGCATGGGTCTTTACTGTCGTGATTTAGGTAGCTTCAGTATTTCTCTAGACAGTTGTGACCATTTAAATGCTCCTTCAAAACTACTATTACAAAACGTTCCCAGCCTACATTTCCCATACTGCACCTTGCGCCTTCCCCCTCCCTCTCCATCTGGCGCTTTCCCTCTTCTCTCACCCTGAGTTCCTATCTATCGGTGTTGTTGTTGAAGCTATGATGGCGGCAGCGGGATGCGGATCAGCAACCGCGGCTGCCGTTGTGGGTGCAGGCGGTGTGGGCGCGGCGCGGGGTCGCTTCCCCGGGCGGCCTTGGTCGTCGCGGAGCCGTTTGCGCTCGGAGAAACGATGGCAGCTCGGCCGCTCTGGGACAGATGAAGACGAGAGCTGTTCCAGCGGAGGCCCGAGGCCCACCGGCCTGGAGTTCGCGCTGAACGAGGACCCGTCGCACTTGCGCCTTCTCGGCATAGAGGCGAGTTACACGAGGCTAGGAGAGGCTGGATATAGCTCCAGTGGAAGCGAAGAGGTGAGTGTATGTTTGAACGTTGTTGTTTTTTTAACAGTGTTATACTAATGCACAATCGTGGCCTTGTTTTGCATTGCCATGTTTCATTGGAAGGAACAGGAATACAAGTTTAGTTGCTCTGCAATCGCAAGCTGCGTTGAACAAAATGGACATGCGAGCAGCAGCACATCTGCCCTATTAAAGGGGTTGCTAAAGGGGTGTATGGCACACATAGAGGACTGTTGCTACACTAATGTTGTTTAAAATTGTAGTTGTATCCATGCGTTCGCTCGTTACTGTGTTTAAACAATGTTTCCGCGACTGCAGTGTCTGCTGTTACATTAAAACATGGAGGGGGAGGGGGTGCAATTACTTTAGCATTGTAGCTCACAACAGAAACAGGGGCATAGATCATGCAGTTTGCTATTTAATGTATATACCCATCGATGCTACATATACATGGCGCTACTCTATTTTTATGCACAAAGAAATACTCTTTATTTATAGTAAGCATGCACCAGTTGCAACTCCCAGTTTGATTCTTGTGGCAGATTGCTGATAACGTCATTCAGTGTGGTGGGATTACCTGCAGGGAAGAACAATGATGTTAGTTTGATGCTTGCTTGAGAGAATAGCAGGGGTCATCCTTAGGTAGACTGAAGCACTGGGTCATGTGTTAAAATCACTGAGCAGGTTGCAGATTGCATGCATGGTTAAAACTCTATGCATGCATACTGAATCTGAAGTTGGTCAGTCAGTGTTATGCACAGGGTTACAATAGTTTCCAAAACATAGAAATGTCAGGGAATTTTAAAACTGTGATTTCCAGGCCTGGAAAACTCATTGAAATGGAAAAAAAAAAAATCTTTCAAGTCGTGGACATTTTTGTAGTAACTATAAGTTTGGTAAAGTTATGCACTGCTCAAAATATTTCATTGGCTAGAAATTGCTCTTCATGAGTGCAATTTCTATTGCTTTTATATGCTGGAGCACTTGTTCTGCTGGGCGTCGCGTACCACTGGCGTGGAAATGGTTACACTGTGTTCTGTGAGCAGAAGCGTCCAACTAAAATGGGGAAAAAAAAGTGATACTTAGAAGATGAAGGTCAAAGTAGTCTCATACTGTATATGGGGTCATTGGACTGATATTGCTCAGTTCAGAGGTTTTGATAATGTAGGCGGCAATTGTCATACATAAGGGTGTAACGATTCACTCATCTCACAATTTGGTTCGGTTTACAATTTTAAGCCTGAATCAAGAAATGTTAAGATTGAATTTTTTTTAAAATTGTTTTATTATTACATTAAAGCAATATGTAAAACAGTTCCTTCCCTTTAAAATTGAGCTAAAAGTACTGTTCTTAAAAGGGCTAAATGATCCGTCAGTGATGTACTGGGACTAAAATTCAGCCCAAAGCAGGACAAAGGTGACTCCAAATGGAAATATTAGATAATAATTCTGCTTACTGAAAATACGGAATTATGTTATATATATATGATGCTTACAAACTGTCACTGATTACATTACATGCATATTTAAAATATTTTTCATTAAAATTGTATTTTTTTCAAATAAAATTATCTCTTCATTACATCTAAATATTCCTTTCCAAAATATTTAGTTAATGGACGTGCATGCTTATCCAGTTCCATAATAATAATTTACTGATGAAATAAATCAGACGTGGCATTTGACATTAGGATTATATTCCCCATAGCATAATGTTCAGCATTATACAGATAAAAGGAATATTCCAGGTTCAATACAAGTTGAACTCAGTTGACAGCATTTGTGGCGTAATGTTGATGTCCACAAAAATTTATTTTGACTCATCTCAGCTTGTTCCTCCTTTTCTAAAAATAAAAAAAATGGTGATGCACTTAAGTGAATGGGGCCAGTTTTTGGAGAGATTAAAGGCAGAAATATGAAGCACACCTTAATTCCTCTGTAAAAAGTAGATTTATAGTTTGAGCTGTAAAGTTGTTTAAACTGTTATTTTTAAAGACATTTTAGTGTTTTAAGGTTTGTTGACATTACGTCATTATGGCAACAAAGTTGTAAAATTGGCTAACTTTAAACAGAAAAGGTTAGTATGTGATTTTATCACACTAAAATCATGTTAACATGCAAATTGTTTGTCTTGTGGCTATACTTTTGAAAAAGTGAGTATTTTCATGTTCAGAAATTGGCCCCCATTCCCTTCCATTGTAAGTGCCTCACTGTAACCCAGATTTGTGCTTGTTTTTTTAAAGAATAGGAGGGGCAAGTAAAAATAAATTTTTGGGGTAATCAGTATTATGCCACAAATGCTGTTGATTGAGCTTAACTTGAATTGAACTCAGAATATTCCTTTAATATGGCACTATCATTAAACCTCTCCAAACGTTAATTTTCTCCTTCTCAGAGCAGATTCACTCTCGCGCTTTAAACGGACATCCCTAGTAATACCTAGTTCTCTCATCAAATCTTTTTCAGCCACCATAAGAGCATTACTGCATTGTTCTGTTTGAATTCTTTGTTGTTAACAAGATGAATCTCACAAGATGCTCACCTGACTTCACCTACAATATGCCTAAACTCCTGGTACGCTAACAAGCGAGTCTCAAAACCTTTTTGAAATAACCCCTTTCTAAATACATAATTGTCTCTTAAAAATTGTGTGCTGCTCATTTTTTTAATGTTCTACATTTTAGTAAAACAGAAAGCATAGATATCAAAATTAGTGGGTTTTTATGTCTCATTTATTTCATACCCTGTCACTTTTTTCTTAAAAAAAGTGTCCCATATCTACACTTGAGCCATTTTACAAGGTCAGCCCTTTGAAGAAAAAAGTACAGGGAAACGTGTTACATACACCAATCAGCCACAACATTAAAACTGTTGTGTGTGAAAATTCCAGGAGATCAGCAGTTACAGAAATACTCAAACCAGCCCATCTGGCACCAACAATCATGCCACGGTCCAAATCACTGAGATCAAATTTTTTCCCCATTCTGATGGTTGATGTGAACATTAACTGAAGCTCCTGACCTGAATATGCATGATTTCATGCACTGCACTGCTGCTATACGATTGGCTGATTAGATAATCGCATGGATGATTGTTGGTGCCAGACGGGCTGGTTTGAGTATTTCTGTAACTGCTCATCTCATGGGGTTTTCATGCACAACAGTCTCTAGAATTTATTCCAAATGGTGCCAAAAACAAAAAACATCCAGTGAGCGTCAGGTCTGTGGATGGAAATGCCTTGATGATGAGAGAGGTCAACAGAGAATGGCCAGACTGGTTTGAACTGACAAAGTCTACAGTAACTCAGATAACCGCTCTGTACAGTTGTGGTGAGAAGAATTGGCACCACAATTGGGTTGGCACTGTTTTGGCGGCACAAGTGGGACCTACACAATATTATGGGGCTTTTCCACTGCACGGTACAGCTCGACTCACTTTTTGGGGATTTTCCACTGTGGATAGTACCTGGTACTTTTTTAGTACCACCTCGGCCGAGGTTCCAAGTGAGCCGAGTCGATATTAAATGTGACGTCAAAACCCTGCAGATCACTGATTGGTCAGAGAGAATTGTCACTACCAGCTTCACTGGATTTGCGACACGGGACATCAACCCACTAATTTTAAAGTTAGCAACAGCGATAACAATATCTGTTCACGCGACTTTCGAATTGTTAAAAGAAATGGCTGTGCGCAAAACCATGCCGTGGTCAATAAACGAGGTGCAGGCATTCCTCTCGTTAGCGACGAACGAAACGATGTGAAACAAAAAAGTCTTTCAGGAAGTGTCTCAGCTGTTGGCCACACACGGCTACCACCGGACCTACCAACAGTGTAGGGAAAAGTAAAAAAAAACGTAAGTGACTACAGAACCATCAAGGACCACAACAAGTGGAAGTGGTTCGACCAAATGGACGCTATCTATGGCAATAGACCGGCGAGCAATGGGAGGGAGAGTGCCCTGCACTCGGCGTTGTTGGAGTCCACAATGGATGATGGTACGTTTTTTTACGTTAACTCTATATTCTGCTTGAAAGCTTCACTTTATTTAGTTGACCAGCTACTGGAAAGCTTGCTTCTAAAACAACCATGCAAAATCACCATGCAGCAACTGCTTTATGCAGCACAATGAGCAAGTAGCTAACAGCAAGTGGTCGTGTTATTGTTTATGGTCAGTAATGTTTGTGTCGCATTTAAGATGATGTCACGGCAGTAGAGGCGGCGCAACTATGACGATCAGCCTATAATCCCACCCACGTTGAGACGGCACTAAACTGCAGTGGAAAAGCAAGCTCAGAAAAGTAAAGTGAGCAGGGTCGAGTGGAACCGTAACGTGCTGTGGAAAAGTGCCATTAGGCAGGTGGTTTTAATGTTGTGGCTGATCGGTGTATTAGGGCTGTTCAAAATATAGATACAACAATATATTGACATGTTCTCCTTGCCAATGCACTTATCGATGCAGCTGCATCTGAATCAATACAATGCAGCACTTTTGCAATGCAAGTTGGCCGTTTCAGTCACCTGAGTAGTACTAGACCACCACATTTAAATTTGATGAGAGTTGCTACTGCCAACAAAACAAAATTCTAAAATCTATGTGCATTTTGGCTTTTTGCCTAAACCTAACCGGCAGTTAGGAGTAAGACCTGACTCATGCGATATACAAATACTGCAAAACTAAAGTACCTTGAAATGCGACTAATCTCCATCTACCAGTACATATGTTAAGATAAGGTTGGTGAAATGCGCTTCTTTTACTCTTAACCAAGGTATGAAATTAACTAAAAGGAGGGTACTTTTTGAACAGTGGAAGGTAAGTTATTGCACCTGTATTTAGTGTTGGCCACTTGTGATCGGGTCTGAACTAGGGCTGAAACGATTAGTCGACGTTATCGACAGCGTCGACAATAAAAAGTTGTCAACAAAAATTTTCGTTGTCGAATAGTTGTTTGATCTCATTTTAAAGTAATGCCCTATGATTATTAATAATTAACATATACTGTAGGTGCACGACAGCGCAGCCAGACTGCTCCTGTCTGTACCATTAACTCAGTGCTTCTCAACTGGTTTTGCTTCAGGACAGATTTTACATTGGAAATCAAGTGGCGACCCACCATAGTAAAAATGTAACCTGTATTTAATGTATCCTGGATCACATTTCCTTTTATGTTGCATAGTTTTGTTCATGGTTTTCAAGTACAAGGACATGCATCAAGTGACATTATTTTTGTTGTTGACGTCAACAATAAAAGCGACAGGAAGTTTAACTTATATGAGCCCATTAATATCCCGTTTTTTTCCTAATTTCAAACATAATTCAAACAGAACATACATATTACACAGGAGGAAAGGCTCCTCATTACCATGGTTAGGTCAGTGTAGCTAGTCTTAAATAATAGTAATAATAATAATAATAATAAATTATAGTATTTATGAAAAGATAAATACTAGCTGAAACACATCTTGAAACTTTAACTACAACTGCCACTGTTGATATAAAATGAGGTCTAATAGATTCTACCTTTAGATTATTTCACATGAAACTATAACATTTTGTCAAAATATAACAGTTACTTTTAATCATGTAAAATCGTGAAACAATTTTGTAAAGGTGATGATGTGTAATGATTTTATTTTATTTTATTTTTTGGCGCATAGCACAGTGTTGCTCTTTTCCTCCTCATTGTGGTTTGGCACGTCGGGTCTGCCTACTGTTTGAGAGGTTCAACTTCGTAACGCTATAAGCTAGAAAAGTCTCGATAGAATTGAAATTGGTCACATCAGTTTTGAGGTCTGCGCTCCGCAATATCGAGGGAAGCCCGGTTGTTGCACGCTTGCGCCAGAGAGAAGAGCAGATCATGATCACAAGCTGGTTCCGTTAAACTCGTGCGAAAGTGCAGATGAGAAGCCTTTAGCTGATTGCGAGATTATCATTAAATCTGCCTCGGCAGTCCTAAATAGGCCATCACTTGGGCGGCCGCCGAAATATCTTCAATGGGAGAACCATGGCATTGTTCTTTCCCTGCTGTCCGTGACCCAGTCCGAATAGACCTGCGACCCACCAGTTGAGAAACTGCTTTAACTCACACACTCACTTATGTCAGACCCCCTCACCTCGCTTATCTCTGACATTTTCTCTGCTGCATGTGTGTGTGTGGCGCAAGTTGACGAGTCTAACAGGCAGTCGAGGAGGACAGGAGGTGCGCATGCACTGGTGAGATTCTCCATCCGGTTGCATTTTTTTTCTAAATACCGTAGATAAGCAAATGTACATGGCATGAAAACCGTCACTTTTCATACCGTGAAACCGGTATACCGCTGCAACCCTAGTAACTATAAACTCTGAAACTGGCATTTCTCTGTGCGGTCAGCGCCTCTGCTATGAGTTGTGCGAATGTCCCGATCTAAGGGGGAGAGATTGAAACTGCACCCGGCTGATAAACACTATCGTGGGGATGTTCATCCCTCAAGCGTGCGCTTGCTGCAGCTTGATTATAACGTGATGGCTCGCGACTTATTGAATCATAATATATGTCACTGTGCATTTCTTACCATGATGAAAATTGGCAATACGCAGCTTTATTTAGTTTTTCTTTTTTTTTTTTTTTTTTTTGTGTGAGTTCAAGATGGATTGAAGTGAACAGAAAGGTGAGAGAGGATAGTCATCGCCCCATTATACACTGCAACAAATTACGTTTTGTATTTGTTTTTATTTTGCCTTTAAAACAACTTACATTTTCTTTAGCAGCTAGACTGCAGAATAATGTTTTTTTCTATCAGAGAATGTTGAATATATTATTAAAAATACAAATATTTTTAAATATCTAAAAATCCTTAAAAAAAATAAAAAAAGATGCATTCACCTGAGAAGCAGCATATAAGATATTTAGATTTGCTTTTAGGGAATAGATCTTGAATATAAATATATTTGGTATTTACTGCACTCGCAGAAGTATAACCAAGTGACAAAAAACACTTGATAACAATAGGACTTTTTGCACTGAGTTAAACTTAATAAAGTATTTTTGTGCCTTTTAATTTAGTGATTGTCATTTAGAGGTATTTTTAAAAGATGATTTTGAACTCTTTATTGTTAGTAAGCATGTTTAATACAACCTTTTAAGTCAGGGCACAAGCTGAATAGTCGGTTAGCTAATGATTAATTGTTGCAATAATCACCGAAAAGTCGAATAATCATTCTAATAATCGTTAGATTAATCGATTATCAAAATAATCGTTAGTCGCAGCCCTAATCTGAACAGGGCAAAAGTGACATTTGACAAGAGATGTCGTTGCTTAGACACAAAGTAAAAGATGGACGTTGTTTATTTACTTTCCAACATTGTGTCTCACCAACTAGGTAACAACATAGCGTGAAATCGACACTCAACAGACACAATCCACCACTGCACCATTGTCTGCTGAGCTGCAAAAAGATGCTCTGATGTTTACCTTTCAATCTGCTACATTACTTACTGCACTGACAAACTATAGCTGGCTAACAGCAAACAGATGTGATATACATGAGTGACATGGTTGTCAGGGACAGGGTTAATGTTATATTAGTTATATTGAAAAGGGAAAATGATGGGGTCATTGTTTATTAACTTTCCAGTATGTATTTCACAAACTAGTTAGCAACTTGCCGAGAAGACACTGCTTAAATCCGCACTGTCTGCAGAGCCACCATCAGCTCAGAGTCAGCTCTGTTAACAATGGAGACAGCGCGCACTCTGCTTCTAAAGCATTGTTTTCTGCATTATATGTTCTGAAAAATAGTTTTCATATCTGCGCATATCGTTAAACATATACGCCGATACAGATATATCGGTGAAAGGCTAATATCGGCCGACCGATATATCGGTCGGGCACTAATAGTGAGGATGTATTCAAAAATAATGACATAAATAGTTTTCATTTATCACTTAATGTCATACAAATCCAGTAAACATAAAAAAGCTAAATCAATATTCGGTGTGACCACCTTTGCCTTTAAAACAGCACCAATTCTCCTAGGTACACATGGATACAGTTTTTCTTGGTTGTTGGCAGATAGGATGTTCCAAGCTTCTTGAAGAATTCACCACAGTTCTTCTATCTGTTTAGTCTGTCTCAATTGCTTCTGTCTCTTTACGTAATCTCAGACTGACATAATGTTCAGTGGGGGGCTTTTTGGGGGCCATGACATCTGTTGCAGAGCTCCCTGTTCTTCTATTCTAATCTTTTCTATTTGCAAAAGTAATGTTTGGGAGTCTAACATTTATATTTCCTATTGACACACTAAAGCTAAAGATATAAATAACCATCTTTAGACAAATGCTTTTGTGAAACATCTTATGTGCCTAAGACTTTTGCACAGTACTGTATATGCTGAAAATAAATGTTTTTACTGATATAAAAAGGTCACTTATACATACAGTATATTTAAATATGATAAAAATGGCCATTTTCATATGTAACATTTGTTTTAAGCACTTGTGGAATTTAAATTTGTACATAAATGCTCAAATATATTAACTCTAATTGTATTTGTTTGTATATGGCCATATATCAGATTTCAATATCAGACAATGTAATAATTGCAACAGGCCTGATGAATCCTCATTGATGTTTTTAGTTTGCATATTTATTGCACATCTATTTTAAACTTAGACAAAGTCTAAGAAACTAAGTTTTCTTGCTTTGGCTGGGGCAGAATATTTAAAAACAAAAATAATTTAGGGTCTTCCAGTACCCACAGGATTCACCTAAATGTATAGTAGCCTATTTTTGTTTAATTATTTTTTTTCTTGCTAACTGAATATTCAGTTATTGTGCACTAAAATATTACATGTAATTGCATTTACAATGTAATTAACAAAATTGCAAAGGTATATAATGATGATTTGTGAGTTTTCACTGCAAAACAACCCCAAAAATGGCAAAAATTGCATCGCAAAATTTGAGAAAAGCCGCAGCAAATTCAGTCATTTTGGGCCGTAAAATCAGGAAAAAGTGCCACAAAATCCTGGTGGAACTGGTAAATTGCTTTTTGGTAACATCATTATTTATTTTGCTTTTCTTATGTTTATGGACCATATTGTGTTTTGATTGATGAAAAAGTATATGTTTTGTCAAAACTGTTTTATAAACTGCTGTTAAGCTAAATTATGCTTAGGAAAAATTCAGTTCAAAATTAACATGTATCGTGATGCGTATCGTAATGTTGTTCGTGATACCCAGTCCTATTACATAGATGTTAAATTCACTCAATTCCATTTTTTTACTTTCAGGGAGCTGAATTCCAAGGCTTTGCAGTTGAAAAGGCAAACAGCAATGTTCCGTTTCCCTCTGGACGAAATCCTTGTAAACGTAAGTGTGGCTTCAGATGCAAATAATGATAACTTTCTTCCAAAGTGTTTCATTTTGTTTGCATCATTTTTATTGATCGTACATTTATCCCATGTTATTTAACACTTAATAATAATAATAATAATAAAAAAATAAAAAAAAATACCATCATTTTTTTCCATGTACATCAGAGTATCACTTCAAGTACTCCAGAATAAAGAGTGTTGGCATAGTTTATTTAAAAGATACATTTTATCAACTTGATATTCAGTGGCAACTGCTACGGACACTTTGGAGATACATTTTTTATTTTTACTCGCCAGACTTTTGACGACATGGAAGCGTAATGTAACTGAAAAAGATATTAAGAAATATTTACTAGCCAGTGGTTAATAATAGACATTTTTTGTCACATAGTGCAAAATTTGGTCGACTGGTTGAGTGATTTACTCGCAGTGTAGAGGGCTGCATGTTTTTTGAATCACTTGAATATGTTTAACCACTGTGGGATCATGGGATTAAATAAAGATCATTTAAATCTAATTTAAATCAATTGAACCTAATTGTATCTTCAATTGTCCACTTTTAGGTGATCATGCAAAGTCATCTAAGAGGATACGTCAAAGGCTGGATTGTGCAGTGGCTCCAATAACAGAAAATGCAGGTTCACAAGACCCTCAAAATGATTCAGGTTCTGCACTGCAACTCCATAGTCAAGAGCTTCCAAAAGACACATTAGTAAATGATGGTGGTGGTGGTGGTGGTGGTGGTGGTGGTGGAGGAGGAGGAGGAGGATCAGAGAAGTCTTCTAAAACCAGGAGTAAAAGAGGGTCAACAAAACGGGACACTAAATCAACTCCGAGGATTACCATCAAATTGGTGACTAAAAAGACAGTGACAACAGTCCCGTCATCACAACATAAACCTGGTAAAAAGAAGAAAGGAATCAAATTCAAATCTGAAGTTGTGGAGAGTCAATGTGCCCAAATCTCAAGTGCTCATGTAAAATTAAAGACTAACATACCAGGAAGGGAATGCACAGCTGGTGAGGTAAAGGAGGAGGTTTGTACCAGAAGGCGAGGGAGATCTGCTGACAGGAAATCAGAATCCACTCCACAAACAGATCCTGAAAAAGAGGCCAGTGACCAAAAAGCAAAGTTAAGAAAATCAACTCGAAAGTCTCAAAATTTACTGTCCAGTGAAAGTACGGTACCAAAAACTGATGAGAAGTTGGTACAAGAGGGCTCTGAAGTAAATAAGCTTGTAATTAGGAGACAGTGGGGTAAGGCCTCAAATCTTACACCGGAATCTGGAGACCAGAGTTTGACAGAGTCGTTGTTGGAAGTCTCAACATTTGATGAATCCAGGTCACCTTCCAAAAAGAAAAAGGAAAAAAAGAAGAAAAGGAAGAAGAATCATAAGGAATCGAAAAAGAATCAGGAATCCCATTTACCATCAGCAACAGATCTTGGTCACACAGCAGATGATCCTCATGGAAAGTTCTCTTTTGACAGTGATTTTGTTGGAATTCCTGGTCTAAAACTGACCAGAATACGAAACCCCAAAGCCCGATCTCGCAAAAAACGCTGCAAGTTTGTTTGGACTCTTACACTAGTAAAGAGCAAAAGCAAAGATACCCATGTCCAAGAAAATCTAGATAAACCAGCAGACAGCAAAAGCAAAGATTCCCAAATTCAAGAGAATCTAAGCAAAATGCTAGAAAGCCCTAGCAAAGAGACAGAACCTTCTAAATATGCTGAGGGAGTAGATGTTTCTACAGAAGAATCCACATCCACACCTTCCAACACATTGGAGACTGGCACTTTGCAGGGGCCACAAAACTTGGAAAATACTGCCAATACTGTAACTCCCGAAAGCCCAGAGAACCCAGTGACCATTGAGAATGTTGAAGAGTCCTCGACAAAGGAAAATGAAGATGTCGTCGAAAGGTCCAAAATTATCAGTGAAGCACATCCGGAGGAGGCCACTCAGACAGACCCTGAAGAACTGATCACTAAAGATATTGTTCCACCACTTCAAATAAAGGTTGTCTCATCACCGGGCAAAAACAACAGTTTGAAGCAGTCATTTTTAATTCAGCAAGTCACAATGTCACCTGAAATAGAAGAACTCGCTGAAAAAGTAGAAGACCAATCACATTTAGAGAAGACGGAGAGCTTATTGGAAATTACTATTCCTCCTCCTGTCCACAAAGTACGGAACAGGCAACGGCAAAATGCTGCCAGGAAGAAGCGTGCTAAACATAAACACTGGACAATTTACAGACGAAAAGTTAAAACAAACCCATCTGAAGAAAACCCTGCTTCTGAAATTGTAACTGAAACTGAATCTCAGGTGGAGGAATCATCAGTATCACCAACAATAGTGCCAGCACCTGTAGAATCAAAACCAAAAATGAAAATGGGTGAAGTTGCACTTAAAAGAGGAAAAAAGTTAATTCAACCAAGTACAGAAACTTTACCTGAAGCAGCTGAACCTCAGGTAATTGAACAGAATGTTGAATCAACTCCAACCAGTCCTTTCCTTGGGACGGAGGCCCAGCAGGAGATTAAACTGGAGGAGATGCCATCAACTGTGACTAAAGAGGTTCTGGTTTTAGAGCCTTCGGTTAGAGATGAGGTTCCTTGTTCTCTGCGTAGGCGAATTAAACAGGCCCGACGTAGACGAAGGGTTTTAATTGGACGCAAGTTAAAAAATCCAAGGCTGCGACAGGAGTTGGTTGAGGTAAGTGAAGATTGTCCACCAACGACTGGCTCTGAAGAAGGTGAGCCTACACTTGTTGGCATATTTTCAACTAAGTACAAGAGGAAAGGAATTTCGAGTCTTCAGTCCATAGAGGGTAGAATAAAAAGAGTTAAGCTCTTATCCAAGCCATTGGAGGACACCAGTGGAGATCAGTTATCCGATCAAGCAGAAAAAGATTCTCTGAACGAGAAACTGGACCAAGATCAAGATATTCAGCGCAGCAAAGCGAAGTTCATGAAGAACATACGACATTTCATAATGCCAGTGGTGAGTGCCAGATCCTCTCGGGTGATCAAAACGCCAAAAAGGTTCATGGATGATGCTGGTATGTCTGAACTGCCCCGAAGAAACTCCCAAAAGAAACTAGGTCTACAACCGAGATCGAAGAAGCAAGATTCTGGTGAAAGAGGTGAACCTGGAACCCTTCAATCTCAGGATGAAGATGATGATCTGAGTGAAACTCAGACTGATCTCGATTTGTCTTCCATTTGGGAATCAAAACCTAAATCACCTGATGACACAGGGAGCCTCATTGTGGAAAAGCCGTCTGGGAAAAGACGATCACTTCTCAGAAATCCTGGTTTCAAATGGCAAGCCCTGGAGCCGACCACTGAAGACATTTATACCTTCGATGAAGACCTTGACAAAGAGTTGGAGACCTTGCTATCAGCCAAAGATTTTCCAGTGGATCCACTTGTAGATCCACCCCAAAAGAAGAAAAGATCCACAAAGTTCAAAGTGCATGCGTCAAAATTGAGGTTATACAAGAAACTGAAACTTAAACAGAGCCTCGCAAGGTGTAAAAAGACCCCAACAGATAAAATGGAGAAAGCTGTTTCATCCCCTGCCAAGGCACAGAAGATAGAGTTGGAAGAAGGAGCCAGTCTAATACAGTCCCTTAGAGACATGAAAAAGGAAAAAGCTAAACTTAAGATTGAGGATCTCAACACACCTGGGGTTGTTCGCAAGGTCTCCATCTGTGTCCGAGCTCTGAGTTCCAAGTTGCTGTTGCAACACCAGACAAAAGATATCCAAGAGGATGAACAGCCAGACGAATTCTCCATTCATACAGACATTTCACTTCCCAATAAATGTAAAGGTAGGTAAATATTGTTTTTATGGAATCCTTTATTTGTAAATGAAGGTTCACTGCTGTTCTCTTTTCACTGAAGTCAACAGTGACCCTGTCTACTTTATAAATGCATATAAATATAAATGCTCTCGAGGGTGAACTTGATCTTCAGCCTCTTCAAAAGTGGGTCCTCCATAATCAGCTGCAAACTCGCATTCAGTTCTGACCCTTTTCGGGTGTGGAATGCCCAAATGCAACTTTTCACAATCTAATTAATTCTAATCTAAGTACTGCCTTACATATTTTTCTCACTTAACTTTAAGGCTTCTAAAGTTTCTACTTTTATGCACAAGCATTGACAACATTTTGGTCCAATCGTTTCTTTAATATCTCAGACTTTGAGAAACTGCATCTCACAGAATCAGAAGGAATGATTTCGGAGGAAGCTGAGGAACATGCTGTTGAGGAGAAGAACACCTCCCAGCGTCCTCGCCTTACAGGAGCTAACAAGCGCATGTTTAACCTCTTGAAGAAAGCCAAGGTTCAACTCATCAAAATAGACCAGCAGAAACAGCTGAAATCATCTGGGGTAAGTCATTAAACTTAAAATGGATGGCTAAATATGTACCTTTCCATTAAATGTTTTTTTTAATTTTTTTTTATGACTATGCTTTTTAGTCAGATTTCTAATTGAAGGGCTCTTAATATTGTTTCATATTTTCTCACACCACTTTTCTTGATTTTGGTAGCTCCTGCCTGAGAGTAGAATCACTGCAACAAAGAGGCAGAGACGAAAACAGAAGGAGCGCATTGAAAATGCCTGTCCTAACAAGACTGACCCCTCTCCAGAGCAGGTAGTGTCACGTTTATGTAGAACTGAACAAACAATTTGAATGAATATGCCAAATAGATGGCTTTAAAAAAATAACCCTTTAGGTGCAGGATTACTAATGACATTTCTATCATTATTTGGAGTCAATCCTTATGGAATCAAATAAGAATCCAATAGAAAAAATGAAGCAAAGTTCTTTTTTTTGTCTTTTTTTTCTTTCAGAGTTTCAGAATTGTATCCAATAGAATCTTCCTTTTCTTAAAGGATTCTCATTTGATCCCATTATCCTTTAGGATTGGTTCCAAATTATGAAAAAAATTCTCTTAACAATCCTGTCCTGTAAAGCCCAAAATGTACTTTGGTTTTGACGTGAACGCTTAGCGTCTGCGTACAGTCGATAGCCTTTCAAAGTATACTTCATTTCACTGTGCGCACATACACAGGCGATTGCCGCATGCACGATATGACTGCTAGCAGATACTGGACTATTTGTCTCCAAGAGTTTAGACCCTTAAAGATGTCTTTATATTCCTTCAGGCTTTAGTTATACAAATGCAGGTATCTCCTGACCTCCTTACACATGCGTTCTTGACATGCACATCCACTGTTGTTGTTTCTACCTTTGTCTCCTGATGTTTAATGGCAGTTACATCTTCTAGTGCTTCTCTGTGACAGGGATGACTCAACTGTGAGTGTTGTCAACTTGTGGACCTACTAATTAGTGAATATAATTCCAGGCGTGTGCACATACTGCTCGATCAGAGTACACACGATTAGAAAAATTGGGGCGCACGCGTTCAGTGCTCGAGCACTCTGCTGATGGCGAAATTTGCAGCACGCTTCCTGTACGCAGATGCCTAGCGTTTGCATCTGCCTGAAGTATACTTGGGGCTTAAAGGAATATTCTGGGCTTAATACAAGTTAAGATCAATTGACAGCATTTATTGATTACCACAAAAATAAATTTTGACTTGCCCCTCCTTTTCTTTAAAAAGAAGCAAAAAATTTGGTTAGTGAGGCACTTAAAATGGAAGTGAATGGGGCAAATCCATAAACGTTAAAATACCTAATTGTTGGGGGCCTTGGTAGCTCAGCAAGTAAAGACGCTGACTCCCACCCCTGGAGTCGCGAGTTCGAATCAAGGGCGTGCTGAGTGACTCCAACCAGGTCTCCTAAACAACCAAATTGGCCCGGTTACTAGGGAAGGTAGAATCGCTTGGGTTAACCTCCTCGTGGTCGCTATAATGTTGTTCTCCCTCTCAGTGGGGCGCGTGGTGAGTCGTGCGTGGATGCTGCAGAGAATAGCGTGAAGCCTCCACACGCGCTATGTCTCCGCGGTAACGCTCAACAAGCCACGTGATAAGATGCCTGGATTGACTGTCTCAGACGCGGAGGCAACTGAGATTCGTCCTCTGCCACCCGTATTGAGGCGAGTCACTAGGCCACAACAAATAGCATGAAGCCTCCACACGCGCTGTGTCTCCTCGGTAAGGCGCTCAACAAGCCACGTGATAAGATGCGCAGATTGACTGTCTCGGACACGGAGGCAACTGAGATTCGTCCTCCGCCACCCGTATTGAGGCGAGTCACTATGCCACAACGTGGATTTAGAGCACATTGGGAATTGGGCATTCCAGATTGGGGAGAAAATTAAAAAAAAAAAATTAAATACCTAACTGTTTCAAAAGTGTAGCCACAAGACATAAACAATATGCTTGTTAACATGATTTTAGTACGATAAAATCAGTTCCTAACCTTTTCTGTGTGAAGTTATATAAAACTTTGTTGCCATGACGATATAATGTCAACAAACCTTAAAATGACTAAAAACAAAATCGTTTTAACTGAAGAATTATTGTAGGTGCTTTCATAAAATGATAAGCTTGACATTTCTGCCTTTTAAACCCTCCAAAAATTTGCCACATTCACTTCCATTGTAAGTGCCTGACTGGGACTCTGCTTTTTTTTTTTTTTTTTTTTTAAAGAAAAGGACACAGGATTTTTTGTAGTAATCAACATTATGACACAAATGCTGTCGACTGAGCTTAACTTGTATTGAACCCGGAATATTATTTTAAGTAATAAGTCTTGGTTATTGCATTGTAATGTAATAATATTTACACTCCACCAGTAATTGACACAGATGTGACCAAAATGAGGCTAAAATCCCTCATTATGAAAGTTTATTCATAAATGATTATTATATGGCATCAAGTCATTCTTCTGAATTTGTTCTGTGCTTTAGTTGTTTACATTCAATTCTTTCCGCAAGGAGCCTGCCAGAGGAGGTCCTCGCATTAAACATGTATGCAGAGCTGCAGCTGTGGTTTTGGGGCAGCCTCGTGCCATGGTTCCCGATGACATCCCCCGACTCAGTGCACTACCCCTGCATGAGAGATCAGACATATCCCCTTCACCTGCAGATAAAGGTACTGTCACATACTTGTACTCATGCACATACTGCAAACTGCAATCAAAAGCAAAGAATTATTAATGAACAAAAGAGAAAAGCTGATAATATACCACTGTTCATTAAAGGTGCTGTAAGTGATTTTATCCGTTCTACTTGCACAAGACTGAGTCGTTGGATTAGCCACACCCTCTCTTTCCAAAACCCCACACTCCAGAGATACCAAATGAGCTTTATTGAGACCGACATCTCACAGAAACGGTTGTTAAAAACAACAGCAGCAAAATAGCGCCCTCAACTGACCTCTGTTATGAACAACATGGCTTAAAAATGGCAGTACGTCTCAATAATTTGCTGCAACGACAACACTATGAGAACGTGCAAAATGATTGACAGGTCGAAAGCGTCATTGTCCACGGTTCACGGACACATTTTTTTTTGCTGTTTACAGAGTCTAGAGCTGTCACAAAGACAGGTGAGATACAGTGCATCCGGAAAGTATTCACAGCACTTCACTTTTTCCACATTTTGTTACGTTACAGCCTTATTCCAAAATGGATTAAATTCATTATTTTCCTAAAAATTCTACAAACAATACCCCATAATGACAACGTGAAAGAAGTTTGTTTGAAATCTTTGCAAATGTATTAAAAATAAAAAACGAAAAAATCACGTTTTTGCTCCTTTGCTCAATACTTTGTTGAAGCACCTTTGGCACCAATTACAGCCTCAAGTCTTTTTGAGTATGGCACACCTATTTTTGGGCAGTTTCTCCCATTCTTCTTTGCAGGACCTCTCAAGCTCCATCAGGTTGGATGGGGAGCGTCGGTGCACAGCCATTTTCAGATCTCTCCAGAGATGTTCAATCGGGTTCAAGTCTGGGCTCTGGCTGGACCACTCAAGGACATTCACAGAGTTGTCCCGTAGCCACTCCTTTGTTATCTTGGCTGTGTGCTTAGGGCCGTTGTCCTGTTGGAAGATGATCTTTCGCCCCAGTCTGAGGTCCAGAGTGCTCTGGAGCAGGTTTTCATCAAGGATGTCTCTATACATTGCTGCATTCATCTTTCCCTCGATCCTGACTAGTCTCCCAGTTCCTGCCACTGAAAAACATCCCCACAGCATGATGCTGCCACCACCATGCTTCACTGTAGGGATGGTATTGGCCAGGTGATGGCGGTGCCTGGTTTCCTCTAGACATGACGCTTGCCATTCAGGCCAAAGAGTTCAATCTTTGTTTCTCATGGGCTGAGAGTCCTTCAGGTGCCTTTTGGCAAACTCCAGGCAGGCTGTCATGTGCCTTTTACTGAGGAGTGGCTTCCGTCTGGCCACTCTACCATACAGGCCTGATTGGTGGAGTGCTGCAGAGATGGTTGTTCTTCTGGAAGGTTCTCCTCTCTCCACAGAGAAATGCTGGAGCTCTGTCAGAGTGACCATTGGGTTCTTGGTCACCTCCCTGACTAAGGCCCTTCTCCCCCGATCGCTCAGTTTGGCCAGGCAGCCAGCTCTAGGAAGAGTCCTGGTGGTTCCAAACTTCTTCCATTTACGGAAGATGGAGGCCACTGTGCTCATTGGGACCTTCAGTGCTGCAGAAATTTTTCTGTACCCTTCCCCAGATCTGTGCCTCGATACAATCCTGTCTCGGAGGTCTACAGACAATTCCTTGGACTTGGCTTGGTTTGTGCTCTGACATGCACTGTTAACTGTGGGACCTTATATAGACAGGTGTGTGCCTTTCCAAATCATGTCTAATCAACTGAATTTACCACAGGTGGACTCCAATCAAGTTGTAGAAACATCTCAAGGATGATCAGTGGAAACCGGATGCACCTGAGCTCAATTTTGAGAGTCATGGCAAAGGCTGTGAATACTTATGTACATGTGATTTATTTTTTTTATTTTATTTTATTTTTTTATAAATTTGCAAAGATTTCAAACAAACTTCTTTCACGTTGTCATTATGGGGTATTGTTTGTAGAATTTTGAGGAAAATAATGATTTAATCCATTTTGGAATAAGGCAGTAACATAACAAAATGTGGAAAAAGTGAAGCGCTGTGAATACTTTCCGGATGCACTGTAACTTTTAACAATTACGGTGGGTTGCACCTAGGGTTGCAACGGTATGAGATTTTCACGGTACGATAACCGTGTCAGAAAATATCACGGTATACGGTTTACACAATATTATCAGTTACAGTGACCCTTCAGTGCTCAACACTAAGGATTTGTTCTACTGGCCTGGTCGGGCCAGTGCTTCAGATTTTTACTGGCCCTGCCAAAATTTTCACTGGCCCAACATGGTTTTTACCATCATGGCTTTAAAAATGTGTCCCAAGATAAATATTTTTTACATATTATTTTTTTAAGGCAATGTCCCACAAAATTTAATCACATTTATAATTTGCAAGATATGATTTATGGCTTATATAATCCCATATAAGTGCTTTACAGATATAAATTCATAAATATATCATATTAACCTCAGCTGTCCTGCCATTTACACATGAGTTTTTAAGTGAAGAGTTCTGTTGTGCAGATGATGGGTTTTCGGTCACCCGTTTAGTCATGCTGTCATGCAACTTTTGGCCATGTGTAGTGTATTCACACACAGGATCAAAGATTTAATCAGTGAGTTAAAGATGTGATTATTGGCTGAATGTAATAAACATATGAATCCCTAAGAAGAGACTTGCTACCAAATCGGCTGTGACATGTAATATACATTAAGGAGATATTAGGCCTAATCTGTGAATTAACACTGTGTACTGTATATAACATGAAATCAGACAACCTAAAGACCAACACAGACTGATGCACAAAAACAAAAATACCTGTACGGTCCGGAAATGAGAAATATAACCGGTGTTTTATGAGGATGATATGAAGTAGACTGTTTTGAATATTCATCTTCACCCTGCAGCTGAACAGCTCTGATAATAATAGCCTAATACCCATAGTGATTTTGCTTCTTTTCATATCAAACTCTATTATGATGTCGAATTAATGTTTGCGTTTTGAAACAAACCTAATTAAATCTATACATACATTTTGGATATTGAGCAGCTTGTGATTTCCAGACACGTGTATAACTGGGGTTTAACAAAGTTTATTACGTCTCATTTGGCGCTTCATCTCTAAAGGCGAATTAATGAGAGAAAACGTGGTTGTTTTTTTTACAGTCGGATTAAAACTAGCTCTCAGTCCCTTTCCGAGAGCACATGCATGTTAAACAGTCTACGCTGCATGGAGAGAGATGATGATGATGAGTCATATGCATGGAGAGACATGGATTTTCAGTCCTATAGAAAGAAACTGTTGATTTCTTGTGTTCCAATGTGAGGATTACTGCTTTTCACCAACGAAAAATTTGGGGATTTCACGCACTGTGAACACGGAATGTGCAAGGATACTTAAAATGTTGCGCAAGACATGCAATCCCGCTACGAAATTCATTAAGTGGGGTTTTTTCCCTTCAATTTTCTTCACATTGGTAATAGCTGCTGCTAAGACACTTGGAAAAGAGCGAGGACAGTACTAGGAGAGTGCACTCGGTGTCTGCACGCGACTGTGCCTTGGCGCGTCCAGTATATTATCTTTGCGAGCTAAATAGAATCGCGCTCGTTCGTCGGTTAGTTCGCTCAGTGTAATTTTTGTGCTCTCTCACTCTCTCTGCACTAATGTTATAAATGCAGCACTGGCCCGATCGGGCAAGTGACAGTTCTAGCAACTGGCCCGAATCTCTCTCTCACTGGCCCCAGGCCATCGGGCAGTCCTTATTGTTGAGCCCTGCCCTTAAAAGAGTGAAAACAGAAGGTTGTTTTTTTTTTTTTTTTTTTTTGGTTGAACAAACACTTTATTATAATTGAAACTTGAAAACATTTTTTTTAATGGATGTGTAAAAAAAGCCTCCCTTTTGAAAATAAATCAAATAAGAAAGCTAAGAGAATTATAATAATAAACCGAATTATAAACACGATAAAAAAAATAGCATGTAACTATAACGTTATATAACTGAAGCTTGTTAGTTTACATGTTAGCATAGCATGTTAATTTAACTACTAAATGAAAAATAACATTAACTTTGTGAGCTTTTAAAGTAATGCCCTATGGTTATTAATAATTAACATATACTGTAGGTGCACGACAGCGCAGCCAGACTGCTCCTGTCTGTACCATTAACTCAGTGCTTCTCAACTGGTTTTGCTTCAGGACAGATTTTACATTGGAAATCAAGTGGCGACCCACCATAGTAAAAATGTAACCTGTATTTAATGTATCCTGGGTCACATTTCCTTTTATGTTGCATAGTTTTGTTCATGGTTTTCAAGTACAAGGACATGCATCAGGTGACATTATTTTTGTTGTTGACGTCAACAATAAAAGCGACAGGAAGTTTAACTTATATGAGCCCATTAATATCCTGTTTGTTTCCTAATTTCAAACATAATTCAAACAGAACATACATATTACACAGGAGGAAAGGCTCCTCATTACTATGGTTAGGTCAGTGTAGCTAGTCTTAAATAATAGTAATAATAATAATAATAATAAATTATAGTATTTATGAAAAGATAAATACTAGCTGAAACACATCTTGAAACTTTAACTACAACTGCCACTGTTGATATAAAATGAGGTCTAATAGATTCTACCTTTAGATTATTTCACATGAAACTATAACATTTTGTCAAAATATAACAGTTACTTTTACTCATGTAAAATTGTGAAACAATTTTGTAAAGGTGATGATGTGTAATGAAACAAAAATTAGCACATAGCACAGTGTTGCTCTTTTCCCCCTCAGTGCTGTTTGGCACGTCGGGTCTGCCTACTGTTTGAGAGGTTCAACTTGACTTCCTTCGTAACGCTTTAAGCTAGAAAAGTCTCACTAGAACTGAAATTGGTCACATCAGTTTTGAGGTCTGCGCTCCGCAATATCGAGGGAAGCCCGGTTGTTGAACGCGCATGCCAGAGAGAAGAGCAGATCATGATCACGAGCTGGTTCCGTTACACTCGTGCGAAAGTGCAGATGAGAAGCCTTTAGCTGATTGCGAGATTATCATTAAATCTGCCTCGGCAGTCCTAAATAGGCCATCACTTGGGCGGCCGCCAAATTATCTTCAATGGGAGAACCATGGCATTGTTCTTTCCCTACTGTCCGTGACCCAGTCCGAATAGACCTGCGACCCACCAGTTGAGAAACTGCTTTAACTCACATACACACTCGCTTGTGTCAGACCCCCTCACCTCGCTTCTCTGACATTTTCTTTGCTGCATGTGTGTGTGTGTGTGTGGCGCAAGTTGACGAGTAACAGGCAGTCGAGGAGGAAAGGAGGTGCGCACGCGCTGGTGAGATTCTCCATCTGGTTGCATTTTGTTTCTCAATACCGTAGATAAGCAAATGCACATGGTATGATAACCGTCAATTTTCATACCGTGAAACCGGTATACCGCTGCAACCCTAGTTGCACCATCCAGGATTAATCTTAAATTTAGATTAAATCAAGGTTTATCTGATAGTTCTGTTGCACCAAACTTTAAACCATGTTTAAAAATAATCAGGGTTACATTTTAACCATCGATTTGATCCTGATTTAAATTTCACAGTAAATCTGAATTAACTTTAATCCTGTTGCTCCAATACTTTAAACTCTTATTTAAATCACAGTTAGGGATTAACTTTAAATTTGCAGCTGTGGTGGTTTAAATAAAAAACGGACCTACAATTAAATATGAATGACTAGGTAAATGAACAGTGGATGTGCCGTCAGCCCTCTGAGAGATGTTTATCATATTATTTATGTTTATTATGGTCTGAAATCTTGGGCCATTGGCCACGAAGCATGCTTTCAAATACGGCGGCTCGTCACGGTGGAGACGCGATTACCTGCTTCCCCATCCTTTACATGCGTGGACACGGGACCGAGACGGGTCTCTCGAGGAGAATTGAGAGGAGAGCGTTATTCGGCATTTAACGAGCGCAGTAACAAGCAACAGGTGATCGTTATTTCTCTACTCATTTCAGTCGGCAGCCAGGGCTGTTCATTTCTGGCATCAACAGTGGTGCTGACGAGGGGAGGCGGTTGATCCGAGACCTTTGTGTTCCTTTTTTTTTATTTTATTAGTATGCCGCCATATTTTAAAGCTTGTGACATTTTACATGCAGCTGTGACATTTTTTTAAACTGCTTGATCAGCCCCGTGTACTAACGATCTAGAGCTAGGCTCAGAATCCATCATGGCGGACAAAATTAATCGCAGGTGAAGGTTTTAATCACTGGTTAAAAGTTTCATCTTTGATTTGTTTAACCGTATTTAAAATTAAGTGGCGCAACTCAAATTAAAATAAAATTTAGATAGCAAACCCTGGATTTGCTCTAAACTCTGCCTAATTCCTTATTGGTGCAACCCACCCTTATTACAGTAATGTCTCTCAGGGAGCAGGAACATTTTTTGCATACCTTTCCATGAAGAAAATCGCTTACAGCACCTTTAATGATAAAATCGCATTTAACCGTAAAATTATTATTTTGATATTATTTAAACACATAGCCTGCTATATTGACAGTATAATAGAAATTAACTGATGCTTTTTATCATGCTGTTAATATATTCACATATATTTGTTTTATTATTTGAGTAATAATAATGTGTGTATGTGTGTATATGTATGTGTATATATATATATATATATATATATATATATATATATATATATATATATATATATATATATAGATAATTAATTGAATCATATGTTATTATTCTATTATACAAGGATTATTTATAGCTATAGTATGTAATATATCAATATAATAATTCATAAATATAATGTGTTATGGTTGTTATTATTATTCATAAAAATAAAGAATAATCATCTTTGTTTCAAAGCCTATTGACCTGCCTTTTAAAAAGTACCATTAAAAACTGGGAAAATGTTACCCAAAATGTGTAGGTATTTTATGTAATATATGCTTGGTAACATGCTAACATCAAACTCTATTTGTGTGGTGCATCGAGTTTCGGTCTATGCAAAGCATTCCAAATCAGGCACTTACGTGGTTTCATTTCAGTTAGGATGCTGCCTTAGAAGGCAGCTTTCTATGGAGGGAGTACACGGCTAGGCAGCTTCCTAGGGTTTGAAAGGAACAGAGCTAATGTGCTGATGGTGTCTGATACCTTTATTTTTTAATAGTGTATTGAGGTTGTGTTTCGACATTTTCTGTCATGGTTGCAGGTGTTGAGTCACACTCTGACCCAGAAAGCCCTGTGTTACAAGAACACAGGAAACCAAAATTTCACAAAGGTAGAGCGCACTTGTTTGGGCCCCGGTCCCGAAGGTGTGGTGAGTGCAAAGGTTGTTTCCATGAAGAAGATTGTGGCAAGTGCATAAATTGCCTGGACAAACCCAAGTTTGGTGGTCCCAACACAAAACGTCAGTGCTGCGTGTAAGTATGATAGATGTCTATTATTATTTTGGCCAGAATTTTCAGGGACTTGACTAACAGTTTTTTTGGTTCAATTTTCAAGGCCTCTTTCAAGGCCCTAGATTTTTCAAACTTCTTTGTTTTAAAGATACAAGAGATGTGATCAAGTTGAGGAAAGGAAGGCCTTGAGGCTGAGTGGCAAGTTACAAAAAGGTAAGAAAGTGCTTAAAAGCGATGCATTTTTTCAACAGAACACTGGAGTAGAAATTGTGAAGAATGTCAACACTGTTCATTTTTCCATACAGTGAAAGATAATGGTGACTGAGGCAAACAGTGCCTAAAATTTTTCGGTTAAAATGCTTTTTCCTTTTCCAGCTTAATATGAAAGGGATAACTTTAAAATAAGCCTAGCTATGTGGCAGTTTCTACATATCTGTTTTTGTTTGTTTGAACATCTCAACCAGCCCGCTATAGCAACATTGGCTCAAACAGTGTTGTAAGTTTGAGGTGGGGCCATGTTTTGGTCTGACAGTTACAGATGGTTGTAGCGCTACAGAAACCTGTTTAAAATAATTAATTTGCCAATTCCTGTTTGGTGCCACTAGTGGTGCTGAAATTCCTATTTTAGCTTTAAGAGTGTAAACTAGCAAAATTATGGATGCAAAAGTTCATTTTATACATTTTCAAAACAACAGCCTGTTTGCAACTTTTTGCAGGGCACAAGAAACGGCGTTCATCGATCAGTGTGGGTCACTCAAGTAATGAAGAGGGTGAGGGCAACGATGGGATTGGGCGAACGTTTCCACCCTCTCTAGGTGACAGTCCATCTGTGCGGAAACAGCCACGGCGACATGTAAAACCACGTTCCTACTGCGACCTGCTGGATTACGATTCTGACTTCGACTGGATTGGAGGTTCGAACTCCACCTCTCCAGCCCGCAGGAGAACTCCTGGCCTTCGCAATGCAGGTTGGACCTCTCGATTGATTAGGAATGGAAATTGAGAACCAACTTCAATGCCGGTTCCATTTTTTAAAACTGGAACAGAAAGATTTTCATGACTTGAGTTCTTGTATGAGTTTTTGAATGTCTGCTTTATTCTGCAGATGTGGATGTATACAAATATAATGATAAAAATAAAAAAATAATATATTGTATTTTGATTTAATATTAAAATGTATTTATTGAATTAAAAACCAAAAATAGTGTGATTTTTAAATAGTAAAAATAGTAATTTAAACAAAGTATTATTTATTTGGTGTTTAGGACTACTTATTTGGGGGTGGGGGTGTTTCTTGAAAAGTACTAAAAGAATTGGTAATGAAATCTTTAGGTGAAATCAGAAACAGAACTGTTGGGGTCTGGGTAGCTCAGCGAGCATTGGCGCTGACTACCACCCCTGGAGTCGCGAGTTTGAATCTAGGGTGTACTGAGTGATTCCAGCCAGGTCTCCTAAGCAACCAAATTGGCCCGGTTGCTAGGGAGGGTGGAGTCACATGGGGTAACCTCCTCTTGGTCATGATTAAGTGGTTCTCGCTTCAATGGGGCGCGTGGCAAGTTGTGCATGGATTGCGGTGAGTAGCATGAGCCTCCACATGTTGTGAGTCTCCGCGGTGTCATGCACAGCGAGCCACGTGATAAGATGCGTGGATTGACTGTCTCAGAAGCGGAGGCAACTGAGACTTGTCCTCTGCCACTCGGATTGAGGTGAGTAACCGCACCACCATGAGGACCTACTGAGTAGTGGGAACTGGGCATTCCAAATTGGGAGAAAAGGGGATAAAAAAGAAAAACAAACAGAACTGTTACATTTCTCACAATACCCATCCCTACCATAGGTGCATTAAAGAAATCAACAGCTATTTATGGTGTCATATTTTAGAAGACATGATGGCATTTATTTAAATAGTGGTTACTTTGCAATTAAATACTTGCATTGTTTATATCTAAGCCATAATTCCATTTCTATTTAATGCACCAAAGATTTTGTGTCATTGGATGACTTCATTGGTGACGCTTTTGACGAGGGAGTGCGGCATCGCCGGTCTGGCTTCCACAGAGGTCAACCTCTCAGACGTAAAGTAGAGAAGGTATTTAGACTGTACAAGCGTCAGATGAGATCTGTTGACTTATAACTGTCCTCATTCAGCCAACATCTCGATAGAAAAAGAGTTTAAGCAAATTCTCTTATTTCTTTTGTTTGAAGAGCCCTCAGGAACAGACTCCTCCCAGCGTCCTCGCGGCACTTGCCAATGGTTTTGAACAGAGAGAGCAGGAGACCGCTGAACCCACACACAAGATCTGTGTCAATTTTAAGGTAAGTTTCTTTAAGCTGGTCTTGGTTGGGTAAATCAATTCTGTGATCCTCAAAAGATAATTTATGTAATTTTAAGCTGTTTTCAGGCTGTTGTGTGGTTGGATGATAAAGAATGTCCATTGTGCAGTGGTGTTATTTTGTTTGGTATCTCTGCAAAAACTTCCAGATTTCTGCACTAAAATGCTTTGCCACATGGTGACAGCATTTTATTGTAAATGAAAGGATCACCAGCAAAAGAGTTCTCTTGAACACTTCAATAAATCTACACCAGTCTTGATGTTGTGTTGTATTTTTATAAAGTAGTTCAGATTGCAGTTTTTAAATATGAAGAGAAGATGTTTTATTCTCTTTAACATGTTGTCCATGCCCAAAGACAGACCAAACTTGAGTGGTCATCTTATCTTTTCTGCTCAAAATGCAAAATGTTTGCAAATCCAGATGCTCAATAGTGTTTATCAGAATGTTTTACATTTTACTGTCTGTAATATTTTGCGTTTAAAGGTCAGGGCTCTGCAATAAGGACTGCCCGATGGCCCGTGGCCAGTTGCTAGAACTTTTACTTGCCTGATCAGGCCAGTGCTGCATTTCTAACATTAGTGCAAGCAGACAAGCGAGAGAGCACAAAAATTACACGGAGTGAACAAAGCCTTCTAACGGAGCACTCAGTTATGGTAACTGAGCACTCGGAGATGAGGGAGCGCGATTATATGTAGCTCGCAAAGACGCGCAAGCGCATAATATACTGGACGCTCCAAGGCACAGTTGCGTAAGCGCACAAGAGCGTGCAGACACAGAGTGTGCTCTCCTAGAACTGTCCTCGGTCTTTACCAAGTGTCTCAGCAGCATCAATTGCCAATGTGCAGAAAATTGCATGGAAAAAGAAACCACTTCATGAATTTCGGAGCAGGATTGCACGTCTCGAGCAACATTTTAAATATCCCCGCACATTCCATGTTCACAGTGCGCAAAATTCCCACATTTTGTTCGTTTTAACCTGTTGGTGAAAATTAGTAATCCACACATTGGAACACGATAAATCCAAAGTGTCTTTCTATTGGACTGTAAATCCATCTCTCTCCATGCAGCGTAGATATTGTTTAGCGTGCATGCACACTCGTAAATGGACGGAGCACAGGTATTGTTCCCACAGTAAAAAACAAAGCACATTTCTCTCATTATTTTGCCTTTAGAGATGAATCACTGAATCAAATGTAATAAACTTTTTTTACACCCAAGTTATGCACATGGCTGTTCACATACTGAGCAGCTGTTCGGAGCTGCTCAGTATCCAAAATGCAAGCAAACATTCAATTAGGCAATGTTTCAAAATGAAAACATTAATTCGACATGCTAATGGCATTTGATATGAAAAGAAGCAAAATCTCTATGGCTATTAATTTCAGAGCTGTTCATTTAAAACAGTCTAGCCTACTTCATATCATCCTCGTAACAAACCTGTTACATTTCTCATTTCTGGACTGTACAGGTATTATCTTTCTGTGCTTTGTGTATCAGTCAGTGTTGGTCTTGTTTGGGTTGTCTAATTTCGTGGTTATATCCACATTCTTAATTAATAGATAAGGCTTAATATCTACCTACTATATATTACATGTCACAATAAATTTAGTAGCAAGTTTAGTAAACAGTCTCCTCTCTCATCGTCGTCATAGTTGGCTAAACTTGACTGGCGGTGAATGGGGGGCCACAGCAACTTACATTTTTGCTTACCCGTTTGCTCCAACAGCAAAAAACAAAAAACCAATTACACTTTCACAGCTTTGCAAAAGAAGATGTGAACATACAGTGCTGAATAAAAGCAGTAATAAGAGAGAAACAGGCCATATTATTTGGTCCAAGTCATCAATTAAAAAAAAATAAAAAATTATTTATAAAATTGTAGTTTTATAATGAAATAAATTAATATGGCGGCACAATTATATTTTTGTTTACAAAACTAATTTCAAACATTTAAGCATACGCCTTCAGATCAAATGATTTTTAAGATCACGAGAAACATTTCAGTCAAGTGTTTCAAAACTTTTGACCAGTATATTTACAATTATTTCCATTGATACTCATGCTAATGGGTACTGTCTCTTTAAATAGACAGCAGCATCTGAGGATGACAGGTGATTTTGTTCTTCACATATATTTTGGTGGCTTAACGTGAGGAAAATTTCATATGTATCTCATGGCGTTCTAGACAAAAATAACATTTAGGCATCATAGATAAACATCTGATGGTAAATTTTGAACTGAAGTCAAATGTTTATACAGTAGATGCGTGAATAGCGGCAGATGTTGACAGTTTGATTTGAATTGTGCACGTCACTTTATTAAGCAAGCATCTGATTGTTGTTCACTGTTTAAAGAAAAGCATGTAATGATGCAGTCACCACCTGGTGAATATTTCCATTTTATTTTCTATTTTATTTTCGTTTTTGTTAAGGGGGGTGGGGATCGCTAACATGGTAGGGGGCAAGGCTTATTATAGGGGAGTTTCCCATTTTTATAGGTGGAAATCAGAGTATTGCAACGTTATATTCCAGAAAATAACATCTTATTACTATATTGATAATATAAAGGAATATCAATGAAGCCTTTCTGTGGGCCCCCCTCCAGTGATCGCCCTTGTTACTCAGGTCCATCATTACCCACGGTCCGACGCCCCTGGATGAAGCAGTCATTTTAAGCTCACATGACCAGCCAAATACTATGTACTTTATTTTATTATTGGACAATAATTATGATTCTTATTGGATTCTCTCTTTGCAGAATAAATTAATCATTGGTGACAAATACAGCAATGCATGTGGTATTTTCATACTGGCATTGGTAATCGAAAACATATTTCTTTGTTGCTGCTTAGTGCACCTTTAAACAATACTTGCAAAAAGTTTGTTTGAAAGATTTATATTTCAGAACATTTTAGTTTTTCATCATTTACTCCATCATGAAAAGTTATGTAAAATGGAGTGTTTGTCAAACGTTAAAACTTTTATGCAGGCACTGCTTTTCATGTGGAGTTCAAAGCGGCAAATCATGTAAATGCGGCTTCACGATTGCTGTAGCAAAGTGGATAGCCACTATTAATATTGTGTAGGATGAGGGTTAAAGAGATTTAATGTCCATTGCAATGAAAATGCGAACTACAGGGACTAGATATTTCAATTAGTTAACCTCCCACTTAGACTGGCAAACGTTTAATTTTACTTTAATTGGTGCTATTTTAGAGCATTTCTATCTTTTATACTGCAGAATGATTTGTTTGGAAAATGTTAAAGGGATTTTTTTATAGTTTCATTATATGTTAGTAAAGTTTTTTTTTTTTAAATTTACAAAAACAGTCATAATTTAGTAATATATGATCATTTTCCACCCTGTTTCTGGCCATCTTTCTGAAAAGTTTCAATGTAAACTCCCACTGTTATGACTGGCTAACAGCATGCAGCCCTTCAAAATCAGCCATTTTTTAAACTCAGTCGGAAGAGAATGACCAAGCACCAAAACATAATAAATTTCACGGTTTACATATAATGCACATCCAACACATTGCATCCGAATATATTAAACTGCTCAACTGAAGCACAACTGTTAACACTCGCATCCTGTTTACACCGGACGCGAGAGGCACGTTGCGTCAGAAGCAATAGAAGAACCCATTATAATCAGTGATGCTGTCTATCATGGAAGCGTACCTTTGCAGTGCGTCATGGCAATAGTAAACAGGTGTCCAGTTCCTTCATGCGCTGGCGCTGCTACTGCCGTTGCCAACAACACAAAGAAACTTTATAGAAAGTTTGCGTCAACACGCCCAGTGTAGATAGCCTCAAGCCGTTGCGTTGCGTCAGCGGACCCACCCAGTATAGAGACAGTGTCAGCATAATAAACAATTGAATGAATGGAACTGTTTACTTCTCTTCAGTGTTGAAACTTGACGTTGCATCTTTTAAAAGCATGCCAGAGACATGACAACAGTCAAAGACGTCTGTGTAGGGCATGCTTGTATACAAAAATGATTCAGAATAGTCCAGATGGGTCCCATTTGGCATTCAGGAGTAGTGAGGCCACAGTAGGCCTTTTTGTCCTTCTCTCTGTTTATGAAGTGAGCACCAGTGGGCAGGGCCATGGGTGCGATGATTCTAAAGTAGGTGTTGATGTTGTTGCTGTAGAGGTGGTAATGAATAAATGAGTACCATTTGTGACATCACTAATATATGGATGTAGAGAACAAGGTGTTTTGGCAGTTTGGTTTCAATAAATGCTTTTATATTATTGGGGATTAAGTTTTGAGTTCTGAAATGTACAGTATGTTTTTATAGTAGAAAGACCTCTTTTTGTGTCAAAATATCAAGGAAAATTTGATTCCACATGACTTGACCCCTTTAATAAACCATTATTGTTACATATTGTTTTCTTTTCCATAAAGTAACAATGCATTTTAACAAGAAAAGTAAATATAGTTTCAAATTTCACCACTTTAAAAATCTGCGATTAATCGCATTATTTTTCATAGTTAATCGCGATTAATCACATATTTTAAAGTAGTGAAATTTACACTATATATACTACTTTTTCTGTCAAAATGCATTTAGTTTTAGTAACATTTAGTAACTATGAAAAATCATGCTATTCATCGTGATTAAATATTTTAATCGACTTACAGCACTCACATTTTTGCATTTTCATCATTAATCTGTCCTTTGTGAAATCCATCTTGAAAAGTTTTCTCTGGTCATATCTTCAGGTGAAAGTATGCTGCATGGCTCTGTGGTGCTAGAATGTTCCTTATGTTTTTTCTCCTTCACAGGAGGACTGTAGTGTGCAGAGCGTGTGGGCAACAGGCGGTCTCAGTATACTCACCTCTGTACCCCTTGTGCCCCAATACGTCTGTCTGCTGTGTGCCAGTAAAGGCCAACATGAGGTATTTCCGAAACACTCATGCATTATTAAATATTTGGATCCTTCTAAAAGAGATTCAAGTTATACTTCCCTAAAGAGTAAACATTATGGTAACACATAGAATGTTGTTCTGTTTAAGCGGCCCAACATAGCAGCATTGACTTAATATTTGGTGTGAGTTTGGGGTGGACTATCTGTTTGTCCAACCAGTGGAAGAAGGGGAATTTTTTATGAAACCTGTTGGAAAACAATTATTATTTTTTCTATTTTGTTTGGTGCCGCTAATGGCACAGAAATTGCACACTTCGCATTTTAGTCACGAAAAATGTACTTGCAACTTGACGTAGACTCAAAGATTTGAGACTTGACTTGGACTGTACTTCAGGGACTTGTGAACATGCCTTCTAATCATGCTTAGCTATGTTAAAACACCAGGAAAGTCTGCAGTATTGTTCTGTATTTTAATATTTCAAATAGTTTTTGTTATTTTTGCAGATGCTGCACTGTCAGGTATGCTGTGAGCCTTTCCATTGTTTCTGCTTGGAGCCTTCTGAGCGCCCCCTGGAAGAGAACAAGGAGAATTGGTGTTGTCGCCGCTGCAAGTTCTGCCACGTTTGTGGTCGCAAGAACAAAGAATCCAAGGTTGTTTGCAAAGCAACAGACATGAGCATGATCTTGGGCACTTCAAGAGATAATTCACTTTCATTGTATGAAAAAAATTAACAGTGTCGACATTCTTCACAATTTCTACTCCTGTGTTCTGCTGAAGAAAGTCATAGAGATTTCGAACAACATTTGGGCGAGTAAATGACGACAAAATTTTCATTTTGGGGAAATTAACCCTTTAACCTAAGTAGATCTCATAACCCAGGAATAAGAAATGAAAATTACAGTGTTTGAGCTTCCTGCTTTTAGTTCTTTCATTGTTCCTCAAAGTTATTCACGATCTCTGCATTAGTCTATAAAGCAGTTTTGGTATATAAAAAAAATAAAAATTGTGTCATGCAGTTCCACTCCCTGTTTAAGGGGAATTTCTGACATTTTCAGTGGAAACATGTGTTTTACCACAGCCTTGTGATGTTATTGATGTGGTGTTTTATGCTTAATTTCTATACAGCCTCTGTTGGAGTGTGAAAGGTGTCAAAATTGTTATCACCCTGCCTGTCTTGGTCCCAACTACCCCAAACCCAGCAAACGGAAGAAGCCCTGGGTAAGTTCACTACATTGGGACTTTTCTCAACATGCAAGACTTTCAGTATGGGGAAAATCTCAGTATGGTTTGCTATGACATTGGAAACCAAGAAAGAAACCTTTTGTAGCATAAGGGGGAAAAGTGCTTCTATTAGGGCCAGGTTAAGTATCAAACATGAGACATTGAAGTACAATTTTAAGTAGCAAATCATGTCTGATCTTGTAGGAATAGTTCACCAATAATAAAAGTTCGGTCATTTTCTCACCCTCATTTTGTTCCAAACCATGTGCTGTTATTTTTTTCTGTGGAGCACAAAAGTAGAATGTGTTTAAATAATCTTTATAACAGGTGTTTTTCTTAAAAAGAGTAGTGACCACAGCTGTCAAGCTCCAAAAAGGACACAAAATCACCAAAAAAACAAGCACCATAAAAGTCTACGCTAAATACCAAGTCTTCTGAAGCCATATGATAGCTTTCTGCGTGGAACAGGCTGAAATGTATATCCTAGATGTTGATGCATACTTTTTGTGAAATATATATACTTTTTATTAAATTAACATTTGTTTGACCAATTCCTGATCTTTTTTCAGGTGTGTATGATGTGCATCAGGTGTAGAAGTTGTGGTGTGACCCCAGGAAAAAGCTGGGACACAGAGTGGAATCATGACAAGGGTCTGTGTCCTGACTGCACTAGATTGTTTGATCAAGGTGAGACATGTTGGTTCTTATTATCTGATGGACAGTTTCACGTATAGGCCTATTATTGGTGATTATCATGGACAAAAATTGGTTTCTCACAAGCTGCACCAGGATGTCCATTGCATATACATAAAGTTTACATGTATCACCCAATCAGTCAGAATAGCTTTGAGGAAAACCCTACTTAAAGGCTAAGTATTTGTTTAAAGTTATGATATGACTATGAATTTAGCTGGTGTTTGACTAATCTCCACAGCTGTTTTAAGCAGCTGACTAGGGTACTTTATTTTGCCAAGTTTCCTCTTTTTTTTGTGGTTCATAAACTATTACAACATTTGAAGTATAACATAACACTGAGGCTGCAGTGGGCACAGGCTCACCAAAACTGGACAGTCTGATGAATCTTGATTTCTGCTGAGGTACACAGGTCGTAGGCCCACTGCAGCATAAGCTTTTTGTTCTTGGCTGACAGAAGTGGAACCCGATGTGGTCTTCTGCTGTTGTAGCCCATCCGCCTCAAGGTTGGACGTGTTGTGCATTGTGAGATGCTATTCTGCTCACTACAATTGTACAGAGTGGTTATCTGAGTTACCGTAGCCTTTCTGTCAGCTCGAACAAGTCTGGCCATTCTCCGTTAGCCACTCTCATCAACAATGCGTTTCCATCCGCAGTTTTTTGACACCATTCTGAGTAAACTCTAGAGACAGATGTGCATGAAAATTCCTGAAGATCAGCAGTTACAGAAATACTCAAACCAGCCTGTCTGGCACCAAAAAATCATGCCACAGTCCAAATCACTGAGATCAAATTGTTTCCTCATTCTGTAGGTTGATGTGAACATTAACTAACTGAAGGTCCTTACCTGTATCTGCATGATTTTATGCATTGCACTGCTGGCACATGATAGGCTGATTAGATAATCGCATGAATAAGTAGGTGTGTATTATATGAAATATAAATTTCTTTTAATATGTGTAAATTAAGGATAATGTTTAGTGGTCAGCTCGTTGATGGCCATGTTTAAGGTTGTATAGGGTTTCATTTGCAATGTTTGCAATCTAAATTGGGTGGCACAAGCAAATACTGCAAAACTGGAGCACATGAATTTACAGTGGACTAAAAAAAAACTGTTAACCCCAGAGAGGGGATTTTACAGTTTACCAAAACCCAATGACCTTTTACCCTATAAGTGAAAAAAAACAAAACAACGTCTGCACAAAGTTGCTAATATTTGTTGTTTTCTAGGTAACTACTGCACCATGTGCTTCAAGTGTTATGAAGATAATGACTATGATAGTCAGATGATGCAGTGCTCCTCGTGTAACCACTGGGTCCATGCTAAATGTGAAGGTTTGACAGGTGAGAGAGTACACCAGAACTCTTCTGCTTAAGAGTGGACAGAAAGGAATGATCAGCAGACAATTGGTCTTTCAGCCCAGTTTATGAAAAATCGCTATAGCCTCAGTATGTATTATTACTATGTAAACTTTTAAAGGGTGCCTCACTTTATTCACCAATACAAATATGCATAATTAAAATGCATTATGCATAATATGCATTATGGTGGTTAATTGAGCATTATATGATTATTGCAAAGTTGTTTATGCAGTTGAAATGAGAAAGCATTCCTTCATAACTTCATAGGAATAGTAAATGTGGCTTGATAAAAAACTAAGAATGCAACATTTAAGTAGTGCACCATATTATTTCTTCTGTTTTAAGCAGTTATTGAAATCTTGAAGACTTCACATGCAAAATGTTTTGCAAACCTCCCATTTCTCAATGATTATAAGTAAAATACATTGGAATTTCCCACTGATTTCACATTTTCCAAGTTATGCATGATAGCCCAGTCATTACTATACTAACCAGAATGTTTGGCGGTCAAGGTTCATTTAAAAATAATTTTGTATTATTTTTTTTAATACATTTTTTGCATTCAGGTTTTGTTTAGGGATTTTTGTAAATTACTTCAAAAATATGTTTTCGGAATATTATTAAAATATGAGCGTTTGAGAAATACTGGGAAATTCTTGGGAAAATTTTGTTGCTAGCTGAATCAACATTAAGAAATCTCCTTTTTGCTGATGCCTTGCTTTGGTTTCATTATGCATCTCCTTACAGATGACATGTATGAAATCTTGTCCAGTCTACCTGAGAGTGTGGTGTACTCCTGTCAGCCCTGCCTACAAGCACAACCTGATGGAGGTGAAATGAATGGAGCAGGGTGGAGAGAATTGCTTGATCAGGAGCTGAAGGCGGGTATAGAGAGAGTGCTGGCTTGCCTGCTGAGCTCCACCTTCACCAAACACCTGGTCGTCTGCAAGCAGGTGGGCGTCAGATCTTTTCCAGTCGTATTATATTGTAATTTTAAAGGTACATCTACCTGTAGGCATTCATTATACCTAATGTTATTGGGACCAGAGTATGTGAGCGGTGCAAAGCAGGAAGCAAAGTTGCGTGATTTTTGCCTGGAGATTTTATTTTATTTTTTATCCAAAATCACTCCGATACCACTTCATCACACACATAACTCATGTTAACGGCCCATAATGCACTTGCTTGTCAGAAAAATGTACTATGCGTTAAAAACAGCGTTAATAGACTATTAGCAGTCGGAATGAAAGAGAGATGGATTTTGTGAAATATTATCCATAAGACAATAATCAGAAACACAAAATGTTAAGTGAAAATTATAGGCAGAGAGGGTGAGCTATAGTCCGATATATAAGTCAGAGTTATAGTTTTTTTTTTTTTTAAGTTTAGTTTCTATTTCTATTTTTGTTTTCAATTGGTCTTTTAATTTTAGTTTAGTTTTAGTATTTAAGGGCTCCCAAAGTTAATGCATTAATCATATAATTTAAAGCTACACTATGTAACTGCATGTGTCTTGCAGAAGAACATTGTTTTGTTTGGTTGTGGTTTGGCTCTGCTCCTCCATGCGGATGAATGTGTTTCGAGGCACCGGTGTGCACATGAATACAGGACATCTTATCAGAGCGAATGGACAAATAACGAAAGAATGGAAAAGATGGATATCTGAAAACATGTCATCTGAGCAGATAACTGCCATATCTTATGCTGGTGTTTTGACATATTGGAAACATTGATGTTTTGAAATAAATGACTTTACAAAAGTTAGGCAAGGTTTGTTAACATTAGACATAATGATTGCTAGTCTGATAAGGTCAAACGTTATAAAGTTTTTATAACTGCAGGATATTCTGGCCAAATAGATCACGAAAGTAACTAATTTATAGATTGTCATTGTTACCAACCAGTGGTCAACATCATTTCAAGACTCACATATCCTTGGCAAGCCTAGGACTTAAAGATTTATTTATATAAATGATTGCTGTTATAAAGAAAATACACACGTGTGCTAGCAAGTGAAAAGTTCTGCACCGATTACAGTATAATAATTGTATTTCACTACACACATACAGACGTGTGTGTGTGTGTGTGTGTGATTACACAACTATACATAAAACATATCAATAAAATATTTTAGCTGTTGAGTAAGAATAAAGCCATCTCTGGGTCACTTTCAATTTTTTTTGTTTTTGATTTTCTGGACATTTTGAATGATCCATGGTCAAGTTTTTCGTTCTTTGTGACAAACTTTCAGCTTCAGCTACTTCCACACGTGTGCTACAGTAGCCGGATCTTATTTTCTCTGTTTATGGATATGACATCAACATGCACGGGCGAATGACGCATGTATGCAATTTCCCACGAAATCCATCCCGACAGCTCTAAAATATTTATAATATCATTATCATAGGTGTATCAAAGTGTATTTGGGTAAAGACATGGTTTGGAAGATGCATTTTTGTTGCACTCAATAATATTTTGTTATTTTTTAATTTAAAAAAAAGTTACATAATGTAGCTTTAAGTATGTTTAACAACATAAAATTTTGCATAGCGGTCTAGTGTTGTCTCTATTTAGTGGCATTTCTATTTGTAAAGGGATAGTTCAGCCAAAAATGAAAAATCTCTCATCATTTACTCACTTTCATGCCATCACAGATGTATTTGACTTTCTTCTGCTTAACCCAAACAAAGATTTTTAGAAAAATATTTCAGCTCTATAGGTCCATTCAATGCAAGTGAATGGTGACCAGAACTTTTGAAGCTCAAAAATCATATTAAGGCAGCATAAAATAATCCATATGTCTCCAGTGTTTTAATATGTCTCTTCTGAAGCAATGAAGTCACCTTTGTGAGAAATGGGTCAATCAACCACTAGATTCATATGGATTACTTTTATGCTGCCTTTATGTGATTTCTGGAGCTTGGAAGGTTTGGTCACCATTCACCTGCATTGTATGGACCTACAGAGCTGAAAAAATCTTCTAAAAATCTTTGTGTTCTGCGGGATAAACACATCTGGGATGCATGAGGGTGAGTAAATAATGAGAGAATTTTAATTTTGGGGTAAACTATCCCTTTAATAAAGGCAGGTTGTCATTTTAATAGATGTATTTAGTTTTGGAGTAATGAAAATATTTTGGAATTAAAAAAAAAGAGAAAGTCGAGAGAAAAATAGTGAAGTGTTCCTTTCACTTATGCAAATAAAATCATAATACTTGACTCTCTTTTACAGCTGTACATAAGGATGATTTCAACTGATACATAATACATTTCTATAAAACATAGTGTGTTCCCAGACATTCATGATTTAAAAAAATATCTTGAAAGAACTTTACAGTGGAGTGGTAATGGAGGGCAAATGTTGGTATGAAGTGAACTCAGAGTGGGAAATTGAAAAGTGGAGTTGATGTGGAGTGATTGCAAAATGCTTTAGGGAGTATGGGAAACTGCTGTTTCTCCACTAACGTTCTCTAGTTGGAATACTGCAACATTTTAAATATCACTTATGTGTACATTCTGTAAATATGTTTCCAAAACATTCACTGTGACAAGCATATGCCTTCCCAAGTCATGCTCTTATAGCTTCTTATCCCAGTCACAGCATTACAGTAATCAAGGGATAATGGGACTGTTGTCTCCTCTGTTTAAACATTTGAAAATTTATGTCTACACATTTATACTCTAAATGGAACCTTTGTAAATAGGAACACTAGTCATTGCTTACAATTCCTGGTCTTCTTTTGTAGTGTTCGATGCTGGGTTCTCCAGACACTAGTGCTGAAGCCTTGCCTGTTTGCGACTTCCGTGCTGTGGGAAAGAAGTTTGATGAAGGCTTGTACACAACCCTGGTCAGTATCTTAAAAATGTTGCTTAAAGGAATAGTTCATCCAAAAATGAATTTACCTTTAAGCCATCCCAGATGTGTATTACTTTCCTTCTTCAGCAGAACCGAAGTGATGATTTTTATAAGCACATTATCAGCTCTGTTTGTCCATACAGTGCAAGTGAATGGGTGCCATTAGACTGCTGGCTATTTGACGGTGCAGAAGGCAAATTTAGGCAGCATAAAAGTAATCCAAATGACTCCAGTCGATCATTTAATGTCTTCTGAAGCAAACCGATAGGTTGGTGGTAGAAACAAATAGATCATTAAAATGTTTTAATTTTAAATCGGTTCTTCTTCCAGCGCTGTATTATTGTTTGAAATGACCTAACTCTCGCGTGACGTTTGTTCCTCCGTTGTATAAAAAGTGCTCGCTTCCGACTTCTTGTGTGAACGCGCCGTTGCGCTTACATCACTGATGCATCGACTGCTGGCAGGAAGTGATTTTTTTTAAAGTTAATAAAGTTTTAATTATCGATTCATTTTTTTACACAAACCTATTGGTTTGCTTCAGAAGACATTAACTGGAGTCGTATGGATTACTTTTATGCTGCCTAAATTTGCCTTTTGACCAAATAGTCAGCAGTCTAATGGCACCCATTCACTTGCATTGTATGGACAAACAGAGATGAAATGTGCTTAATCATCACTTCAGTTCTGCTGAAGAAGGAAATTCATACACATCTGGGATGGCTTAAAGGTAAAGTAAATCATGAGAGGATTTTCATTTTTGGGTGAACTAAACCTTTAAGAGCGAACTTTTTGATCCAAAGGTGCAATTAATAATTGTTCTTGTTTTTCTCTGTGCCACAAAGTCTGTTGTTTTGAAAGCAACAAACAGACCAAAAAATTTTAACTATTAGAAGCAGAATTCTTGTTTTAATTAAAATGAGTTGTGTGGTTGAAGCTGGTGGTTAAAAAAGACCAGCCTTGCTCTGTATTCCGCGGTTTCAGTTTGGCAACGCAGTTCCATAACACTTTTGTAGTGTTTGGCTTCCCATACTGCTCACAAACTAAATAAGACAGTTTTCATGAGTACAGATCATTACTCTACAAAGTAATTTTCCTTGCAGATGTAATTAAACCTAACCCAGCATTTTAGTGGGGTAGTTCACCCCAAAATTAAAATTCTCTCATTATTTACTCACCCTCATGCCATCCCAGATGTTTATGACCTTCCTCCTCCTGCTGAACACAAAGTTCTTTAGAAGAATTTCTCAGATCTGTTGGTCCATACTGTGCAATGTGAATAGTACCAAAACATTGTAGGTCCAAAAGCACACATAGGCAGCATAAAAGTAATCCATAATACTCCATTGGTTAAATCCAAGGGATATGGTAGGTGTGAGTCTGAAACAGATTAATATTTAAGTCCTTTTTACTATTTTTATGCTACCTTAGTAGTTTTTGGACCTTCAAAATGTTGGTACCCATTCATTTGCATTGTGAAGACCTACAGAGCTGAGATATTGTTCTAAAAATCTTCTTTTGTGTTCATCAGAAGAAAGTAAGTCACACACATCTGGGATGAAATGAGGGCGAGTAAACATTGAGAGAATTTTCATTTTTGGGTGAACTATCCCTTTAAGTCATTATGCTTAAGTTTTAGGCACAGAAATGAATGAAACTGCATAACCTTTAACTGTTTTTATTTTAATTTTAGAAGGAACAGAAATACAGAATAACAAATATGAGTTTCTTTTTTGCTGAGCAGACATCCTTCCATGAAGATGTGGTTAAGGTCATTCGTAATCATCTGGACGAAGAGGAAGCTTTACCAGAGGAACAAAGACCCACTGCCCTTGCACGCTCGTACTATCTGACGGTCAGATTCTTGTATATTATTGATGCTTTTTTAAAATAACCAATATAACAAATACAAGTGATACTAGATAAAAAAGTTTGTCAAGACAAACTGATGTTGGCTTGAGAAAGCCTAGCATGAAAGTTTGAAGTAGCTGTAAAAGCTTGAAGTTTGAAGGTTTTAAGTTTGAAGTAGTTACAAGTTTAAGTAGTAGTTTTAAAAGTTTAAAAATTATAAGACCATTCAGTCTATCAGGTAGATAGATAGATAGATAGCTCATTTGGTTGCTAGGCAGTTACCAAGGAGATACTCAAAAGGCTCCTTGCTACCCTGAGTCCAGTGAACGAAACCAGAAGTCTTTGTCGTTCTGGTGCAGAGATATGTGATTTGTTACTTGGTTGCTAGGGTAACCCCGTCTGGTTTCTAAGCAGTTACCAGGGTGATACTTAACATGGCTCTTTGCTATCCTGAGTGAAATAAGTCAACCCGGAAGTCTCTACGACATTCTGATCCTGAGATACCCATCTTAGTGATTTTGAATGGAAGTCAATGGTGTTTGGTTGCTAGGGTGCTCTAAATGGTTACTATGGCATGGCTAAGTAGTTCCCATGATGATATTTGAAGACTGATTGCTCACCTAGTTAAAACAAGCCAACTCTCATGTCTCTAGGACATTCTGATTCGAAGATATCACACTCTAAGTGAAAGCAATAAGAGTTGGTTGATAGGGTGCTCTAAATGGTTGCCAGGGTGTGGCTAGCCAGGGAACAGAGTGATTCTTATTGGCCGCTTACTAACCTGACTCAGTGGAGCCAATCCGCAAGTCTCTAAAACATTCTGTTCTGAAGATATCCTTCTGAGACATTTTGAATGGAAGTTAATGGGGGGGTGGTTGCAAGGGTGTTCTAAATGGTTGCTAGTGCATGGCTAGCCAGTGACCAGAGTGAATCTTATTGGCTGCTTACTAACCTGACTCAAAAGAGCCAATCCCTATGTGTCTACGACATTCTGTTCTGAAGATATCCTGAGCCATTTTGAATGGAAGTCTATGTGTGCGGTTGTTAGGGTGCCATAAATGGTTGCTAGGGAGCGGCTATACCATTTCCAAGATGATACCTAAAGACTGATTGGAAGCTCGAGTGAAATGAACCCACCCACATGTCTCTACAACATTCTGATTGGGAGATATGATCTGTTAACTTTCTTGCATTGACTGCCATAGTAGGGAAACACATTTTTTTCATGGGCGAGACCCTCGCCATAGTATGTCAATGGTACATTTTCGGGACATTTTTTGCCCCCCAGGGGTGCACCTTACCCCCAACCCCTAAGAAAAGTCATCGCACAGGTGTCGTCAATAGGCCGGTCGATTTGACACCTAATTCATGGGTCTACTACAAACGGTGCGGGACGAGATAGGTGCCGAAGTTTGTACAGAATAATAATAAGAATAAGAATAACTAGATAGGTACATTTCCTGAAGAAAATGTGAGTGGTGCTTGCCGTGGCAAGATTTCTCACCACTATGTCCCTCCAACTGCCCCAAGTTGAAAGAGGCAACCCCCATGACAGTAGGATGTTCTGGTGCAGAGATATTGGTGTTGTTCTATGGTTGCTAGGGTGTTCCATCGGGTTGCTAGGCAGTTACCAGGGTGATACTCAAAATGCTCCTTGCTAGACTGAGTCAAACAAACCAAACATGAAGTCTCTACGATGTTCTGGTGCAGAGATATGTGATTTGTTACTTGGTTGCTAGGATAACCCCATCTGGTTGCTAGGCAGTTACCAAGGTGATACTTATCAAGGCTACTTGCCATCCTAAGTAAAATAAGTCAACCTGGAATAATAATAATAATAAGTACGTGAGATTACAATAGTGATGCACCACTAATAATAAGTTTAAATAGTAGATCAGTATTTGGTATAATTATAACCCAACCAATCAGAGTTGTTTAAGCTCAAATACCTCTCGTGTAAACCCTACTAATCATTCACTGTTTAGAAACACAAGCTCTGGAGTATTTATTCATAGTTAGGAAATGACTGTGACTTTAGTTGGTATTTGTCTGACTTCAGCAGCTGACAGATACAGTTTTACTGTCTTATGTTTCCTTTTTTTTTATATATATATATATATATGACTGTAGATGCGTCATTGGTGTACATTTTTGACGAGCTCAAGTTTTTTCTAGAATACATTAAACCAAGTAATGCGCTACAGATACTTATTTTTGTCATATGTCGGATGACTTTGTCCTTTTATACTTGTATATATTGGACATTGGGGTTTAAAAATATGCGACCACATTGAAAATCTGTTGTTGTTGTTGTTGTTGTTGTTTCTTCCATTTAAACTAAGAAATAAACACATTTTTATGATTCTGAAAATGTTAATCAGAAAGATTTATGTAAAATTAAGAAGGCATTTGAAGATTCTGCACTACTACATTGTGGGAATTTTTCGGAAGCTAACATTTCTGTGCACTGGAAAGATTTAGCAATTTGGACAGCCCTAGAAATGGCCAACTCCCTGATCAGTGCTCTGACTACTAAACTAGAGAGTTTAGTGACACTCACCCTAAGAAATTATTTCATTCTTTTTTTATATTTGAGCTTATGACTCAAATTGATATGCGTATCATTTGTAATACATTTTATTTATTTTTTTTCTTAGGAAATGTTGCATAATAGACACATTTTTACTAGGGGTGTAACGGTTCTCGGTAAAAAAACAAACCATACAGTTCGCCACCCATGGTTCGGTAAGCATTTGCACTGCGGTTCATCTCAAGTTTAATGACGCATCTGGTTCATACAGTTTGGCGAAGAAAATAAATAGCCAAACAGACAAGCGCTGTTATAACCTCCACTAATGCACCTGTATTGCTCTGTAGACATGCTCTGCCTGTTTCACATGGGTCAACTTTGTACAGAGATAAGCTGTCCTCTTAACTGTAAGCATGTTAAATCAGTTGATGACATCGCAGTTCTGCATGCGTTAGTGTGAAGTTGAAAATGGCAAGCTAAGAAAATAAGTCGCAAAATAGAGAAGCACCCGTGTCATTCAAGTCTCCTGTCTGGGAACTTTTTCTGTTTGCAGGCAGTCACAACAGCAAAGGCCATAAAACCTTTACAAAACAGGCACTGTTAGCAGACACTGCTCAACACGAGTGCCTGGTAATACATTGATGTTTGATTAGATCGCACGCAATACACACAGAGCTGCAGGCGTGCCTGAAACTGCACCCCCTCCCCTCCGTCTTTTTGAATGAAGATGTGGGATTTCCACATATGATTAAAACACTCGCGTTTCGTTACAACATTCCTTCCTGCATCCATTTTAACAGCAAGGTTTTTCCTTCTATAGTCATGTACAGCTTCCGAATGTTGAAAATATGTTGTGTTGAGTATGAAATGCACTTTGTGTTGATGCATGTATCATAAATGCAGGTATTAAGTTAAATGTTGAGTTAATAATTAGAGAAAAAAATACATTTAGTTAAGGACACTAATGAAAATAAACAATGGTTTTATTCAGTAATTCTGTAGTAGCCATATAGTAACCATGGTTTTACTATAGTAATATTGTAGTAGCCATGACTGCTGTCACCATTGATTTCTTGGCAGAAATCATAGTTTTTATACAACTAACCATTGTTTTACAACAGTAATTCTGTAGTTTCCATATAGTAACCATGATTTTACTATAGTATTGTAACCATGACAGTAACCATGTTAATTTTGTGGTTACTATGATTTTACTACAAATACCATGGTTAAACTATGGTTACTGTAGTAAAACCATGGTTATTTATAGTGAGGGCAAATCTCTTGAAGCGTTTGTTACCAAATAGAATATTTTTACTTTGGATTTTGTTATACAAACTGAACCGTGAGAAATTTGAACCGTTACACCCCTAATTTTCACTAATAGTTTCATACTTTGTATATCATCAGACACTGTATATCATATCATTTTTATCATTTTTTTAAATAGTGTGATGGTTTTAAAATGTACTTTTCACTCCTTTCCAGCTCTTCGAGGACGTTTACAGTTGGTTCAACAGTCAAGATCCAAAAGTGTGGGATCCACACTCCAAACATCTGCCAGCGTAAGCATTCGCTGTCAGATTTACGGGATTTTAGTGTTTGCCTTTCTTGGCAATCACAATGGATATTCACAAATGGATCCTGCTTGCCCAAATATTATCTTGAGTAAAAAACAGTGATGCAGTGGTGTTTTATTATTATTTTCTTCTTTAGGACTAATTGTATAGCAATGTTAAAGGTATAGTTCACCCAAAAATGAAAATTCTGTCATTATTTACTCACCTTTATGCTGTTCCAAACCAATATGACATTCTTTGGTGGAACACAAAGTAAGATATTAGGCAGAATGTCAGCTTCAGTCACTCTTTACTGTTATTGTATGGAAAAAGGTGAAATGAAATTGAATGGTGTCTAAGTCTAGCATACTGCCTAACATCTTCCTTGTTCCACAGAAGAAAGCAAGTTGTATGGGTTTAGAACAACATAAGAGTGAGTAAATGACAGCATTTCTAGTTTTGGGCAAACTATCCCTTTAAGAAATTGACCTCCAGTTGTCCTGTTGCATATTTGATAATCATACATGCTCTCTTTCCTTCTTGCACCCTCCCTTGTGTTATAGTGGGATGCTTTCACATGCTGTGATGCCACCAAATTATGAACATGTTTATGCACAATGGCGGGAGCGAGATGGCTGTAGTAAGGTGTTGGATGACACCTTGCATGTTTTTGGAGGACACACTGATGTTAAGGTGGGGGAAGAACCAGATTTGTCCACACCTTTGGGCCATAGTCACTATATGGAGATGAGGGCATTAAGACTGAAAGGTAAATAAACACCTGCAGTATTAAATGCCAATAGTAACCATTGTGGGTGAACAAATGAAAAATTTGATTATGGTGGTTTGTTCAGGCAAGAAGGGTCGACCAGCTAAAGCAGACCTGGACACAGGTTGGTCAAAAGAAGACGAGAGGCAGTGCGCTCTGTGCCAAAAATATGGTGATGCAAAGGCCAGTGTAAGTACATTAAAGTTTTTCATTGACGGTGAACTTGTTAACTATGTTCCTGAACATAACATGATGACGTTCATGGTATGCAGTAAAACAAACCTTAAAGGACTTAATGTTCTCAGATTATTATTATTACTATTATTATTTACTTTTTTGGAGGGATTGTATCATCTGGACTCAAGATTCTCACTTTAAGATCTTCATGTCTATAGAAGTAATATTTTTGCCCTATTGTTTTTATAACCTTATAATAGATAACATACAAATATATATATATATATATATATATATATATATATATATATATATATATATATATATATACACACACACTGGCGGCCAAAAGTTTGGAATATTGTACAGATTTTGCTGTTTCGGAAGGAAATTTGTTACTTTAATTCACCAAAGTGGCATTGAAATGATCACAAAGTATAGTCAGGAAATCTAGACAGGCCCCAGGAGATCAGCAGTTACAGAAATACTCAAACCAGCTCATCTGGCACCAACAATCATCCATGTTTTTATCTAATCAGTCAATCATGTGGCAGCAGTGCAGTGTATAAAATCATGCAGATATGGGTCAGGAGCTTCAGTTAATTTTCACATCAACCATCAGAATGGGGGAAAATGTGATCACAGTGATTTGGACCATGGCATGATTGTTGGTGCCAGATGGGCTGGTTTGAGTATTTCTGTAACTGCTGATCTCCTGGGATTTTCACACACAACAGTCTGTAGAATTTACTCTGAATGGTGCCAAAAACAAAAAAAACATCCAGTGAGGGGCAGTTCTGCGGATGGAAACGCCTTGTTGATGAGAGAGGTCAACAGAGAATGGCCAGACTTGTTCGAACTGACAGAGCCTACAGTAACTCAGATAACCGCTCTGTACAATTGTGGTGAGAAGAATATCATCTCAGAATACTATTCTGAGATGCGGGTTGGTGCTATTTTGGCGGCACGAGAGAGACCTACACAATATTAGGCAGGTGGTTTTAATGTTGTGGCTGATCAGCGTATATTATGATGACTTAAAGACATTACAGACATTACATTTTCTGTTAGAGCATAATTTCCTGTAAAGATGCTATGAAAAGATGTGTGTGACTTGACAACAGCTTGTTTGTACAAAATGTAACAAGGCATTACCATGGATTTTGGGTGATGGTACCATTGTATTAACATCTTTTTTGTCTTCTTTTTTTATGGGAATATTACAGTATTCTTTGAAACACTTTAGAGTACCATGTAAATACCATGGCATATAGATATGGTAATCATTAGTACCATTAAATATATCAAAGTAAGTGTTACCATCTGGTAACATCACTTTGCTGCGATACTGCCATAGTACGTTTTTGTAAAGGTGCTAATGAAGTTGAAATTCTCAGGTAACATTTAATAAAACTAGGGAAAACAAGCCTAACTGTGATGCAAGTAAAATTATATTAGTGTCACTAAAGCTGAAATTACACCTCTTATGACATTTACATTTTTCTTGCCAGGATGCAGGAAGGCTGCTTTACCTTGGGCAGAATGAATGGGCTCATGTGAACTGCACCATGTGGTCTGCAGAGGTGTTTGAGGAGGATAATGGTTCACTTCTACATGTTCACAGTGCTGTAGCACGAGGTCGTCTTATGGTACGTTATCTCCTAAACCTCTGGTTCAATGGAATCGCTGCTCACACTTTTTAAGAACTTCAACAATATTATGACATGATGCTGAACAAATCATAAATTAATGGAGATTAAAATAGATATAAGTAATAATACATTTTGACTCATATATTATCCAGGGATTCAAACTACTCCTTGTAAAACAGAATATGTGATTCATGCAGATCTGAGTGTAGACAATTCATTTTGCTGAAACCGGGTGGTCTTAATTCAGGATTTTATATGAGCCTTAGAATATGATGAAAACAGAATCTGTGGAGGTCTTAAATGTTGTGGAATAGGGAAAGTAATTTTTTCACTATAATAATGACAACACATTTTTCAAAACCTTCTCGTTTATACAGTGCATCCGGAAAGTATTCACAGCGCTTCACTTTTTCCACATTTTGTTATGTTACAGCCTTATTCCAAAACGGATTAAATTCATTATTTTCCTCACATGTACACTGTATTTGAGAGATCCGACCACATCCGTTTAAATTTTTTTTTTAAAGATTGGATAAACAATGGCACATCCATTTACACAAAGTCTTTGCTTTAGTTGGAAATGTAATACAAAAATTAAACATGTCCCAGGACCACCTGTGACTGTCACTTTTTTTCTCCTCTAATGATTTTGTATCCCTGATATTCTTATACACTCATATTTGATCTGTTAAGCTTTCTAGAATGTTTGTTTACTTAGATGTGAATTTATTTGATTAATGGTTTTGCAAATCATCCATCTTCCCTTCCATAGCGTTGTGAACGATGTAACCGAACTGGGGCCACGGTCGGTTGCTGCCTTACTTCATGCCAGAGCAACTACCACTTCATGTGTGCCCGCTTCCGCAACTGTGTCTTCCAGGATGATAAGAGAGTCTTCTGCCACAAGCACCGTGACCTTATAAGTGGAAAAGTATGCTTTCAGTTTATTTGCTTGTACTTTAGTTATAGTCTAGTTAGTTATAGGCGGGGGGAGGGAGGGCAGGCATTGAACAGCTAAATTGAGAACACTTTTTGTCTTTAATTTTCCAGATGATATCTGGTCAAGGGTTTGAAGTACTCCGCAGAGTTTATGTGGATTTTGAAGGGATAAGTCTTCGCAGGAAGTTTTTGACTGGGTTGGAGCCGGAATCTATCAATTTAATGATTGGTTGGTTTCTTTATGTTTTAAAGATACAAAGATACGGTCTCTCATAATAATATTATATAATGTGTAAATGAATAATGTAATTTTGTATTGTTCAGGTTCTTTACTTGTAGAGAAGCTGGGAAAGCTAAATGAATTATCGGCTTGTCATGGAAAACTTTTCCCTGTGGGTTACGAGTAAGTCAATTTTGATATCATCTTGTTTTAAAAGGCATTTGCTCCAGATATAATGTATGTATACCTTGATTGCACATTAACTTGCACATTAAGATTTTGTTTTTGTTTTGTTTCATTTTAGATGCTCTCGTTGGTATTGGAGTACTGTAAACCCAGTTCATCGCTGCAAATACACATTTCGTGTTAGGGAGGTCCGACCACCTGTTCAGGAAAAACCAGTGGAAGAGTTGCCTTACCAGGGAGAAAATTGCACAATTGCCCACAGTTCATGCACCCACTCAGGTAAGTACTACACAATGTAATTGCCTAAGAAGTTATAGTTTGGAGATTTTGGGATTTTTGGAGAACTGGTAGATCATGGTGCTAGCAACAACAAGGTCATGGGTTCAATTACCAGGGGACACACAAACTGATAATATATATATATACCTTGAATGCGCTGTACAGAATAACTTTGGATGAAAGCATTTGCCAAATACATATATGAAAATAAACATGGGATGACAGCAGAAATGTTCATATAAACATATATACTTCCATTAGAATCTGAAAATGCAGAAGTGGATTTGACTTCCACAAATTCTTCCACATCTGTCTTTGCCAAACCGTACCTTGGTGCACGCCCCAAAATCCCTACATATCCTCAGAACAGAAGACCTGCTGGAGGACTGTTCAGACCTCTACCCTGTCCAGGTAGTCAAGATCAAATCATTGAAGTAGAATAACACCATTCATCTGAAGAATGTTGTTATGAATTTTGCTTGTTGACCATTGATGTGTTTTTCCCCAGGAACTGCCCCATCTAAGTCTCACCACATCTTGACTATCAGTGATTTGGATGACACACGAAGGCCACGACGCCATAGCCCACACTCCCATAATAGTGGTACCCGCAGTCACATGAGCTCCCCTACTCTTGGGTCCCCAGCGGGCACAGTTGCATCTAGAGCAGGTGGTTCCCTCCACTCAAACACCTCCCAGCCTACCTCCCCAGTTTTCCCCCTTGGTGCTACTGAAAACCTGCTGACCTCTTCATCATCTCGCCCTGTTGGTCGAAGTGCTTCCTCAGTTCGGGGTTCTGGAATATTGACACCCCATTCTACCTCAGGACTGCTCTCACAGTCCACATGGCAAGGTGGCGTTGGCAGCACCCCTTGCACCAACCGATCCCTCACCTCTCCCACCCACCTCTCCAAGAGATCACGGCCTTTTGAATTAAATCAGTTAGACTCTCTTGAACTTCCACACAATTTCATAGCATCACCACAAGAGCATCCAGCAGAAAATGGTGCCTTTCTATTAGGGGACTCTTTGTGTATGCAAAACCCTTACACCACCTTCTGCTTGGAGACAGACCTGACTGTGGTACCTGAGCTGAAATCTGAGCTTGAAATTGGAGAAACAGTGCTAAATGAGGGAGTTGCTATGAACTGCAGTGCACAAATTGTAGTTGAAGGTGAAGACAACCAGGAGGACTTCTGGGAGCCACATGAAGAGAAATCCACAATGTCTGCCCAGAGATTGTCTTGTACTGTTAACCCAAGGGAAGACTGGGGAAATAGTTCCTCTGATGAGGACATGGAGAACTACTTCAATTTCACTCGCACTGTTGTGACTTGCAAGGCTCAAAGGGATGCCTCTCAAACACCTAAATCTCCATCATTACGGCATATTTCCCAACTTGATGGTGTAGATGATGGGACAGAGAGTGATACAAGTGTAGCTAATAATGATAACCAGAGCATGAAGAAGTCAAATCAGGCCCAAAAGCCACACAAATCACTTAATTCTGAACCTCACGAACTGCAAGCCAGCAATGGGCTATGTTTTCCAAGTCCTGTCTCTGATATTTCATCTATTGGTTGTCGGTTAGAACCTGTGTCCAACTCTGTTGACACCCATTCCTCAGAGGTTAATGCTAAGCAAAATTACTTTGGTATAACTCAAACATTGCAGTCAGACCCAGTGGTAGGTATACTCCCACAAGACGCTTTGACTAATTTTGTTGACCCAAACACAGCATTTTCTACATATGGTAATGATTGCCATGACACTAGTTTAGTTGTTGAGCCAGAGATACCCTTGTTCCTTGAGAGATGCGATCCACCTTCACCCAATGCACATTTCACAGATCTGGTCCCAGTTCAGGAAGATTCTGTTAGTGAACCCCAAGAATCTACAGAGTCAAAGGAAATATATTTGGATCCTAGTAGTGGGCACTTTGTATCTTCTATGGATGGGTCTACAGTTAATTCAAACCACTTGCCTGGGGATGCTCCTGACCTTTTAACAGTGGGCCCAGTTAATGGAATTCAGACGTTACCGCAGCAAACTCCTGTCCTTTACTCAGGGTTGCCCAAATATACATCATCTCCTGAACCTTTATCTTCCAGCCCCTCTGCACATGTTACTTGTCCAACATTCCCAAACCAGGCACCTTTGTTAAATGTTCCCCTGTACCCTGTTCAAACTCCTGAGGGCAAGACAGTCTTGCCACCCATGGAGAGTTTCAGAACCAAACTACATCCACTTACAGATCCAAGGCATCCTGCCCCCACAGTTTCTAGAGGGACAATGCCATGTGTTCCCACAAATTTGCCACAGAAACCAGAGTCAATGCTCTCCATGCCATCAGCAACTGGTGTGCCCTTTGGGACATATGGGCCAGTTTCAGGTACAGTGTCTGTTCCACTGTACCCCACGTACTCACAACCTATTGGCTCTAGAACAGTTGCTGTAGTGTCCTCATCTCCCTCCATGACCTCCCAACCTTCCTTGCAGTGCCAACCAATGCCTTCTTCAATTCAGCCAGCCTCTGGTCCAGTTGTTGTGAATGGGTACAACACAATGCCTATGCAAAGAGAAACTGCCGTAGGACGGAGGATTTCCATAAATTTCTCAACTCCCAGATCAACAATGGAACCCCAACAACCGTTGGTTACCCAAGCATTACCAGGTCATGCTATTCTTACGGTAAAGGAAGTTGGTGGACCCAATGTGGATCCCACTCCACATATTTTGCTCGTTAATCGTCTTGGTCAGATTTTTGTCAAGAACCCCGAAAGCAACACCTTCCAGCTGCCATCTCCAAATTCCCCTTCTTTCAATTGTGTCACCCAAATTGCCAGCCTCTTGCAAAGCAATGCCTTGTCGGCAACGCTTGCAGCAGCTGGTAACTTGCCTATAGTTGGAGGGGCCACTATTCCAACCCAAGTCCCACAAATTGTGACCCCAGTGGTACAGACCTCTAACACCATTTCCCAGCTACTCACTACCAGTAACAGTGGAACAGCTTCATTACCGGCAAATACTAAGAAGCCACGCAGGTGTACCAAAGCTTCTGGAGATGGTTCCACATCAGGAATAAAGAAGCCACGAAATAAGGAGTCCTCCACACAGAGGAGGATGAAATCTGCTAGCACAACAGCCCACACAAGCAAACAATCTGCAGTGCAAACAACAACCTCCTCAGATGCATCTAATCAAGCAGAAGGTGCCCAAGCTATTATCAACCAAGCTATGGCTGGATATTATGACCCCAACAAGACTGTTTCCTGTATTCTTAGCCCATCATCACCTCATAACACTACCCCTGTTGGGCGAACTCAAACAACGAGTTCTGTAGTTTTACCCCCAGATCTCTTTGTCGAACCAGATGCAATGACTTCCCCACCAGCTTTACCAGAAGCAGCACCTCGGCCAAAGCAGGTTCGAATGAAAAGAGTGTCCTCCCTTTCTGACCGAATTGCCACAAAGAAATCAAAAGCTGACTTTTTAGAGCCAGACACCCCTTGTGGATTGGAGGAACCATGCAAGTCAAGCTCAGTATCAGCCAGGTAAGCAGAAATAGTTAGCATTTGTTGCCGTCTTGATATACTTTCAATACTCTCGAACAGAATGGAATCTAAATCATCTAGTCCTTTTTCCCATTGCAGGTATGGAGTACGCATAAAAACACCAACTGTCAAGGGAATTCTTGATTTAGACAAGCTAAATGAAGAGCAAAGTAGTGACTCTGAGAGTGCAAGGTAAGCGTTCAAATGGAAAAGTGGGGAATTCAGAGCGAGTTTAACTTTTAGTCTCTAAAAAAAAAAGTCCTAATGTGATTGTTATAAAGAAAATGTCACATTTCAGCTGGACCTACTTGTATTTCCATTGGCAGTCACATTCTTCAATTTTAAAAAGAAAATGACACATTTTTATGGTACATCATGCCAGCTGTTTTATGTTAAGGACAATTTATCCCACCTTTTCCACTAGAGTATGTAATTCAAAAGAGTGGTAACGATATATCATGTTAATGAAAAGAAAATGTTCATTAGTGTAGTAAACTCTACAGTGGCATGACTAAACCACTCATTTGTGGCTGCTGGTATATAGCTTTAAAATACTTCTGCATTTCAACATCTTTTTATTTTAGGCCTGGGCCTTGGGATCGTCTTTCATTGCCTCGAGGTGGAGACAGCAACAAGCCAGCAACTTGGGATTCTGCTAACCGCAGTGCACTAACTGACTGGAACAAATACTCAGGTATACTCTTATTTCTTTCATACTTGTTTTTTGTTGAGTTTTATTTTTTGTTTGGTGTGTTTGTTTGTTTTGTTTTTTCAGTTCAGGGTCTTTCAATTGAATGAAACATTGATGTTAGTTAAAAGACATTCTTCCTTCTCGTTAGGGATGCTGTCCTGCTCAGATGACGAGTTGCCTCTCTCAGAGAGTGAAGAGCAGAGTCCTCCTTGCCAAGATCAACCCCGCCTATGCTTTGAGATCATAAGTGATGATGGCTTCAGTGTAGAAGCAGACAGCATTGAAGGTATGAGGTCATGTCTTTCACTGTGTTTGGAAATATATTTGTTTAAGTATGATGTGTTTAACTCCACCCTAGTGCAATATTGCCTGTAAAGTTTTTCAAGACTGCTTTTATTGTAGAGTTAGAGTATACACAGATCAGCCACAACTTAAAAACACTGAAAGGTGAAGTGAATAACATTTATTATCTTGTTACAATGTCACCTGTCAAGGGGTGGTATATATTAGGCAGCAAGTGAACAGTCATTTCTTGAATTTCATGTGTTGAAAGCAGAAAAATGGGCAAGCGTAAGGACAAGCATTGTGATGGCTTGACGACTGGGTCAGAGCATCTCCAAAACGACAGGTCTTATGGGGTGTTCCCGGTATGCAGTGGTTAGTACTTACCAAATGTGGTCCAAGGAAGGACAACCGGTGAACCAGCAACAGGGTCATAGGCGCCCATGGCTCAATGATCCACGTGGGGAGCGAAGGCTAGCCCGCCTGGTCCAATCCCACAAAAGAGCTACTGTAACTCAAATTGCTGTATAACTTAATGCTGGTCATGATAGAAAGGTGTCAGAACACACAGTGCATCGCAGCTTGCTGTGTATGGGGCTGCGTAGCCGCAGACTGGGCAGATTGTCCATGCTGACTCCTGTCCACCATCAAAAGTGCTTGCAATGGTCACGCAAGCGTCGTAACTGGACCTTGGAACAGTAAAAGTAGGTGGCCTGGTCCGATGAGTCCTGTTTTCTTTTACATCATGTTGACGGCTGTGTACGTGTGCATCGTTTACCTGGGGAAGTGAATGCACCAGGATGCGCCATGGGAAGACGACAAGCCGGTGGAGAGAGTGTAATGCTCTGGGCAATGTTCTGCTGGGAAACCCTGGGTCCGGCCATTCATGTGGACGTCTATTTGACACGTGCCACCTACCTAAACATCGTTGCAGACAGGTACACTCCTTCATGGTAACGGTATTCCCTGATGGCAGTGGCCTTTATTCAGCAGGATAATGCGCCCTGCCACACTGCACACATTGTTTGGGAATGGTTTGAGGAACATGATGAAGAGTTCAAGGTGTTGCCCTGGCCTCCAAATTCCCCAGATCTCAATATGATTGAGCATCTCAGGGATGTGCTGGACCAACAAGACCGATGTGTAGATTCAGAAGTACTGTAATCGTCACGGAGCACGTTTGACATCTTGAGTGGCTGAAGGGAATTTGGGCGGTTGCTCCCGGGTCCCAGTGCCTGCCAAATGCAACCTCTGTCAACGCAACTTATACAGAATTTGTTCACTAACAAAACATTTTTTTTTCTCAACAACGCGATTTTGACCCAGTGCGACTTATAGCCAGGTGTGACTTAATTTCCAGAAAATATGGTGTGTGTGTGTGTGTGTGTGTGTGTGTGTATATATATATATATATATATATATATATATATATATATATATATATATATATATATATATATATACACACACACACACACACACACACACTGATCAGCCACAACATTAAAACCACTGACAGGTGAAGTGAATAACATTTATTATCTCATTACAGTGGCACCTGCCAAGAAGTGGGATATATTAGGCAGCAAGTGAACAGTCAGTTCTTGAATTTCATGTGTTGGAAGCAGGATAAATGGGCAAGTGTAAAGATCTGAGCGACTTTGACAAGGGCCAAATTGTGATGGCTAGATGAGTGGGTCAGAGCATCTCCAAAACAGCAGGCCTTATGGGGTGTTCCTGGTATGCAGTGGTTAGTACCTACCAAAAGTGGTCCAAGGAAGGACAACCAGTGAACCAGCGACAGGGTCCGGGTGCGTGTGCATCGTTTACCTGGGAAAGAGATGGCTGCAGGATACACTATGGGAAGGCAGGCCAGCGGAGGCAGTGTGATGCTCTGGGCAATGTTCTGCTGGGAAACCTTGGGTCCTGGCATTCATGTGAATGTTACTTTGACATGTACCACTTTCCTAAAGATTGTTGCAGACCACGTACACCCCTTCATGGCAACGGAATTCCCTGATGGCAGTGGCCTCTTTCAGCAGGATAATGCGCCCTGCCACACTACAAAAATTGTTCAGGAATGGTTTGAGGAACATGGCGAAGAGTTCATGGTGTTGACTTGGCCTCCAAATTACCCAGATCTCAGTCTGATTGAGCATCTATGGGATGTGCTGAACCAACAAGTCCAATCCATGGAGGCCCCACCTTGTAACTTACAGGACTTAAAGGATCTGCTAAAGTCTTGGTGCCAGATACCACAGGACACCTTCAGAGGTCTTGTGGAGTCCATGCCTCAACGGGTCAGAGCTGTTTTGGTGGCATGAGGGGGACCTTCATGATATTAGGCAGGTGGTTTTAATGTTGTGGCTGATCGGTGTGTGTGTATGTGTGTATGTGTGTGTGTGTGTGTGTGTGTGTGTGTGTGTGTGTGTGTGTGTGTGTGTGTATATATATATATATATATATATATGCAGTGTCTGTGTTTTTTTTTTTTTTTTTTTCTCACTTCCTACATTTTCATTAATTTCCAGTGGCTAAAATTTGCATATATAATTTCCAGGCGGTACATGCTTGACTCAACTGTAAATAAATAAAATAAAAGATTATTTGAGACAAAGAATAAAGTAAATATATTTATGGTTATATTTTAAAGTTTGTTTTAATGTACCATGATTAATCGGGATTAATCACAGAAAATTTTGAGATTAATTAGTTAAAATGTAGTTATTTTATATATATATATATCTCAGCAAAAAAAGAAATGTCCCTTTTTCAGGACACTGTATTTTAAAGATAATTTTGTAAAAATCCAAATAACTTTACAGATCTGTATTGTAAAGGGTTCAAACAATGTTTCCCATGCTTTGTTCAAAGAACTATAAACAATTAATGAACATGCACCTGTGGAACGGTCATTAAGACACTAACAGCTTACAGACGGTAGGCAATTAAGGTCACAGTTATAAAAATGTAGGATACTAAAGAGACCTTTCTACTGACTCTGGAAAAACACCAAAATAAAGATGCCCAGGATCCCTGCTCATCTGCGTGAACGTGCCTTAGGCATACTGCATGGAGGCATGAGGACTGCAGATGTGGCCAGGGCAATAAATTGCAATGTCCGTACTGTGAGATGCCTAAGACAGCGCTACAGGGAGACAGGAAGGACAGCTGATTGTCCTCGCAGTGGCAGACCACGTGTAAGAACACCTGCACAGGATCGGTACATCTGAATATAACACATGTGGGACAGGTACAGGATGGCAACAACAACTGCCCGAGTTACACCAGGAACTAACAATCCTTCCATCAGTGCTCAGACTGTCCGCAATAGGCTGAGAGAGGCTGGACTGAGGACTTGTAGGCCTGTTGTAAGGAAGGACCTTACCAGACATCACCGGCAACAACATCGCCTATGGACACAAACCCACCTTCGCTGGACCAGACAGGATTGGCAAAAAGTGCTCTTCACTGACGAGTCGTGGTTTTGTCTCACCAGGGGTGAAGGTTGGACTCGCGTTTGTCGTCGAAGGAATGAATGCTACACTGAGGCCTGTACTCTGGAGCGGGATTGATTTGGAGGTGGAGGGTCCGTCATGGTCTGGGGGCGGTGTGTCACAGCATCATCGGACTGACCTTGTTGTCATTGCAGGCAGTCTCAATGCTCTGTGTTACAGGGAAGACATCCTCCTCCCTCATTTGGTACCCTTCCTGCAGGCTCATCCTGACATGACCCTCCAGCATGACAATGCCACCAGCCATACTGCTTGTTCTGTGCGTGATTTCCTGCAAGACAGGAATGTCAGTGTTCTGCCATGGCCAGTGAAGAGCCCGGATCTTAATCCCATTGAGCAAGTCTGGGAACTGTTGGATCGGAGGGTGAGGGCTAGGGCCATTCCCCCCAGAAATGTTCAGGAACTTGCAAGTGCCTTGGTGGAGTGGGGTAACATCTCACAGCAAGAACTGGCAATCTGGTTCAGTCCATGAGGAGGAGATGCACTGCAGTACTTAATGCAGCTGGTGGCCACACCAGATACTGACTGTTACTTTTGATTTTGACCGCCCCCTTTGTTCAGGGACACATTATTCCATTTCTGTTCAGTTTATGTCTTAGTTGTTTAATCTTTTTATGTTCATACAAATATTTACACATGTTAATTTTGCTGAAAATAAAAGCAGTTGAAAGTGAGAGGACGTTGCTTTTTTTGTATGTATCTTATAATGTTTTATATATTTAAACTGTTCTTTCCGTTTGAGCATTTTAATCAAATCCTGTGTCAAAGTAGCAAAGCAAATATTGTGCACCTCACTTGTGTAGACTTCATGGTTTTTTCTTTGTATCAAATCCTTTGCAGTGGCTTGGACAGCTGTTATCGAGGGGGTGCAGGAGGCCCGTGCTGTTGCTGGTCTGAGACAGCTGTCTTTCTCTGGGATGACCGGGGCTCGTATGATGGGAATGCTGCATGATGCTGTAGTCTACCTGGTGGAGCAACTCCAAGGGGCCAAATGCTGCCAACGTCACACCTTCCGCTTCCATAAGCAGGCTAGTCAGGAGGACGATTTACCCATTAACCCAAGTGGCTGTGCTCGCTCTGAAGTATACCTGAGGTCAGTTCACCTGTTTGTGTTCATTTAGTGCAATTACTTATTTATAAAAATAATAATAATGTCATAAAAATTACATTTAATCATGCCCCATCTCTTGAAAAAATTCCATAATAAGGATTTACAAACTATGGCAATATTGACAATGACCAGATCAATGATATGGAAATGAAACAAACAATATATTGACTTCTAAAGCCATTTTTAATGCCCTTTTCGATACTTTATTCATCTGTCACATTAATGTAATGTCTTTCAATTGTCTTCATTTGAAGGCTTTTCTCACCTATGTTTATTTTAATTAATTAGATGGTTACTGGGATCACCCTTGTGCAAGGGACTTGAGCACAAGTTGTGGTAGTGGGTTTGTCTGTAGCACCTGCTTTGGATGAGAATGTGTTTGTTAAATGACTAGCAACAAGTGAGTAGGTGTTACAAAGTTAAGTGTTGCCTGGTGCAGGAAAATATTTTGCACAATGGTTGTGGGCAATAAGCAAATGTGTAGGGGAGTTTGGTTGTGCTATGTATCAGTCTATGAATTCATGACCACAGTGATGTTATCTAGGAGCAGAAATTCTGACGCAATTTAGTATGTCTAAAAAAAGGATGCTTTCTGAGTAAAGAAAATTCACCTACTTATGTGTTTCACAGGAAGTCAACCTTTGATATGTTTAACTTCCTGGCGTCTCAGCACAGACAGCTTCCTGACACTGGCCTTTATGATGAGGAAGAGGATGAAGTTCTTCTCAAATCCACAAGGTTTGAATATTACTGAATGAAAGTTTGAGTTGTACTCCTTATAAGAATTATAAGAAAAACATAGTTAAGGTTCTCATTAAAAAGAATAAGTTCCGTCCTCCACTAATACGTTATATCCGTGATAATGATGCATAGAAACCATTGATGTTTTGTTTGTTTCATTCAACCATTGTCAAAATATTAATAACTACAGTCTTGACCAACACAAAATAGGTATAGTTTGAAAGCTTAGATGCTGTACTTTACAATGCTTGTAGACATTATGTCCAAAACGGAACAAGTGCTTTGAAATTTGCAGACAAATCAGAAGTGTTCTGTTTTGATCATTTGTTAATAATTTTGCACTGCACATATTATTGTAATCGGTAAAAACATCAAACTCATCAAATAGGCATGTGTCATATGCTGTTAAAGAGGAAAGCTTTTAAAGAGTAGAATACAACAAAAAAGGGTTGCTTATATGCCGCGTTTTCACTTATAACTTCATGAAAAAGGAGGCTCCCCTATGTGACTATACCCTCCCTAGCAACCGGGCCAATTTGGTTGCTTAGGAGACCTGGCTGGAGTCCCTCAGTACACCCTGGATACAAACTTGTGACTCTAGGGGTGGTAGTCAGCGTCAGTACTCGCTGAGCTACCTAGCCCCTATGCTATAACTTTTGATTGCTTTGTTGTATCAACAACATTTTTCTCAGTTACAGTTGACATGACTGGGAACAAATCAAAAGCTGTTTTTTGGAACCACCTTATTTATACCCAGATATATATATAATGTAAAATCAGAAAAATATGAGGAAAAAGGTACATTTTTGGCTAATTTTTTTTTTCTTCTCCTAGCAGTTTCTTTGGCTCAAAAATTTATCATAATCTATTTCATTAAAAAATTAGAAAAATGTTCTTTACAATGATGCCAAACACTTGACCCTACTTATTTGTTTTGTCAAGTTATAAGCCTTTAATTTTGGGTATGCCACTGAAACTGGAAATCTTTAAAAACCCCTTCAGAGCTTAAAGGGATAAATAAGAGTGGTATACAATAATCAATAAATTTAGTTTTACATACATATATACATATATATATATATATATATATAAATGAATTATGTAAATTAAAATTTTAAATGTTTTAATTTGAAATCAAAATAATTAAAATGTATTTTAAATAAATGTAAAAAAAATAAAAATAGTAAACGATAATCAATTTTAAAAATAATAAATAAAGTAGAAATGAATACATCAAAAAATGTATAAGAACACTGTGTTCCTACATCTTGTTCCTTTTTAAGTCTTTAAGGTGGTGATGGTGTTGTCATTTTTCTTTCTTGGTGTAACTCTCAGTATTGTTATTTTAGATGATTGATGTGATTAATACACTTCTTTTTTTACCATTATGTTTTACAGGCGTGCAACAAGTTTGGAGCTTCCAATGGCTATGCGCTTTAGACATCTAGAGAGAACATCCAAAGAAGCCGTTGGTGTTTACAGGTGGGCTAACAGATTTTATTTTAACCTTCAAATGAGGTTCTGAGTCATAGTTTCATTAACCCTCAAGTCTGAAAATTATCACTTCGTCTGGCGAACATTTTGCAGAAGCCACATCAGAATGGTACCATGTACAAATATGGCAATAGCAGGAAGGAAATGTTTGTTTACCGTACCCTAGTGATTTCTTAAAAATATATAAGAAGCGTGTTTTATATATTTTATGAAGTCTGATTTACAGTTGAAGTGTGTAAGTGTGTGTTAAATGATCAGTGTGTTTGTAACTTGGCAGCAACTCAAGGGAAACATGATGTCTAAAAATAAACTTTGGAATCAAGTCTGCAACCCATTGCCAAATTCTTGCTGGTGCTGTACTGTTTGTTTTAGAGTTTGTTTATTGTTTTGTTAATGATAGTGTGTTATTTCTTTAATAGCATCACCAAACAAAATAGCAAAATAATTACTATTTTCAAACAGGATTAATGAACATTTCCGCTGCCTAACGTTGGTTGGGACAGTCAGACAGTATCGCCCCAAACTCACACCAATGATTGAGCCACTGTTGGACTATCTGGAATGTTCAAACAAACGTTATATTTTTACTTGTTTAAACATTTAGTCAATATCGAGCTATGAAATGCTTATTTATGTTATGGAAATGAATACTTGCATCACTTTTCACTTTCTTAATCCTGACCCCTCTTTTGCAGTTGCTGAAAGCTAATGTTGTTTTAGATGTAAACTACAATATTTACTTTGGCAGGCTAAATCTCTCATTCACATGTAAGTCACATTCATTCCTGTAACTCTCATTGATGTCTTAGGTCTGCGATCCACGGAAGAGGACTTTTCTGCAAGCGAAACATAGAGGCAGGAGAGATGGTCATCGAGTATTCAGGCATTGTCATTCGTTCGGTTCTTACAGACAAGCGAGAGAAGTATTACGATGGCAAGGCAAGTGGAAAGGCACAGATGTGTCATGTAAAGAGTGTATTTATGATTTCAAAATCATTATCACTAGGTTAAATTACATACATTTATTTTGGGTGTTTAGATCACTATGTTTTTGCCCCTTTTCAATGTTGATCCCAAATTGATCTATGGGTCAATCTCACAAAACCGAGAACACTTTCGGAACATTTTTGCACCCTAAAATCAAAAGAAAGGAAGATCAATATTTTTTGTTATTATTAATATTTTGGTTATTTTTAGGACCATTCCGACATTGTTTTCATGGCAATTAAGCAAACCTACCCTCCAGCTGTCATTACTGTAATGGAAAACTAAAATCAGAAATCTCATTCACCTTAATGTAATGCCCCCCAAATTTTTTTACATAGTCAAGTATTTTTACATCATGGTTGTAATTGTTGTATTGCCTTTTAGCCCTGCACAATTAATCGAAAATAAAAAATAATCAAGATTACAATTACACCATTCCATTTAGGTGTACTCCCATTGCGCCAAAATTTTCTATTTACAACATGAATGTAGAGGCAAATTTGACGTGTTTAAATGAGACTAAAGCATATCAGTAATGCTCACTTTTTAAATTATACTGTGTACAGTATTTTTATTTTACATGCAATTCAAATATTAAAGCAATTCAGGAACAAAATTCTCAAGTTGTTTTGAGGCATAGCCTACACAAAGAATATGGCATGCAACTTCCCCTCACAAAATAAGTATTTTTATGTAAATTCTATTAAACTAAATTAATAATCGCAATTACAATATCAAAGGAAATAATCGGCATTTATGATTTTCGTCATTTCGCCTTTCTGCCTTTATTTTAAGCTGAATTAAAAATAATTGTATTAGTTTTTTTTTTTTTTTTTTTTTTTTTTTTTGCAGTGCACAAACAATGCATTTCAACAATAAAAATAACCACTGAAAATAGTGGGAATTACAAAAAAAAATTCCATAATTGATATAATGTCAGTATTCAATATTAAAAATTGTGGATGCTACAAGGGGTTCTGAAATAGACTTAATTTTCTATATGCAAAAGATGTTTTCTTTTGCCAGTTCTCATCACCATTATGCAAAACAAAAAAATCTCACTCTTATTACCGTATTTCACAGTTTTATTTATTTATTTTTACATTTTCAAGTATTTATACATCATGATCGTTTTTGTTGTACTGCATTTCATTTATGCGTAGTTAAATAAAATGAAATCATTGTATTGCCGTAATGTAATACTATACTTTAATGCAGTAAAATGTTATTGTGTTGCAGTAATGAGAATAACCAGTGAGAATAATTCCCATTATGTGTATAACGTCACAGTGTAAACAAAAGTGCTGAAGAGCGCTAAAATAATAAGACATCTGGGCGCTGTTTGTGCGGCGACTGGCAGGGCTGCGTGTGTGCTTCAATATTTGTACGTTAACGTGTCTTTTAAGGTGTTTTTATTTATTTATTTTTTTCCTTTAATCTCATGAGTGAGACGTTTCTGTTTAAGTGAAGATAATAAGTTTGTGGAAGTTAGTGCTTTTGTTGCTGCTGATTAACTGGGGAAGAGCGGCCTCAGTTTTGGCGTTCGGAGGAGTTTTTCCAGAGAGCGTGCCTGTGATGACCAGGGAGTTCCTGTTGGGTTTGCGTTTAAATGCTGGTCCTGTCGATCCCGCTTGGAATATTCCTGAAGAACTAACCCGGCCTTCTGAGAATACCCGGGGTCTGAAAAGGAGAATGAGGAAACGCGCGAACCGCGGTGGACTTCGACGCAGACTAAAGAGGGCTCAAAGATTCACCCCGCTGCCTGGAATACTCTTAGGCAATGTACGCTCGTTTCGCCATAAACTGGACGAACTGCAGGCCAATGTGAGTTTTATGCACGAATACAGAAATATGCACATGATGGTGTTTACTGAAACTTGGCTGGATGACTCAATTGATGATAGTGGTTTATGGATTGAGGGTTTTGGAGTACCTATCCGGCTGGACAGAGATAAACACACAACAGGGAAAGAATGCGGTGGAGGTGTGTGTGACCTCTTTGGTCATGAAGGCTTTCGAAATAGAGATCAAAAAGCATATGATGACAGTTACTAGTTGGGCTTTAGATCCGCAGATGATGCAAAACTGTTTCTGTTTAATACTCTTTATCAACATCTGGAAAAAAGTGAGGCGTTTGTGGACTTCTCGTCAGCATTTAACAGTCTGCAACCTGTAGGGGGCCTGGGTAGCTCAGTGGTAAAATACGCTGGCTACCACCCCTGGAGTTCGCTAGTTCGAATCCCAGGGCGTGCTGAGTGACTCCAGCCAGGTCTCGTAAGCAACCAAATTGGCCCGGTTGCTAGGGAGGGTAGAGTCACATGGGGTAACCTCCTCGTGGTCGCTATAATGTGGTTTGTTCTCGGTGGGGCGCATGGTGAATTGAGCGTGGTTGCCGCGGTGGATGGCGTGAAGCCTCCACACGTGCTATGTCTCCGTGGTAACGCGCTCAACAAGCCACGTGATAAGATGCGCGGGTTGACTGTCTCAGACGCGGAGGCAACTGGGATTCGTCCTCCGCCACCCAGACTGAGACGAATCACTATGCGACCACGAGGACTTAGAGTGCATTGGGAATTGGGCATTCCAAATTGGGAGAAAAAGGAAAAAAAAAAAAAAAAAAAAAAAAACAATCTGCAACCTGTTATTTTAGGGAAAAAACTTATTAGTCGGTTTAATTTGAATCATGGTGTAGTGTCATGGATTATGAACTTTTTAACAGATAGGCAACAAAAGGTTAGGGTTAATGGGGTTTTATTGGATACGTTAAACACTTTTATAGGTTCACCACATGGTTGAGTACTTTCTCCAATCTTTTTTATATTGTACACTAATGATTGTCAGAGTTTACATGGTAACAGTTATCCGGTAAAATATGCGGATGATACTGTTCTTCTTTCCTTGCTTTCACATTCAGACCAGGTATATGGTCTGGCTCTACACAGTTTTATCTCTTGGTGTAATAGTATGAAACTAGACTTGAATGTCTCAAAGACTAAAGAGATGGTTAACAATTTTAGTAAGAAAACACTTTCACTTCAACCTGTGATTATTAATGGTACACAGGTGAATGTAGTAGAGGAATACAAGTATTTAGGGACAATTTTTGATAACATGTTGAAGTTTGATAAAAATACTGGTGCCATTATTAAAAAATCACACCAAAGATTGTTTGTGTTGAGGACGCTTAATTCCTTTAATGTACGGAGACCCATTCATAGGTCTTTTTATAATTCATTTGTTGAAAGTATTCTGTATTTTTCTTTCATATGTTGGTTTTCTTCATTGTCTATGAAGAACGAAAATCATCTGCAAGGTATTGTAAACATGTGCTCAAAAACTATGGGTGTTTCTTTACGTAGTCTTACATTTTATTTTAAACAGCAAGTGTTGAGGATGGCGCATAAAATATTGGGAGATAGCACACACCCTTTGAACTTTTAATTTGAGTGGATGCCCCCTTGAGCGGTGTTTAAGGACAATCAGGTGTTCCACAAACCGTTACAAATTTACTTTTGTGCCTGAAGCAATTCGTTTATGTAACACACAATTTATTTTTTTTCCTCTATATATTTTATGTATTTTGAGTATTTGTATGTATGTGTATTAAGTGTTGTCTATATATGTGAAGCACCATGACAGTCTGAACTAATTGCCCCATGGGGATTAATAAAGCTCTAAACAAACAAATAAGCTTCATTTTAATTGTGGAAAATACAATTCCGGGGTGAAATGTGACCTTGACCTGTTTTCGTGAGATTCACCCCTAAATCAGGTTTTGGGATTAGTCAGAGTCTGAATATTGCTGTTGTTTGCACTTACAACCTCTTCTTACTCTGTTCATTCAGGGCATTGGATGTTACATGTTCCGCATTGATGACTTTGACGTGGTAGATGCCACGATGCATGGTAACGCAGCACGCTTCATCAACCACTCCTGTGAACCAAACTGCTACTCTCGAGTCATCAACGTGGAGGGTCAGAAACACATAGTCATTTTTGCCTTGCGGAAGATCTACCGTGGAGAAGAGCTAACATATGACTACAAGTTCCCCATAGAAGATGCCAGCAACAAGCTCAGCTGCAACTGTGGTGCCAAGCGTTGTCGACGCTTCTTAAACTGAGCAGAAGTAGATGGGTAAAAACATTGGAACGAGGCCAAGCAGAAGGTTTCAGAAGAGAGAGAGAGACAACATGGCTAAATGGAGTCAACACTTCAATTTGGAGGTCTCTACAGGTCTGACGGCACATATTAGGAGATTTCTGGAGAATTGGAAAGGAAGACACCAACTTGCAAGAGTTTCAGCTGAAAAATATAGAGTTTCGTGAGGAGAGGCAACAGAGAAATGGAGGGCTAGCTTATCTCAGCAGAAAGGAAACATCAAACATTGCAAGAACGTTGTTATTCTTTGATTGGCAGAGTTGTAGAGTAATTTGTGGCAATTGTGGCAACTTTTTACATTTTCCTTTAATCTTTTTAAAAGCTGAATGTTTTCGGCAGGGCTGTTCCAGCAACCAGTTTCTGAACAAACCTTTAAACCCATAACAATGAATATCCCCCTCCCCTTTTTCCACTAGCCCACCTTAATGTGTTAGATTCTCAAGCTCATGTGCTTGAGAAACATTTTATAGTGTGGACCACATAGTGTGCAAAACCTTAGTGGCAGTGAAGATACTCTGTATAAACATGCATACTACTAATTAAATGATGTAAATGTATAATTGAGGACTGTTTATCTATAGTTTTAATTCTAGACCACACAGTCTTGTGTGTAGCTGAGAAAGACTCAAACTGCTCAGGACAACACTGTATAACCCCTTAGTATAACCCATCAATTTACTTCTTGTGCATGGCAGTCGGTAATGGACATGTTCATTGCATTTCACTGTGCGTCTCTGGAGAGCATCTTTGCTTGAAAAACCCTACTTTTTTCTCTCTTTGTACCAGTTTTTTAATTATTTATTTTTGGTTTTCTTTGCATTTTTACAGGCAGGTGTAACAGACTACTTCATTCTTTTCGCAAAAGCTTGTTCTTTGTTTTTTGCGCTTGTGGTGTGGCGTAATACTGTATAGTTTTTTTTACAGTCCACTTGAAGGCCTCAATGGTGCTAAGCCTAACATGAGTCCTAAAGAGGAAAAAACGTAGTTCCTCTGTCATGTTAGAGAACCGAAAAAAGTACATGCTATATTTGGAATGTCTGGAGCTATAAAAGCAAGCGAAAACACAAACCTTGTGCCCATATATGTCCATGGTGTCTTTAAACAAGCAAACCCCATTCCGAATATTCAGCATGTTTGTGATCATCTGAGGATTTCAATTTCTTTTGCAAACAAGAGCCTTGTGTCAATACAGAATCATGCCTGGAGAGTATATAAATATTTTTATTTTATGTTGTAAAGTAGAGGACACTACTTAAGCTAATTGTGACTGCTAAACGCATCCTCTTTGCATCACAGCTTCTAGAGGTGTGATGACATCATGCAATAAAATTATTTCTTTGCCACAATTGCACATACAATTGGAGCATTATCTTGGGATTTAGAATGTTTAAATGTGTCCTATAGAAATAGGACTGTATACTGGTGACTTACAAAATCTCATTACTGCATTAAACTGTGCAGCAGAAATATATCTATATATATTTATAGAAGAGTTATTGAGATGGTGACCTGGCACTCAGCACCTTAGAGTTTCCGTAAATATTGAGTCGGTTCCGCTTCTCCATGCTGAAAAATCGACAAGCTGATGCCATTGTTCATTTCTTAAGAGTATAAAAAATTGCTCAAACTGTAGGAGTGTTGTATTTATTCCAGTATGTCTTTATGGGGATTACATACCTATAGATCTGTGCTTCGTATGTGGCCAAGGTCTTATCGGAATTTTCTTCAGGGTTTTTCGTTGTTTTTAACCGTTTTCCGTTTTTCTTTCCTTTGAACATTGTTTGAGGATGAGTTCTTGCAACGTGACCTTTTTAAGAAGTGATGTTTTGAGCCAGCTGTATTTCTTTTAATTGTCATGGTCTTAGTTGCTTGTTTTATTTGGATTAGTCAGAGGAGCAGTTAACAGACTTCACATCCTGTGCGTTTTTCCCCCCAATCACATTGTCGTCTCCTGCTTTATTTCCTTTTAAGGGGGGGTGATCGCAGTCAAGATCCTGAAATTTTATTTGAACCTCCCAGACTTGCAAGGATTCTACCTCAAGCTGTTCAGACAATATCGAGTAATACTAATGCAAAACTAGGTGAGAATAGAAAATCGCTTGATCTGTACTGTCATGCAGAGTTGGCTTGTGTGCAATGAAGGATGCAAAGCACTAGTCAGGGCCTCCTGTGATGATGCGTCTCCTAGAGCTTATTGGGAAAAATCAGTCTGTTTCTGTGTAGGTTATTTTAAAAAAAAGTTAAAAATGGAATAAAAAATTGTCTTTGCTACCTTGTACAAATGAACCCTAAGTTTGTAAATAGTTGTATACATATTTCTAAACCTGTTTAATTTTTCTATGCACTTTTTTTTTTTTATTTATAATGTTTTTTGCTTAATAAAATGTACAATGTTTGAACAAAGGTTAAGTTTTATTGTGATCTTTGGGCAGAACATACAGAAAAGCACAAGTTGTGTGGATAATATCATACAATTTGAAATGCCAGTAATAATAACTTAATAAATGTGTTTATGTGGCCAGATCCTTTGTCAAGAATTAAATTTAGAGTTTCAAAACTTGGAGTAATCCATTGCCAACAGTTCTCTCATATTCATCCTCCTGAGACCCAACAATGTGACAAAACAACATGGTGCCTGTCTCAGCTGAGTTTGTCTTTGGGAGAAACGGCAACAAAACTACATCTGGTAAGAAACCACATTACGTTTTTACTTTAAAACCTGTTTGAGTCAAAAGAGTAGTCTCTAGTTTCATCTGATATGCCACGTTTTACATTTTATTGTTTTTTTGCGAAACGGCACGCTGTTAAACACAATGACCATTTACGTGGACTATAGGCTAATTTTCCTTAAAATCTCCTGTATTCACTGTGCATTATCACATGAGAATCAATGGATGCATCCAGATTTGAACTTCAGAGGCTGGATATGGAGTTGGGATGAAAATAAGGTGCATTTTAAACTGTTCTGACTGAGACCAGTGCAGACAGCACACTGTTAAGTAATTCCTTAATTAGAGAGCAAGGGAGCATCCTGTAGCTTTCCTATTCAGCTAAGTGTGTTCACTCCTAACATCTGGTCAAAAGCTGTCTCAGGCTCCAGATGATGTTTGGATCACTCAACTTTGGCAGACATGGGACAATGGTAATCGGTATATAGATTCAGAATTTTTCATGCAACATTTTATTTTAACATGGTTGGCAGTGATTGGATGATCCTGGCCAATACTTTGAATCAGAATTATTTATGCTAATTTCTAATGTCTGTAACGTCTAAAAAAAAAAAAAAAAAAAAAACGGACTTTCTACAGCTTGTTATCATTTAAAATTTCACAATTTAGTCCCACTGTCCACATATGTGAACATAAATTTTTAGGAAAACTATATGGTCCGAAATGGTTATATACACAGTGGTGTGTGTATAATATATATATATTATTATTATTATTATTATTATATTTTTTTTTGCATGTTTCTTAAGTGCTACTAGTTACAAATCAAAAAAGAGGATGGAAAATGCACACAGCAGTCACGCTCTGGTCTCAGGAGGTTAAATAATTGAGTTCTCTTGCTGGAAGATGGAATCTCTCCAGAAATAAAAGGCAAAGTTTTTAATAAAATATGGTATTATTTATTATGTAAACAAGATATTCATTAAAATATTTTGTGCTGTACATTGTAATGGTAATTTAACAGAATACAAATCAGCATATGTAGTATGTCTTTTAATGAAAAACATTCAGTTGAATGAAAAATCATTGTAAAAACAGGATTAGAAGAAATACATGTAAATAAATGCAGAACATTAATATGTAGTGTTATGCAAATGAAGTGAAACGTAAAAACTAAAAATGATGAATTACAAATACTTTTTGTTTTTACAACACAGACTCCAGCCAAACATATGATTCCCATTTCATAACATTAGAGGTTGGAATGCTTCCTGGGGGCTGGGGTTGCGTGTGTTTTCAATCCCAGCACTCAGTTTACCACTGTCACAGGGAGCTTTGCTAAAATCTCCACTGCATCATTGCGATCAATACTGTTTAACAGCCCAGCAAGTTTACCAACAGTCCAGTCTGGATTTTTGGTGACCACACCCTCCAAAACGGCAACGAGGGGGCTTTTGTGGTCCTTCATGGAATAAGCATAGTTGATCCAGACAAAGGAAAAGGAGCACTGGGCAGCAAGGTGTCGTGTGTTCTTAGCACCAGAGATGTCAGGGTCTAACACCAACACAAGCTCCTCAAGAACATCCAGGTTGTTAAGCACTGTTTTCAGAGGGGCAGCCTGGACCTCAGGAGCTAAATCAATGGGAATGAAATCAAGTGTTTACGGGTGAAACTCGTGAAGAGCTGTCTGTTTTTTTCACACTTGTGAAAAATGTTGCATAGTGAGGATATCTTCAAAGATAATGCCATAAAAAGTATTCATTTATCAATCAACATCATACAAAGTCCAGTAAACATAAAGGCTAAATCAATATTTGGTATGATCACCTTTGCCTTCAAAACAGCACCAATTCTCTTAGGTACATCTGGACACAGTTTTTCTTGGTTGTTGTCAGAGAGGATGTTTCAAGCTTCTTGGTTCTTCTTTCTATTTAGGCTGTCTCAGTTGCTTCTGTCTTTTTATGTAATCCCAGACTGACTCGATGTTCTGTAGGGGATTCTGTTGGGGCCATGACATCTGTTGCAGGGCTCCCTGTTCTTCTATTCTAATCTTTTCTATTTGCAAAAGTAATGTTTGGGAGTCTAAAATGTATATTTCCTATTAACAAACTAAAGCTTAAGATATAAATACCCAGCTTAAGACAAATGTTTTTGTGAAACATCTTAGGTGCCTAAGACTTTTGCACAGTACTCTCTATATATATATATATATATATATATATATATATATATATATATATATATATATATATATATATAAAATGTATAAAGAAAATGAGCAGCCTTATGATTTTTGCATTGTGCCTTTTTTTTTTTTTTTTTCTAGGACAGTTAAGCACATTTTACCCACCTAATTCTGATAGCTGTAATGCCAAATACAGTCTTATTCTCATTACAGTAAAAACATTAATAAATAAATAACATTTTGTGAGATTCACACTTTTGAAAAATCATTATGGAAAATTGTTTTGCCCCAGGAAAATTGCACTCCTAAAATTACTCACCTAACAGATTATATGAAGATCCAGTCCCGTGGTCATTATTACTGCTCTCTTTGATTAAATTGTATGAGACGGATTCAGTAATGTTCTTTTGGGGCAATTTTCCCCGAATTGCTCCATTACAGCAGTTTTTAAGTTCTGTTAAAGACACGGAAAACACTTCTTGTGGGATACAAATAGCACTTCTTTACAGTGACAGTCAAGATCTTGTGATGTCACAATTACAAGCATGTGACAGTAAAAACATGATTGCATGATTAAAACATTTGAGGGATTATACATTTCAATTTTAAACAAAATAAAAATTACTTTTTGATTAAGAAGCCTCTGGAGAACCTCTAGGCCTAAACGGTTGGCTAGAAGCTCTCCATAGGGTTATGCCACTGTGGCAATCTGAGGAACCCCAAAATGAACCCCAAAAAGTCCTTTCTACACTTTAAAATAGGCTATCTCTCTCTCACACACACATCCCATTACAAATACCAGACATTAATCAAACCAATATTAATATTTACAGGATTTAGTACTCAATTTCCTATTTAAAAGTCTCCAGTGAATGCTTTTGTTTTTACTGAGAATGACCTTCATTAAAACGTCTTGTCCTCCACCTCTTGATAAGTAGCAGCAGACATACCACAGTGAGGGTGGATAAAATCCCTGCACATACGTAGATCCCTGCAGAGATGTACACACACAAAATAAATATTATTATAAAGATATCTTATTTTTATATTGTTATAGACCAGGCCAACATTTCTAAAACTACTGTAACTAGACCAATGATAATATGAATATGAAAAACAATACCTGTCACACTTATGATATTTGTATTATAGATAGATGGATTGACAACAGATGTGGTTGGATCAGTCACAGAGGCAGTTGTAGCAAAAGGTCCACTATCAGTCTAAGAAAACATAATTTATACCATCAGAGGCATTTATTAAGCTTTTATTATGCACCCAAAATCCTTTAAACTCTTTATGTTGAATGTTTAGTTATTTATTTGGAAGTTTAAGGAAACATTAAAGGAATATTCCGGGTTCAATGCAATTTAAGCTCAATCCACAGCATTTGTGGCTGTTGGTTACTAAAAAGAAATTAATTTCAACTTGTCCCTCCTTTTCTTAAAAAAAGAAGCAGCCAAAATCTGGGTTCCAGTAATGCACTTACAATGGAAGTGAAAGGGGCCAATCTGTAAATGTTAAAATGCACACGGTTTCAAAAGTACAGCCACAAATGGTTAAAGATATGCGTTAACACGATCTTAGTGTGCTAAAATCGTTTACTAACCTTTTCTGTGTAAAGTTCTATCCAATTTTACAACGATGTAATGCCGAAATCCCATAAAAATGGCGATTTAAACTATGTAAAATCTCAAATAGTCATTTTTTACAGACGAATAAATGTAAGTTCTTTTATAAAAATTATAAGATTCACAACCATCCAAAAACTGGCCTCATTCACTTCCATTGTAAGTGCTTCAATGCAACCAAGTTTTTTTTGTTTTTGTTTTTTTTTAAAAAAAGGAGTGAGTCGAAATAAATGTTTGTGGTGATCAGCATTATGCCACACATGCTGTCGATTGAGCTTAACTTTTACTGAACCTGGAATGTTCCTTTAACATTTATAGCCCTCTGGTTTAATGTAGATATGAGAGAAAACGAGGCTCTCATGAATGTTTTATCGTGGGAGTGCAGAGGCATTTCAAAGCTCAAGAAATGCTTTAAAAGTTTGTAACAAGTTCTGTTACTGTTATTACGGTGGTCTGCAATGGTCGTTCGATGCATCGTCCATGTGAAACCTGCTCCCTGCAAACAACGATGGAACAATATGTTTAAGGAACACCAAATAATGGCAAAAAAATTAAATCAAGCAAACAAGCAGACAAGCGCACATTTGTCTTTGTGAAGGCTAAATCAGAAGTGTTTGAGGGTTGCCACTTTTGAAGTTAATATGCGTTATTAATAAAAATTGTATATCCTTTCTTATATGCTAAAACGAGAACTTTCCTGACCCATGACTTATAAATAAAATACATCATTTATGTGTTAACATATAGTTATTTTAATTTGTTCGATTATTTGTCTTCTTTATCTTATGTATACATTTTGGATGGTTTATACATATTTAAAAAAAAAATTATTTTTTTTTTTAAATAGATAATTAGTATTGATTTTTTTCATTCACCCATACTTGTCTTTATGATTGTATTCATACATTGTTTGATCTTATTGAACATTTATATATGGTTACCACGCCCTCCACAGTATTAGCACGTTTTAGCACAATGTGTGGACGGTGGACTTTTCAGACGGTCCCTTACCCACCATAGGCAAAATTTCCAACTTGTATCAATGTTAAATTGGCGATCTGGAACGATTTCACCGTGACGCCAAATCGCGTAATTTTATCTTTACATACTGGACGATGCCGTATTTTACGGGACAGGTGGCAACCCTTATACCTAACAGAATTCATGATCAAACTGAATTTAATTTTCATCGCCTGACCTGAGCAACCCATTAAGTCGGACTCGATACAACTAACTTTAAGATATTAGAACTTTAACTGTAAAAAGAATACAAGGAATGTATCTTGGTGTACCTGTCGTCACACAGCACAAACAATGGACTCTAGGAAACAAATGGAATTTTTAAATTCAAAATAAAATAGGTACCCTTCTCTGCAGCAGATGGCATCAGATTTGACAGTGCAGATAGATGCAGTCAACTGCGGCGATGCGCAAGAGTTACATCTTTGGCATTTAACGAAAGATCCGTCGTTAAACGTTCCGTTCCTGCATTTTTTGTACATTCTAGCAAGCGGATCTCCATTATCGCTCAGTCCGCAGTTTGGACTGAATTCGAAACCTGCCATAAATAATTATAAACAAACAGTGATGATGATCCGTTACATCATCATAAATAATGGCATACATGGTAGAATTTAACGACGCTTCAAGAAACTTACCCTGTATAATTTGATTTATAGTCTCACATCGCTGGCATTTATATAGATCATGATTCCAGAAAGAGTCGTCTAAACACCTTTCAGAGGTCATTGACACAGTTGTGCGTGCACTTTTCCCCACGACGAAACTAAACTGAACTGAAACAGCTGTTCTGTTAGATCATTTTAACTTCTCTAACCAGCAATGAGTTGAAGGGGGTGGAGATGAAGTCATTCTATGATACGACTCTACTGACAGGATCAACTGTAAATCATAAACCAATTAAATCACAGTTCAGCATTAAAAATGGTTGTTTTAATACTCCACTTATTTCAAACCCCATATGCTGTTCATATGTTCTCACAACCCGTTCAAATCAGCTCAGGATGACCACAGCTGTCAAGCTCCCAAAAGGAGCAGAAGACATCACCATTAAATTTGTAGCTCATTTTGTGCGCTTTATTCAAAGTCTTCTATATAGCTTTGTATGAGACAGTCCGAAATTTTAGTCGTTATTCACTAATCCTTTTTTATTCTGAATGGGGACACGAAAGAGCTTTGGTGGAGGAGAGGATTATTTATCTGTGAATAATAACTAAAAATTTGGTCTATCCCTCACATAAAGCTATCGTTTGGACTTTAAATAAAGCACATTAGTCGAACGGACTATTCGGCTATTGATTATGGTGGGGTTTATGTTGTTTTTGCTGTTGTAATTGTTTTTTGCTTTATTAAACTGAACAGATGTGGTCACTAAACTTTTGTTGTATTGAACAGAGCTGCATAAAGATGTACATTTCTTCTTTTGTGTTCGATGAAAACATAACAGTAGACAGGTTTGGAATGACATGAAAGTGTGGCATCTTTGTTTAATGAAAGAATGAATTACGGGTGCTCTTTGTTTTTACATAGACCCCAGTCACACATCTTTTACCCATTACATAACATTAGAGGTTGAAATACATCACCCCAGCACCTCCCTAGATCTGCCTGTGCTTTAAAAACTGTCACATTAAACTGTCACCAATCCACACTAAATGCACTTACTTAATGTTGTATTAACAAATATATATATATATATATAAGATCTTGTTTGTCTCTTTGTTCTATGCTAGCTTATACTAGCCATACTGCAGATATTGTTGACTTTTGTACGACAAATTGCTTGCTATTTTCCTCATTTCTAAGTCGCTTTTAATAAAAGTGTTTTAAAAAAATTATATATATATATGTACAAAAATATTGGCACCATATGAGCAAAGAAGGCTGTGAAAAATATGCCTTTGTTGTGTATCCTTTTGATATTTCATTCAAAATATTCACAAAAATCGAAACTTTAATTGAAGTAATTGAAAGTTGGGAAAAATCTCATAAGTAAATAAATATTTTTCTCCAAAACACATTTGCCACAATTACTGGCACCCCTAGAAATTCTATTAAGCAAAATATATAGTATATTCCCATTCATATTTTACATTTTTTAGTACACCTGGGCGACAAGGAACATGAAATTGTTCAGCCATGACTTCCTGTTTCACATGGGTATAAATATGAGGTAACACACAGGCCAAATTCTCTCAGTCATCATCCATCACAATGGGTAAGACCAAAGAATATAGTTCTGATGTGCAGCAAAAGGTTGTTGAACTTCACAAAATGGGAAGTGGCTATAATAAAATAGCTAAAGCATTGAAAATACCCATTTCCACCATCATGGCAATAATTAAGAAGTGCCAATCAACTGGAGATCGAATACGAATCGGCCTGAAAGAGGATGTGTGTCTATATTGTCTCCACGCACAGTGAGGAGGATGGTTCGAGTGGCCAAAAATTCTCCAAGGATCACAGCTTCAAAATTGCAGGAATTAGCTGGGTCAGAAAGTCTCCAAAACTACAATCAGATGTCACCTACATCACAAGTTGTTTGGGAGGGTTTCAAGAAAAAAGCCTCTGCTCTCATCCAACAACAAACTCAAATGTCTTCAGGTTGCCAGACACTACTGGAACTTAAAATTGGACTGTGTTCTATGGTCAGATAAAACAAAAACAGAGCTTTTTGGCAGTAAACACCAGAGATGAGTTTGGCGCACACAGGGAGGTAGCCATATGGAAAAGTACCTCATGCCCACGGTTAAATATGGTGGTGGATCTTTAATGTTGTGGGGCTGTTTTTATGCCAGAGGTCCTGGACATCTTGTTGGGATACATGGCATCATGGACTCAAACAAATACCAACTGATAAAAAATCAAAACCTGATTGCCTCTGCCAGAAAGCTTAATATGGGCTGTGGTTGGATCTTCCAGCAGGACAATGATCCAAAACACACATAAAAATCAACACAAAGTTCACTGACCACAAAATCAAGGTTATGCCATGGCCATCCCAGTCCCCTCGCCTGAACCCCATAGAAAACCTGTGGGCTGAACTGAAGAGGAGAGACCACCAGTGTGGACCTCTGAATTTGAAGGATCTGTAGAGGTTCTGTATGGAGGAATGGTCTCAGGCATTATAGGAGAAGACTCTTGGTTGTCTTGGAGCTGTTATCTTGGCAAAGGGAGGTTGCACAAAGTATTTAATACAAGGTTGCCAATAATTGTGTCACACATATATTTGACAAAAATATTTGTATTTTGATAAAACTTGTGTTGTGTTTGGAATTGTTTGATATCTATTTGAGGCTAGATTTTTGCTAATATTTTGAATGAAAGACCAAAAGGATAAACAATAAGGATATAGTTTTCACAGAAATATTTTTCAAATATTTACCAAGGGTGCCAATATTTTTGGCTACAACTCAGATTTCACAACAGATGTTTTGCACGGCACTGCTGCTACACGATTGGCTAATTAGATAATCGCATGGATGATTGTTGGTGCCAGACGGGCTGGTTTGAGTTTTTACGTAACTGTTGATCTCCCGGGATTTTCACACACAACAGTCTCTAGTATTAGTGCAAATGCGAGATAACAGGGTGTAAGTTAACTTCTCTGGTTAGCTTAACAGAAAGGCTTTGCAGTGGCAAAATAGGAGCAAGACCTTCCTGTTCAATACAAAACCAGGGAGGGGCTCTCTCAGGTGGAAGTGACCAATGAGCCAAATGTCTGAGACTGAATGCATAATAATAAAACAAAAATCTTGGGTAAGCCTAGCCCACCTTTGTCAATCTGCCTATGTAACTTATTGAAATGTAATCTGGGACGTTTAACATTCCAAATGAAGGACTTTGCTATGCTATCAAATTGCTTGAAATAAGAGAGGGGGACATCTACCGGGAGAGATTGTAGCAGGTAGTTGAATTTTGGAATACAATTCATTTTAATAACATTAACCTTCCCAATCATAGATAATTGTAATGAAGCCCACCTGCCTACATCGCTCGAAAACCTTTTTATTAAGGGGTCAAAATGAACTCTAACTAAATCACACAGATTTGCTGGGAATAAAATGCCCAAATACTTAATGCCCTGTTTGGGCCACTGAAAGGCGCCCGGCTGAAAAGCCGTTACTGGGCAGTACGCTGTCAGAGCCAAAGCTTCGGTTTTAGACCAATTGACTCTGTAACCTGAGAACTTAGAAAAGCAATTAATAATTCTGTGGAGGAAAGGAATATATCTAGTGGGGTCGGAGATGAATGATAAAATATAATCTGCATAAAGCAAAAGTTTATGCGCCATACCTCCCGCCACCACCCCAGGAAAATCAACTTCCTTTCTTATCGTGGCTGCTAATGGTTCCATGGCAAGACAGAACAATAATGGGGAAAGAGAGCAACCCTGCAAGTTATCAGACTTAAATGTATTAGTGTGATGTGCCCTAATACATTTTTGTTTAAAAATGCATTAATTTAGCTACGTTTACGGTTCTTTTCCACACTAGAAAACTGAGGCCACATCCACACTAATCTGTTTAAAGGTGCTGTAAGAATTTTTTTTCATGGAAAAGTATGCAAACAATTCGGTGATTATGTGATTTTTGGAGCTTCAAAGTTTTGACACCCATTCACTTGCATTGTATGGACCAAAAGAGCTGAGAAATTCTTCTAAAAATCTTCATGTGTGGTCTGTTGAAGAAAGAAAGTCATACACATCTGGGATGGCATAAAGGTAAAGAGTAAATGATGAGAGCATTTTCATTTTTGGGTGAACTATTCCTTTAACTCCTTGTGTAGTGCTAAAGTGCAGCAAGCTACTTGAGACTGAGACTGCGCAGATTCCTACCTGCCCTCCGGAGCTTCGCAAACAGTACCGCTATGTGTCCAAGGATGGGAAGTGTTGGGTAGACTTGGCACACATGGCTGAGAGAGAACACCTCTTGGCGGACATCTTCACCTCGTTTGTAGACCTTCAGTACAGATGGTTTCTCTTTGTCTTTATGATGTGCTATGCAGTCACTTGGTTTATCTTTGCAGGGCTGTATTCACTAAATGCATTCTTGCGTGGTGATCTTGAAATTCTGCCAAATAGTGCTGATGATGTGCTGCCAGGTCGTGAGGTGTGCTACCCGAAGGTGGATGGCTTTGTATCAGCGTTGCTCCTCAGTAGAAACACAAAGGACTATTGGCTACGGTGCCCATACTCTCTCTCCATGCTGCCATGAATGTGTACTTTTGGTCATGGCACAGTACATAGTGGGATCCATGATTGATGCACTCATGGTGGGCTGCATGTTCGACAAGATTTCATGTCCCAAGAAACGTGCATTGATGCTTCTTTTTAGCCTTGTGTTGTGGCCAGCACAAGGCCACAACACAATGACTGACTCTGTCTTATGTTCCGTCTTGGTGACCTGCGTGAAAGCCACATGGTTGATGCCAAAGTACGTGCTAAACTCATCAAGTCTCGGCAGACACCGGAGGGTGAATTTCTCCCCCAGGAACAGTCCGAGATACACCTGGGTTATGAGAGTGGATCAGACCATCTATTTCTGGTGGAGCCCCTGGTCATTCAACATACCATTCACTCTAACAGTCCTTTCTTGGAGCTCGGCCCTGAGCAGCTACAAAAGTAACAGTTTGAGATCACTGTCATCTTGGAGGGCATTGTGGAAGCCACAGGTGTGTTTACAATAACTTACCTACCCACATAGTCCATATTATGGCCTCATCATGTATAGCTCGATCTGCTGACCTACTGACCCAAATGTCTAGCCATGGCATAACCAATATGGCATTTAAGCAATCAAGAAGGCCATCAAGCAAACAAAAAAATATATAAAACAAAAAACTACTAGTACCGGTCTCTGAAAAACATACAATTTCATCATAGTTTACCAGAATTCTTAGTAAGCCTGTATTTGTAGAGAAATGAGATTAACAAAGAAGAACATTATAGCTCTATGCATCCACCTTTTTCTTGGATGCAGAAGTGTCGTTTTCTGGTCTGCAGTGTTTACACTCACATTGTTGTATGTTTTTAGTGGCTAATGTGATGTTTAGCATATAAAATTGTTAACAAATGGCCGAATAAAAAAGATAAATAAAACATGTGGCTTAGTATCGATAAAATCCAATTTATGAGTAAAATAATTATAAAAACCCATAGGAAAATACACAGGGAACCTATGGCTTGAAAATGCTAATCATCCTCCGGGATTTGGACTACAACCTGAACAGATCTATTTGCCATGACTTCCCTTAGAAATTTCCTTTGGAGTTTTAAAATAAGGATGTTTGAATTTAAAGTAAAATAAAATCTGTGGGGAAAATTACTTGAGACTTATAATTTGTTTAAGAACATAAATTACACACAGTCATACCTCAATTGTGGATTTTGAAGCCGTTGTTTCTTTTAAAAATGCAAGTTGCTAACTCGTCGCTAAATAAGGACTACAACAGTCATCCATTTTGTTAAGCACATAGCTCAAATGCTCAAGGTAGTTGTAGTCCTTAATTAGCATTGTGATAGCAACATGTTTTATAAAAAACAGTGGCTTAAAAATTCAAGTTTGAGGTAAAACTGTGTAATTTATGTTCTGGAACAAATTGTCTCTAAGTAATTTTAGCCACAGGCCTTATTTTACTTATAAATCTAAAACTGCCTTTGAAATGCAGGGAATTAGTGAGGGGGTTTGGGGACTACAACCTGAACAGCTCTATTGTCCGAGAAACTATTGGAAGCCCACATTTCTCCTCTGATGATTACAAAGCTAAATGTTTTTCTGCTGACAGAAGAACTGCATGTTCTTCAATATAAACAACAGCTGTTTAAGGGAGTTGCTGAATTGATGTCATTAAGTTCGATAATACATAACTTATTTCACAGCGCTTCACTTTTTCCACATTTTGTTATATTACAGCCTTATCGCAAAATGGATTAAAATCATTATTTTCCTCAAATTCTACAAACAATACCCCATAATGACAACATGAAAGAAGTTTGTTTGAAATCTTTGCAAATTTATAAAATAAAAAAAAAATAAAAAACATGTACATAAGTATTCACAGCCTTTGCTCAATACTTTGTTGAAGCACCTTTGGCACCAATTACAGCCTCAAGTCTTTTTGAGTATGATGCTACAAGCTTGGCACACCTATTTTTGGGCAGTTTCTCCCATTCTTCTTTGCAGGACCTCTCAAGCTCCATCAGGTTGGATGGGGAGCGTCGGTGCACAGTCATTTTCAGATCTCTCCAGAGATGTTCAATCGGGTTCAAGTCTGGGCTCTGGCTGGGCCATTTAAGGACATTCACAGAGTTGTCCGGAGCCACTCCTTTGTTATCTTGGCTGTGTGCTTAGGGTCATTGTCCTGTTGGAAGATGAACCTTTGCCCCAGTCTGAGGTCCAGAGCGCTCTGGAGCAGGTTTTCATCAAGGAGGTCTCTGTACATTGCTGCATTCATCTTTCCCTCGATCCTGACTAGTCTCCCAGTTCCTGCCGCTGAAAAACATCCCCACAGCATGATGCTGCCACCACCATGCTTCACTGTAGGGATGGTATTGGCCAGGTGATGAGCGGTGCCTGGTTTCCTCCAGACATGACGCTTGCCATTCAGGTCAAAGAGTTCAATCTTTGTTTCATCAGATCAGAGAATTTTATTTCTCATGGTCTGAGTGTCCTTCAGGTGCCTTTTGGCAAACTCCAGGCCAGCTGTCATGTGCCTTTTTCTGAGGAGTGGCTTCCGTCTGGCCTGATTGGTGGAGTGCTGCAGAGATGGTTGTTCTTTTGGAAGGTTCTCCTCTCTCCACAGAGAAACGCTGGAGCTCTGTCAGAGGGACCATCGGGTTCTTGGTCACCTCCCTGACGAAGGCCCTTCTCCCCCGATCGCTCAGTTTGGCCAGGCAGCCAGCTCTAGGAAGAGTTCTGGTGGTTCCAAACTTCTTCCATTTACGGATGATGGAGGCCACTGTGCTCATTGGGACCTTCAATGCTGCAGAAATTTTTCTGTACCCTTCCCCAGTTCTGTGCCTTGATACAATCCTGTCTCGGAGGTCTACAGACAATTCCTTGGACTTCATGGCTTGGTTTGTGCTCTGACATGCACTGTTAACTATGGGACCTTATATAGACAGGTGTGTGCCTTTCCAAATCATGTCCAATCAACTGAATTTACCACAGGTGGACTCCAATCAAGTTGTAGAAACATCTCAAGGATGATCAGTGGAAACAGGATGCACCTGAGCTCAATTTTGAGTGTCATGGCAAAGGCTGTGAATACTTATGTACATGTGATTTTTTTTTCGTTTTTTATTTTTAATAAATTTGCAAAGATTTCAAACAAACTTCTTTCATGTTGTCATTATGGGGTATTGTTTGTAGAATTTGAGGAAATGAATGACTTTAATCCATTTTGGAATAAGGCTGTAACATAACAAAATGTGGAAAAAGTGAAGTACTGTGAATACTTTCCGGATGCACTGTAAGTAATCTTGTGGCCCCCTTGGAAATTTGTAAAGGGCACCATATTGGGCCCCGGTAGAAACTCTCCTGTGCAAGAATAAATAAATAAATAAATGATTTAACGGAGCATGGCGCCAGCTTGTGGTCATATTTTAAAGTATCACTGTAATAATACAGTATGATATTATTATGCATTGTCAAATCATTTCACAATTTTCTTTGGTCAGGAATTCTGTGCCAAGCAAAAACCTCCTACATCGAGACGGAGCCCGTTTCGAGCCGTGCATGACACTGGAGCAAGGGGCATTCCTGGTCGACTTGCGACGCTTCCACAGCACATATCCTGTGCCTCTTCCGCCGTGCAGTGCAGGAGATGCGCACCATCTACAGACTTTGCAAGCGGGACTGGAGCTTCAGGAATCTCTCAGAGAGAGTGTTAACTGGGTATTAGGCCGGATGATCAAGAAGACTACACTGTGAAACCACCAGGAGCGCGTACTTTCACTATCGACAACATCCAGGAGGAGCGAGTGTCTGAAGTGAACGAATCCGATTCTCGTTAGTTAGATTCTAGCTCAAGAGAGCTTGTTGTTTTTAAACTGTGTGGGAGATTTTTTTGTACGGTCATGACGGGATTTTAAATCTGGTGGATGGACATTTATTTGCTTATAATGCTAGTTGCCGCATTTACAGAGTGTTGTGACCGAAGTTAGATTTATAAAACTGAACGAAATGTATATCTACAAATAAACGAATATAAAAGTATTGAGATGGATGATAAATAGATTTGGCCTACACAAAAATCTGTATCTATTAAATCTGTTTTAAATTTTACACGTAAAGCAGAATTGGCATACAGTGAAATCACATGATTCCTCCGCAGACTTAGGGGCCGTTCACATCGAACTCGTTTATGCGTCCTTCTGCGCTGTTTTTACATTGTTTTTTCTATGTAAACGCGCGCCAGACGGAGCTTTGACTGTTGCGCAACGTCTCGCTTCTTTTTCAGCGCATCTTCCGCAGGGAGCGCCGCGTTTTTACACGCCGTGTCAGGTTAAAAAGAACGTCAACTTTTAAAAGCGCGCCTCGAGACACCTGCGTCTTACTTTTTCAACGCAAAACGATTTCGGTCTGAACGACCCTTTATGTGTGTTACTAAACTGTTTTTTTTTTTTATTTTTTTTTATTTATTTTTTTTTTTTCAGATGAAAAGGAAGTAAGTTCGATTAATTAACACCTTTAGTAAATATCCTGACACTTCACTTGATCATATTGAACACACGAGTGGCCATTTGGAAAACTAAATGTTCCTGTAGCCACCTGCGGATTTTTCACTTGCAGTTTATACTGTATATATTCTATAGTATCCTTTAAATAAAGGCAAAATGCCCAAAATAATATAGCCTATATATATATATATATATATATATATATATATATATATATATATATATATATATATATATATATATATATATATACACATACATATATACATACACACACACACACACATCTAGGTACCTAAATTGTTTAAAAGGAAACTGTTATATGGCTTGGTTTCCCGAAGCACTAAGTATAACGTTAGTAGCACTTAAGTAGTACTTAACCTCTAAGGCACATTTCCCAAAAGCATCGTTATCTAATTAGTTCATAAAAACGTTCGAAAATTAAAGAGAGCTTTGAACTTATCTTAAGCCCATTAAGTGCAACTTCAATTTATCATTCTCTCATCTTTCACTGTTTATCAAAGACAATGGGACTTTAAATAAATTGTATTAATTTATTTGGATTATCTGAAAGCCATTGTAAACTATTTCAGAGGATAAAAAAAAAAGTGTTGGAAAAAATCGCTATGAAAGCAATAGATAGTCTCTGTAGTCTGCGCATGTGAATTGATAGGTGTAAATGTACATGACACATAATACAGTATAACCAACACGATCTCGGGAAAATTCGTACATAATTTACAATTTGACTATTTCCTATGGTCTGGCACAATGTTGTTCGCTTTAACTCTAGGACGCCATCAAATGCAAATTCCCGGATGTTTAATGCGGAAGTAAGCACTAGTTCTGCAGGTGTTAAGGACACTCTTATTAATATTATGCCCTTACCCAAACCCCTTATCTAAACTTAACCAATCAGTAGAGTGTGTAAACATGATAGGATGCTGTTGTGTGTGACAGAAGCAAGTAATTGTGGCGTATTAGAAACGAGCGCAGTCGCACGATATCATACGAATTGGCCAAATTTAGAATAGTCGTACAAATCCTGACGATCAGCATATTTGTACCGGACAGCTCCCGTAACGAAGCACTTAAGTTCTACTTTGTACCGAGCAATATACATGCTGGTTTGGGAAACAGGCCTTACTCTATCGTAAAATAGCAAATGATGTCAGTTATGATGATGCAAAGGCTTAAGTTGCAAGGTTATCTGGGAAACCCAACCAATGTTTGTTGACAGTGCACAAAGGGTAAAAAGATTTAAGAGATTTTGACAGATTTCTTGTTCTTAATTTCCATGTTCAGTGTCAACAGGAGATAGAGAATTTAGGTTACCACACAAAACACTCAAATTAGAAAATAGGGATACTTTATTTATAGTACAACTTTATTTAAGACTTTCAAGCGCACAGCACAGAAAATGGGGCATGAACTGAACGAGGAATTAAGCGGTTGACAGTAGCCTTACATCCCAATTAAGAGTGAATTCAGTTTGCACAGAAATACTTCATTAAGTGCAATAATGCAATAATAATAATCCATTTCATAGCCAAAGCTAACACTTATACCAACATATTGTTTTCTTTGTTTGAAAAGGATCGTATAGTTAGTGTTTTAAACAGAAAATATGGCATTTGGTAACAATTATTATTGTTTTTTTTTTAATGTTTACTAAATCTTCTTCTTCTTCTTCTTCTTCTTCTTATTATTATTATTATTATTATTATTAGGGCTTTAGGACCTTCAAGACTGGTGGACAAATTATGAATTAAGTTTTCCTCCGGTTTAATAGCCAATGTTCTGTTAGAATGATGTTTAATATTAGGAAATAAACTGGATAACAAATATAATGGGCTCATATAAATATATATGCTCATCAACTTTTAAAAGGGGGGAGAGAAAGTTTGTTTTTGACATCAACAACAATAATAATGTCACTTGATACATGCATTTATACATGAAAACCAAGTTAAAAGAAAATGTGACCCATGCAGGATCCATTAAATTCAGGTTTTGTAACTTACTGGGGTGGGTCACCAGTTGATGTCCAGTGAAACCAGCCCTGCCTATGCCCTATTCACTTTAAAGACTTTACCATCCACTGTGAGAGCTTTGGAAGGCTGAAAGTTGTGGGGCTCAATAATAAAGATTATTCAGAACACACCTTTTGAGGAATTTTTTATAGGAGATTCATTTTGAAGCAATTTTTAGCATGCCTATCATGATTGTTTTCACTTCGAAGTGCCCTTCGGAGGCTGATTTAGCCCGTTTGGAACGCAGGGCCTATAAACTGTGTGCTGCATATACAGCTGGAGTTTCGATTACATATTTATATATAGTTTTATTTGATCATTCTGCTGCTCCTGTGCTGCTAAAAATAAGCTACTAGCGTCAAAGAAATCTGCAACAGAGAAGTCACAGACAAACTATTACTGTTTTAATTGTAATGCTTTTAATAAAAATATTGCATATTTGTGTAAATAGATCACATAGTGAGTGCTTAGATAAATGGTACAAATAGCATTGGATAAATAAATATACATTTTCTGTGGTATTGTGATGATACTACAGTCTGCATTATAGTAACTGGAGGATGAAATATTCACCTAACTTACATTTCTCAAAGAAATCATCCATAACTAGCGTAAATGTCATTTGTAATGTGTGTGTGTGTGTGTGTGTGTGTGTGTGTGTGTGTATATATATATATACATACATACACACACACACACACAGACACAGTATGTATATATTATCATATTTGTATAATGGCTGTGTAAATGTTAAAATATAACAATTAAATTCATAAAATGTATTCAGAATTTACAATTTGTTTTAAAAGTTGAAAGAAATTATATCTACACATTTTAACCCTCATGAACTCAAACGTCCAGTGGCTCCACATGCATATGCCAGGGTCAGGTGTGGCTGTTGTACAGATATGTGCTGCTCAGGCTCCAGTCTGGTGGGAAGTCTTGGGAGGGGTGATTCTTCAGGTGCTTCTGCATGGCTGCCAGACTGCTACAAAACTCAAGACATATGGTGCACTGGTAGGGCGTGGCACCGCCATGTGTACGCAAGTGCTTAATCATAGCCGAATAATCACGTGAGCGTTGGCCACACAGTCTACACTCAAATGGTTTCTCACCTGCAGAAGAAAGCGGAGAAGACTGAACCCAAGTGTTAAAGTGTTAACATGTTCATGATATGTAATGAGCCAGTTACTATTTCAAAATAAACCCAGACAGGTTGATCAGGTTTATCACCCTGAAGGCCTTTATATTTCGATAGTCACCGTCTGACTGTATATTAACCTCACTACTACAGAGCTACTTAAGTTGAACTTATTATATTTTGTGAAAAAGTAAAGACAGTGAGTTATACGAGAGATGTAAAACTAGCACAGCTATGTAGGAAACTGATTGCCTGGGACAAAAGTTAAAGGAATAGTTCACCCCAGAATTATAATTCTCTTATCATTTACTCATCCTCATGCCATTTTAAACTCATGACTTTCTTTCTTGTGTGGAACACAAACAAAGATGTTTTGAAGGATGATTTTTATTTTTTTCATACAATGTAAGTCAATGGGGTCCCTTAAAAGAACTTAAAGGCATCATAAAAGTAATCCATACCCCTCGAGTCGTATGGATTGCTTTTATGCTGCATTTATGTCCTTTTTGGAGCTTAAAAGTTTTGGACCCCGTTGAATTACATTGTATGAACAAAAACACATAATTGACATCAGATATCTTCATTTGTGTGTAAGTTTGAGATGGAATGATGTTGAGTCAAAAATGAGAGAATTTTAATTTTGGGGTGAAATATTCCTTTAAATAAACAGTTCTGAAGTCATTACACAAAACATGCGGCAACTGAATCAAGTATTCCAGAGATTCCTGGAAAAAGTGGATATATGCATGTCATAGTGCAAATAAATCCAACCTAATCAACTTCTAGATGAAACACAACAGTTAAGTCCAGTTTAGTCTTTATCTAAACCATATTGATTTTCTTATTTCCCAGGGAGTATAGACTCGTATGCTGTAAGATGTACCTGTGTGTACCCGGTGGTGTGTGTCCAGCTGGTGTTTAAGGCTGAACCTCTTGCTACACTGTTTACACTGGTAAGGTTTCTCACCCCCGAGACCCCTTCTGAGCGAACGCAGAGATCGCTTGTCCCGTCTGCCTCGTCCACAAAACTTACACCTGAAGGTCATCTCCCCTGACACAAAAAGAATGCAAGTGAATAACTTGTGGATAAATGCACCTTACTGAAAATTTGGTTGCTATCATGTTAGACCATATTTGAATGCAGTTTCAGAATAATACCACAGACAAACAGCTAAGTTTGCATATTACAATATTACCAGTTTTTCTAAAGCCAAAAGCTATGTTTGAACTTTGCGAACATATACAGTATAGCGTTAGAATTTGATAAGAAAATATTAAACCATGTGTCATTTATTCTATAGAAAAATAGCACACTGAAAAGCAAAACATTTTTGAAAAAGAAGTTTGTTCTTAGAAGTTGATAATAGTCATACCACCCCCATCATGTGTATGACTTTTTATTTTATTTTTATTTTTTTATTTAAGTCCTTTTTTATAATAAATACTCCTTTCTGCCCAGTAGGTTGCGATATGCACAAATAATGCAAATCGCCAAAAGCAAAAGAAGAAAGTGAAGGTGGAGATTCACAGTACAAAAGGACTTAAATATTGATCTGTTTCTCACGGACACCTTTCATATTGCTTCTAAAGTTATGGATTAAACCACTGGAAATATATGGATAACTATTATGGTGCCTATATGAGCTGAGATATTTTTCAAAAACATTTTTGGGTGAACTATCCCTTTAATGTTAATAACTGCACCTGTGGCGAGGACACCTAAATGTTTTTTTAAAGTACTCAATTAAAATGGCTCAGAAAATGTAGTTCTAGGAAAAGGTTTAGCATCGTTTGGTAACCTAAAAAATTAGTATGCACTAAAACTACCTCACCATTATCATGGTCACTAAAGTCTCAGGCCAAAACAGTTTTGTTTGCGCTTTAAAAGAAAGCTGCTCAAATGTATTTAAAATTGTCTAAGTGTTGGCTAATGTGTTGATGATGATGATTGTTCCATCCTGCTAAAACAGCAATTAACCACATGTTAAAAGTCTTTTGTTTTTTTTTGTTATGTGTGGGGATATGCCAATGACACTCACAAGCTTGCAAAACTTAACGCAATGAACAATGCCAAAGAAACTGATACAAATAAACACTGGGATCTCAAAGTCTGAGACGCCTAGTGAAAATGCTTCTATTTTGCATTTTTTTTTTTGCTTATCTTTGATTAGTGTTTTAGTTTACGTTTGCTTACATTTGATTGGTGACCTAGATATAGTGCAGAATCTTAAACATTTCTCATTCATTTTACTTCTTATCTTTTCTTTATATTTTCAGAATCATAAAACTGTGTTTATTCCAGGTTTAAAAAAAAATAATCCCAGAATTGCTATGAGGTCTCAGACAAATCTGACTTTTGTACAACAGAGTCTACATGCTCATGTTCAACAAACTTGCTTAAATGTCATTATTTTTCAAAAGACCTAGAAGTAGTGCAGAATCCTAAGTAGTTCTTCATTTTCCATCAGTCACTCTCAGAAGAAAAGGTACAAAGCTGCCACTTTGGTGGTACCCTTATTTTGGGTGCATAGTTGTACCCTTAAAAATATGAAAATGTAAGTTTTTTTGTTTGTTTGTTTGTTTACAGAAGAACAAACATACAAATGTACCTTTAAAAGGAACACATTAGGTCCATAGGGTATAACTATGTATCTAAATCTAGTTATAAAGATTAACTAGAGGTACAAAAAAAGTCCCAGTGACAGCCCTTGTACCTAATGGTACCTTTTTCCTGAGAGTGTAACTTTTCTGTTTTATTTCCAGATTTTTTTATGTAGTCTCAGATTTTTTGGACCCAACTGCTTAGATAATACATTTTTGTCACAATCATCTTGACACAGTTCAATGAATAGACATCAGTGTTTGAATGAGGATTGAGCAGCACCAAAAACAGTAGCTTGCCTGATGTTGTGATGTCTGGAGAGACCAAAGGAAACATATATATATATATATATATATATATATATATATATATAAAACATACCATGATTGCGAATCTACAGCTGTTTGATCTGTTAAATTGCCTGTTCTGTGCACATAACATAGGAATTTGTAATAAAGGAGTTTATTTGTCTAAATGCAAAACAATGCCAATGACAATGGATGGAAAAGTGATTTATGGTCAAAACTAAAAGTGACGTGAGCTTTGGTTGTGAGCAGCCGAGGGGCCCAATTTTAAATAAACACATCCTGTGGCAACTCTCTCTTGCTGTGCGGCCTAGTTTGTAGCTGTCCCTGTCCACACACACACACACACACACACACACACACACACACACACACACACACACACACACACACACACCACATCCTCCCCTATAAAGCTCAAAATGTGAAAAAAGCATGGTTAACACTTTTTGCCTTTATATTCGCTAAGAACTCGTTTGTGACAATCAAATGGACACATGCAACGTTGTGTAAGTTTACACTTCTAAACAAAAGCAAAGACACAAACATGACCACATAATCACACAAGCACTTGACAGATGCGCATGTATTCACCCACACATTCCCACACTGTAAAAAATGTAATGTAAAATCAACAGTAACTTACAGGCAACAAATAGCCAGCTCGCTGCTGTATTCCATACCACAGTAAAATTGCTGTAAAACTATCTACAGTAGTTTACAGCATACTATATAATGATTTACAGTATGTGCTGTACTTAATTACGGTAGTTGTTTGTATGACGTATATTAAAATACATTATATTAGCCGTACAGTAAAATTAGTATGTTATTATTAGGATTTTTAGTTGTTAGTATGTTGAATATTAAATTGCAGTGTCCATACCGGAGTAACAATTTTCTATCTATTACAAGGGAAAAAAATATGAAACAATTGAGGCCCTTGTGCAAACAGAGCATTTATTACACAGTGACAACTCAAATACCACATAAATGTTATTCATAAATGTAAATTATGACTACACACATAAACATTCGACAGGTGTAAATACAACAACATTTGTTCACAGACAAGGTAATTTGGTTACTTAGTACTTCAAAACTTGTAAGTGCTAACTTCAATGCTTAATAACTTTTGCGTTACAAAGCTACATGTTGAAGATTACATGCAGATCTTCATTGTCATTTGAAAAAATGATTATAAACTGCTAAAGATGTTTTATGACAGTAACGTACTGTAAACAGTTTCTACAGTAAGGCATGGTGGAAAATACAGCAATAATACTGTAAAAACAACAAAATTGATAGCAACATACTGTAAGCAGTATCTACAGTAAGCTGCAGTTGGAAATACAGCAATAATACCATCAAAACAACAAAAATCATATACGGTGCACATACCCCGCACTCTTTCTCTTACCCAGGATGCAGCACAGTTACACACTTCACAGCACAAGTTTTCTGTTTAAAACGGCAACCATTCTAAAAATGGGGATTTTAGGTGTCTTTTGCACTTTTTTCAAAAAATCTCTTCCTAACCAGGTGAAAATACTAGTGAATGTGACTCTCATATCTAACGATTCAATATATGTATATGATACAGTTGCCCCAAAAAGTTTTGATGCTGAAGCCATGCTAAAAATTATAACAAAATTGGCATTTTAATAAATGATAAAAGATCATTAATCTTAATTTTCTTCTTAAAGGAATATTCCGGGATCAATACACGTTAAGCTCTATCGACAGCATTTGCGGCATAATGCTGATTCCAACCAAACTGTATTTTAACTTGTACCTCCTTTCTTTAAAAAAGCAAAAACTGAGATTACAGTGAGGCACTTACAATGGGGCCAATTTTTGGAGGGTTTAAAGGCAGAAATGTGAAATGTATCATTTTAAAAAATCACTTACGTGAATTCTTCTGTTAAAGCTTTATTATTATTATTGTATTATTTGAGCTGTAAAGTACGTTGATTTTTGCGAGATTACAGGTTTACGGATTTACGTTGTTTTGTGCAATAAAGTTATAAATGGGAAAAACGTTACACAGAAAAGGTTAGAAAGCGATTTTATCACTATAAAATCATGTTAACATGCATATTGTTTACATCTTGTGGCTATATTTTTGAAACGGCGAACTGATTTTTTTATGGTAATGATTCCAGGGACTTTTACATTTTAATCGTAAACTTATAACACTACTGGCTCTGCCCCACTGTTTTCCACTGCAGAGTGTAAGTGGTTAAGAATCGAAGTCCTTTTTGGGGCCACTGTATAGCAAAACCAAAATGCCAACCCCAAAACGCTCAGACAAGCACACAAAAAGGCACACGCACACTCGCACACATAAAAAGCAAAACTCTAACCCCAGTCAGGATAGAAAAAAAAGAACAACTCAACACTTCTCCCTTGGTACTGTATACAAACCACCATGAAGCACCAAGGCAATCGACCGCAGGACTGTGCTGATGCACCACGACTTAGAAGCCACAGTTTTTTCTCGCACACAGCCTCACAGCCCAGTTTAGAACAGATAAAGGGTCACTCATATATGTGTTTGTACATTTCACACAGAGAACATTATGTGAACTAGGACAAAGCACAATCTCTATTCTCACATATGTATTCTACAAAGAAATTATAGCATATTTAAATATTTTGTAATGCTATGAAAGATACAGGGACCCTCAGTTTTTGGATGCTTAAGCTGCATTAGACAAGAAATTTGAAACCGGCATTTATTTTAAAGGTCGATAGCACACTTTTGATGCAAAACATTTTAAGTTTAAAGCTGAAAAGTGTAAACACTGTGGCACTTTCAAACCAAAATTGTTATGTTGGGCTAGTCAGGATGTGGTGCATTCCAAACAACCCAACACAACCACACTGTCTTTTTCAGTTGGACTATTTCTTTGTCTGACCAATATCTGATGAGAAAATGTTTGTGAAACCTGTTTGAAAACAATTGTTATTTTTGCAATTCCGTTTGGTGACACTGGAGGTGCAAAAATGACATCAGCTTTAAGTTTTACATTATAAAACAATAGATAATGTATATTGATAATTAACTTTTTTTATAGAAAAGTTGGTTTCAGCAAACTAACTTTCTTCCGCAGAACACCAACGAAGATTTGTAGAAAATATCTCAGCTCTGTAGGTCCATACAATGCGAATCAATGGCGACCAAATCTTTGTAACCCCAAAAAGCACATGAATTCAGCTTAAAAGTAATTCCTATGACTCCAGTGGTTAAATCCATGTTTTCAGAAGCGATATGATTGGTGTGGGTGAGAAACAGATCCTTTTTTTTTTTTTTTACTATAAATGCCTTAAACAACCCCTTCTAAGTGCTATTCTCTCCTAAGAGTTCTTCTTTTGTTTTTGGTGATTTGCATTCTTCGTGCATATCGCCACCGACTGGGAAGGAAGGAGAATTTATAGTAAAAAGACTTAAATATAGATCTGTTTCTCAACCACACCTATCATATCACTTCTGAAGACATGGATTAAACCACTGGAGTTTTATGGATTACTTTTAAGCTGCTTTTATGTGCTTTTTTGAGCTTTGAAGTTTTGGACCCTGTTGACTTGCATTGTATGGACCTACAAAGCTGAAATATTATTCTAAAAATATCTTCATTTGTGTTCTGCAGAAGAAAGGAAGTCATACACATCTGTGATGGCATGTGGGTGAGAGAATGAGAGAATTTTCATTTTTGGGTGAACTATTCCTTTAATAGAGTTGTTTTGTGCATCAAGTTAATTGATTTCAAAGGAATCAGATCTTTAATATGATATTACATATCTGCCTGCCTCCTCAACACCTATAGTCCTTTGTTTAACTGCTGTCAGTGGAAGGGAGGCAACGGACAGCATCTGTACAGTAGCTTGCTTTCCGTGCTTTGAAATAACATACACAAAATTTACATCCTGTTGCATGCATATATTCCTCTAAACTCAAGGATATGCTCAACTACTTAAAATGTAAGATGCACCCAAAGCACATCTGCAGCTTAGCTGTGCATTCTTGTTGTGTGTATGTGTGTGTTTCTGTAAGTTTCTGTATGAGTACACAAGTGCTTGTTTTCTTTAAAGGATAGGATAAGTGTAAAATCTTTGTCATTTTAAGTGTTCGTACATTCAGTGGTCCAAAAAAAGTATTGGACACCAACAAAGGAATAGTTCACCCAAAAATGAAAACTTTGTCATCATTAACGCATGCGCAGAGTGCTAGATGGCATTAGGAAGTGTAATTGAGCTTGAAATCATGATCGCCAAGAAGACCGAAGATGTCAAGATTTATAGTGAAAAGGAGTTATATTTTTGTCTGTTCTCACGCAAAACCTATTGGAGCTTAAGAAGACATCGATTAAAACACTGGAGTCATATGGATTTCTTTTATGATGCCTTTATGTGCTTTTTGGAGCTTCAAAGTTTTGGTCACCATTCACTCGCATTGTATGGACAGAGCTGAGATATTCTTCCGTGGCATGAGGGTGAGTAAATGATGAGAGAAGTCACTCATAAAAATGTATGAATGCCATTGTAATAGAAAACAAAATATAAAACCAGATGAATCTGCAAACAAATGATGCTAGAGCTTTTCTCAAAGATAACTTCACTTTTTTAATCAACTAGCATCAAGTTCATTTTTAGTAGATGTATGAAGTCACTTCCCCTGGACACAGTGCAGTTCATCACATTATGGACATGTTCCACTTTTTGTCTTCATTTTAAACATATCTATCATCTTATCATTTCCAACTTGACAAACTTCGCTTTTCAGGAATTGTTTTGCTTGAAAAGTGTGATTGTGGTACATATCTTGCTGTAAAATAAATGACACTTTACATTGATATTTTGTAATGTAGTACAATGACATTCAGACATTTATTAAGTGTGACTTAAGGGCCCAAATACTTTATATGCATGTATGCACATGTGTGCTTGTGGACAAAATATTACCTGATGGTGATGATGACTCAGTCGCTGGCCTCCAGGGGTTTTCCAGGGCTGGTTTACCACAGTGTCTGCAGCATAACTCCCTCTCCACTTGTACCTTCGGCTTCCTGTGGAAAATGTTGTCATTTTAATTTTTATTTAAACATGTCCATGTCTAGTAAGGTGATAATTGCTTCATGGACAAATAACTTGAGAAACTTGACAAACGGAGTCATCGAGCATGAAACACGTCATTTTACCACTTGTTTGATCTGGTTAATAAACACCTTCAGATTGGTCACACTTCTAGGGCTTCATTTCTACACATGCTACAATTCTGCTAAACTGAGACAGACCACAGCTTATTCTGACCAACAGGTAAAGGTCAGTATGAAACCCACACACTTGCACATGCACAAAAGTTTGCAGCTCATCTCCTTTTTGAGATGTGGCAAATGCATCAATACAAATGCATTTGCACACAAGTGTTTATGCAGGATACTATATATAAATATAGTACTGTGCAAAAGTTTTAGGCACTTGTGAAAAATTTTGCATAGTGAGGATGTCTTCAAAAATAGATTTTATAATGTCATAAATAGTCAATTAACGTCATACAAAGTCCAGTAAACATATAAAAGCTAAATCAATATTCGATGTGACCACATTTGCCTTTAAAACAGCACCAATTCTCCTAGGTACTCCTGGACACAGTTTTTCTTGGTTGTTGGCAGATAGGATCTTCCAAGCTTCTTTAGAATTTGCCACAGTTCTTCTATCTATTTCAGCAGTCTCAGTTGCTTCTGTCTCTATATGTAAACCAGATAGACTCAATATGCGGTGGGGAGCTCTGTGGGGACCATGCCATCTGTTGCAGGGCTCCCTGTTCTTCTATTCTATTCTATTCTATTTGCAAAAGAAATGTTTGGGAGTCTAAAATGTATATTTCCTATTGACACACAAAAGCTGAAAATATAAATAACCATCTTAAGACAAATGCTTTTGTGAACACCTTAAGTGCCTAAAATGTTTGCATAGTACTGTGTGTGTGTGTGTATATATATATATATATATATATATATATATATATATATATATATATATAAGGAATATATGTGAACAGATGTGTGTATATTACAAGCTCGAAGTCAAATATAGACAACCTGTTAAGTTTGTACACATCTACTCATTCTTTATTGTTACTATTTTCAAATAATTAAGAATAATAGGAATGTTTCAAAACAAAAAAATAAGTATGGGAATTATGTAATGACCAAATTGTTTTTTTTAAACAAATCAAAGCTAACTTATATTTTAACTTCTTCAAAGTATTTCCTCAAAGCCTAGATTACGGCTCACTCTCTGGGCACACTCTAAGCTTTAAACAGTATTGAGTTCCCATGCACGCCGGGCACTTTTAGCTGCTTTTCTTTCACTATCCAGTCCAACACATCCATTTCAATAATAATACAAAAAAATTTTTGGTTTTGTATAGACATGCATACATAGGCATGATTAACAGTATATTTGTCTACAAAACTTATTTCAAGAATTTTGTCATCAGCTTTTAGATCAAATCGTTTTAAAGATCCTGAGAAACATAAATACAGTCAAGTGTATCTACACATGTTCTGTAACCATACACTCGTTAACGCAAGGCGGTAAACTGACGCTATTTTCAGTCTTGTCAAATGCATGGGGTTCCAAACTCATTTTTATCATGTGGTTAAGAAGCTCCATTTAGAATTACATCACCTCCTTTTGTCCAAAAAAAGTAGCAAAACTGCAGGAACAAAAGTGTTTTATGTTCACGTAGCAGGAAACAAAGCAAGCAAACAATGGTTTCCTCTACCAGAGAAAGCAATCTGCAGTGCTTCTACAGTTTAAGTGGCAAGCTTATTTGATTGTTTGCTAGTGGTGGCATAGTGCCTAAAGCGCAGAACTGCTAAGCAGAAGGGTGCTGGTTCAATCCCCACAGCCAACACCATTGTGTCCTTAAGCAAGGACACTTAACTCCAGGTTGCTTCATGCATGGGGATTGTCCATGTTATAAGTGCACTGTAAGTCACTTTGGATAAAAGCATCTGCCAAATGCATAAATGAAAAATATTTAGATCCAAAAAGATGAAGGCAAATGAGCATCAATATGTTCACCAGAATCTAAATCATTTGTTGGTTTCACATCATTCTAGATGTTACACATTGTGTGATCTTATTAAAGGAATATTCCAGGTTCAATACAAGTTAAGCTCAATCGACAACAGTTGTGGCATAATGTTGGTTACCACAATAATTATTTTGACTCGTCCCCAATCTGTAGACGTTAAAATACTCACTGTTTTAAAAGTATAGCCACAAGACAAACAATATGTGTGCTAACATGATTTTAGTGTGATTAAAATCACTCATTAACCTTTTCTGTGTAAAGTTATAGCCAATTTTAAAACTTTGTTGACATAAAGTCGCAAAACCATAAACCCTAAAACCCTAAAATGACCATAAAAACGTTAATGTAAGTGGTTTTATAAAATAATAAACTTCACATTTCTGCCTTGAAACCCTCCAAAAATTGGCCCCCATTCACTTCCATTGTAAATGCCTCGATTTTTTGTTTTTTGTTTTTTGTTTTTTAAAGAAAAGGAGGGACCAGTCAAAATAAATTTTTGGGTTAAACAACATTATGCCACAAATTCTGATGATTGAGCTTAACTTGTATTGAACCCAGAATATACCTTTAAATGTGATGTTTTCAAGTGTGTGGGTGGTTTTTCTGTATTTGTATGCCAAAAAAGATAAAGGGATACTTTGGCATCTTCTCTCAGTTGTTTCATTTTTGCACACAATAAAAACCAGAATAAAGCTGTGTGTTTGAATGGGGCATGTGTTTGGGAGTGGAACAGATTTTGCCTAAAAATGAGACTGAAATAAAACATCCTGCACGGGGGTGGAGATGGCTGGCTTTCATGTTTGCTGTTAGTAAAGTAGGGGACAATCGGGGGGCTCCCCTAAGTTTCGGCCCTGATAGTAAGTGTTGTGTTCCAAAACACTCCACGACATATCCAGCATTTACAGTACAGTATATACTCTGATTCACATGGCGTTTCTATGCTTCTCTCTCTTTCTCTCTCTCTCTCTCTCTCTCTCTCTCTCTCTCTCTCTCTCTATATATATATATAAATGGATTTAAATGACTTAGAGTACTTAAATAGTGACCTACAGACCATTATGATGATTAACTATGTACTGTACATTATTTATGTCTGTCTACATCAAATCACAGTCATTGATCAAAATAACAATTTTGCTCAAAATAATTCTTTTACATACCTTCAATTTATTATTATTATTTAACTCATAACACTAAATATAGCATTTATGATCACTTAAGTTCATTCCTTTGCACCCTGTGCAGAGACGGTTATTAGTTCCCCTAATTTTAATGAAGCTTTTATAAAGTTAATTGATGTGGGTGGAACAGGGGGCTGGTTTGGGGAAAATTTGACTGTTGGAAAGTACAGAAAAAGAAGCATTTCTCCTACAGTAGGACACATTCATAGACACATATGCACACACATGCACACACATGCACAAACACACACACACAAACACACAGTATATGCACACATATTTAGGTATGTACGGACACATATACAAGCACATTGATAAAAGCACAGTTGGCTATTAAAACATAAGCATGCATGCTACACAGCATTTATGAAAAAGATCTTGAAACTCTTGCAGTCCTAAACTTAGTATAATAGAGTACAATTACTGATGCCCCACTGCCTTGTTCTTCGTACTCCTTACAGTTAAAAGCCGAAGGTTTGCGAACTCTTTGTTTCATTCTAATACATAAAACATGCAAAATTATGACTCATTTGCATAGTCGTAAACCATAGTAGTGTAGGTTATCTTGCACTTTCAAAAATATTTAATAACTAAGGCAAAGTTAGTTAATGCAAAAGTTCAGAAAATATAAAATGTTACGTAAAAATAAGATTGTAGGATGGTCGCTTTTGTTTATGACTGTAAGTGAGTTGCAGCAATAGTGAAAAATTAGTTCACTGGGCTAATAGTGATCCACTGAAATTAGGTGACTACAGTGTGGCTGAAAATTATGTTATAAAAAATTAGATGTGGTGTTCGGCTCCATTTCACAGCTGGCCCACCTGGAAAAGTCCGCCCCCGCTTTTGACCAAAATTTGGTGATGTTTTGCACACGTTCTTAGACTTTTCTTAGAGGCCACACTTTTTTATAGGGTTCACACTTGAGTTCTCTTAAAAATGACCAAACTCTGACTTTTTCACTTCAGCCACAACAAACAAATAAATAAAACAGGGAAACAGAGAGAGAGAGAGAGAGAGAGAGAGAGAGAGAGAGAGAGAGAGAGAGAGAGAGAGAGAGGGAGAGACAGAGAGAAAACATATTCATATACTGCACCTGTCATGTTTTTGTCCTCTTTGTGATAGGGTCTCAGCCCACTTTTCATCACCATAATTTCTTTGAACCCAGACAAATTAAATATTATATTATTATAATATCATATTGTTATACTGATTATTCTTATCATCATCATCATCATTATTATTATACAATAGTAATACATTTCTATTATAAAATCTTAATTTGCATGGGGCATTGCTATGCGATTCAGTTAAACCAATGAGTTCTAAACCATCAAGCTTTTATTTTGCCAGACAAATGCATGAGTTTCGATGATTGTGCAGCCCTAAATGAAACAGTAGTGTTTTGCCCCGTCTGTCATCATTTTCCAACAAAACTGCGCTCACGAATTTATAGCTGTTATGGAGTTACATTTCAGCTGAATAAGTTCCAGCTACATAACAAATTAAAACCTTTTATTTATTTAAATCAAATGTACTATTGGTTGTAAAATGTTGTATTTTAAAAATAAAAATAAAACAATGTTTAATAAAACAAATTTTATAATTATACAAATAAAAATGAAAAAATTTTTAGGGCTGTCAATTGAAATTTGAATTGCTCAGATGGTAGGAAAATACATACTTTTATTACAGAATTTCTGTGCTTGTCAGGAAGACGCATGATTAATTCTGTACGTTTTTTAACACTTTATTTTTTATATACAGTACTGTGCAAAAGTCTTAGGCACATACGTTGTTTCACAAAAGCATTTGTCTTAAGATGGTTATTTATATCTTTAGCTTTAGTGTGTCAATAGGAAATATTAATGTTAGACTCCCAAACATTACTTTTGCAAATAGAAAAGATTAGAATAGAAGAACAGGGAGCCCTGCAACAGATGTCATGGCCCCCACAAAGCCCCCCACTTTTGATTTAGCTTTTTTATGTTTACTGGACTTTGTATGACATTTAGTGATAAATAAAAACTATTTATGTCGTTATTTTTGAAGACATCCTCACTATGCAACATTTTTCACAAGTGCCTAAAACATTTGCACAGTACTGTAATTAATCACACTACATTTACTGTATGTGTTAAAACGACAGCCCTACTAAAAATAAAAGGCATTATTTTTCAGAACTACTGGCCCGACTGGGCCCACAGAAAAACTCATTGTTGAGCCCTGCCTAGGCCTCTTATGAACTATAAATTATATTTGTCAATGCTTAGAATCTTACCTCTCTTGATTGTCTGGCCTGGAACCTGTTAAAGCTGCATTGATAGAGGTGTTCTTTGGTCTTGGACCAGAAATTAAGGGACTGTCCTGAGTCAGTGGAGGAGAGTGTATGAGTGGGTGATAAGGGTGAAGCAACCCTGTGTAACCCATAAGTGAAGAGGACATCTGGGGCTGGAGCGAGCGATGGAGGATAGGATACATGGGCATAGGGTAGGGGTACGCCAATACGTGCTGGGAAGCTCGGAGGGAGTGGAAGGTCATGATTTCTCTACAGTTGAACACCATACTTTGAGAAGGGCTGACTGGGGGCCAACAGAGACGAGCAGAGGGAGATGGAGAGCAAGAGGAGATCCTGGATTCTCTGGAGGACATAGGAGGCAGAGGAGACACAGGAGAGAAGCTTTTCTTCTGTGGAGGAGAACTAGTGATATTAGGTGACTCTTTATGGTTCCTTGGATCTTTATTGGTTGGAGAACTTTTTTCTTCTACAGAACAATCATAAAGGTCTTCATCCAAAGGGTGGCATCTTTTTGACAAATGAGAGTCCTTGTGCATTTTGTCATCTTTGAGTGAAATGAGTTTCCGTTCAATATTTTCAACTCCTTTCTCGTCCACTTTATTAAGAGACTCTGGGCCCCTGAGTTGTGCTTCACACTGCTCCACCAAAGACTCAACTTCCAGGTACTGAGCGCCCCTTAAAAGCTCCTCCATGTCATCTTTGGGCACCTCCACTGACTCGCTGTACACATAGTCTAGGATCTGTTTAAGGGTATGGGGAGAGATGCTATCTATAGCGCAGCTATACCCTGGACCAGGACCATGTTGATTCATTAACTGATGCTTTAGTCGTTTGCTAGCCAAAGCTAGTATAAGAGCATGTGCTTTAAACGAAAGTCCCTCCACAGTGAGAAGAGTGTCACAAAGGGTCCCTGCTTGGCGAAGCTGCTCTGTCTGAAGTAGAAGAGGTACGTGGTGAGGGTTATAGATGCGGATCATCTTCGCTCAAAAATGGAGATGGGAAAAATGAAGAGTAAAAGTCGCAGATGGAGTGAGGTGATTGGGTTTGGTGTTGTGATAAGAAATCTCATTTCAACCTTCGGAGGGGAAAAAAAACAAAGGTTAAGCTTTTCATAGGAAACGTGGAATCATAGTCAATGTGAAAGAGAATGGAGAGACAAAGAGATGATGACAACACTGATGGCAAAACCTTATCATTTGAACTCCTTAAGAAACTCTTGTTGAAGGAAAAATTGTTTGCATAAATTACATGAAACCTATACTCAAAACGACAAATGATGTAACCTTTATAAAGAGCAAATTCTGCTAAATGTATTAGAAAATGATTAAAACGCAAAATTCTATTACAATCAAACTACATTAACTCTCAGAATGACGTAACCACTTTAAAAACAGCAAATTTTGTTAAATGTATTAGAAAACTGTTGAAACACAAAATTAGAATGGTAAAATTATATTAACACTCAAAATGAAAAATGTACGTAATTCTGCTAAATTAATAGAAAAAACATACATTCTATCACAACTACATCACAATTTTACAAATATGTTATAATGCAAAATCACTTGACATCTGAATTTAACTAATGGATAACCAGTTAATTTACAATTATGAGGAGTACAATTGGTACGTTGCAGACATATATAAAATAAAAAAATAAAAAAACATCTTTACATCAAGAATACGATGAACACAAAATGCACACTTCATGCCATTCCGTTTTTATTTTTATGTCTAGTCATTCTGAAGCCCCGGTTGGATTTCTAAATAAAATAGACCCTTATTAAGTCAAATAAATCATAAAAAATACATATTTGTGGATTATTCTCATTTTGCAACCTCAGATTATTATTGATTATCGATTTCTAGATTACCAGTAGGCCTATATTGATTTTTAGACATTTTAAACCCCTCGAAAAGAAGAGTTTCTCTAAACCCAACAATATAATAGTTTAACCGTAACCTGTATTGTTGCCTTTTTAAATGCTACCAGGCTTTAATCAAAACCATTATTAAATATATATATAAGAGAGCAAATTACTTTTAGAATGATTGATCGAAAGAAAGATTTAAAGATCGATAAGGCCAAAGACATAAACATACTATGTTATTACACTGAATATCAGAGTGAAAGATGTATTCAGATTAATAGTATTTTTTTTCTTTTCTCATTGGTGTCACAACACCTCTAACCTACTTTCAGCCATCAGACAATCTAATTCACAAAATGAAAGTCTGACGATGTTTAATCATATCTATCTCAGAATGCATTCAACTATGAACTGGAATTGCATTGTTTGAGTCAGAGGCTCCTGCAGCTGTACGGCCATACGCACAGTGCGTACCATGAGTGCTCCGTCTAACCTGAGAAAGATTTACTCTCAGAATATTTCAGCAATCATGAAATGTGTCCCGTATTTCTGTTGGCTGTTTAAAAGAACTAGCAATGGCCAATTTGCGAATGAATAATTCTTTTGAGTCGGTTCTTTTTAGTGAATTGGCCAAACAGGCTTGCAAAATGGTCTGAATCTATTCGTGATTCAGTACAACTCGTTTAGTGCGCTCTCTCACTGAATCATATGGAGCGGTTTCTCACACAGTAAAACAGCGCTGGATACAGTGTAAATTCACCTACAGTCAACTGAAACAGAAGGCTGTCTTTTTGAGAGGTAACTTTGAGAACCTTCAGCTAGTGCTGTGTCATGTCATCAAGAGGCTGTTCAAACTGAACTTGTTTTTGCGTCCGCTCACGCTGTTTTTAAATCGTTTTCCATGTAAACATTCGCTAGATGGATGTCTTTTGACAACTGCGTCACATTTCACTGTGTTTTTAGCATCTCTCATGGGAGTGCTGCATTTATAGATGCTGTGTCAAGTTAAAATGAACTTCAACTGATAAAAACACGTCTCGAGATACCTGCATTCTGCTCTATTCGTTGTGGTGCATTTTGCTTTTTTAGCACGAAAAGCCGTCTGTCTGAACGGTTACTGGAAGAAATGCTTTAGCCAATAGTTACATGAATCAGGGCTGTTTCGGACCATACTTGCGCCCTCATCGGGGGTTATGTGGTATGGCAGAGGCCTCCTCTTTGGCGACTGCCTAGTTCGCCTGAGTCTAGAAATGACCCTGACCAGTGTTGCCAACTTAGCAATTTTGTCGCTAGATTTAGAGACTTTTCAGACCTCTTTAGCTACTTTTATTCAAAAAGTGCCTAGCGACAAATCTAGCGACTTTTTGTGATTGATAGATATAGGGAATTAATAGGGTATTACAGTATGTACGGTAAGCACAGAGAAGCAAACACATGCAAAGGGCAGACACTATGCAAAATGCAAATGAGACGCGATTACGTCACGAATATGCTAACTAGCGTATGACATCATCTAGCGACATTTAGCGACTTTTCGAGCAGGCTTTAGCTACTTTCCATTGAAACTAGTTGGCAACACTGACCCTGACATGTATGCTACTCATACTCGTAAATAAATGCTTATCTCAAAGTCACCAGAATTGAACGCTTTGGTGTTGTTTTTCTCACAGGGGAGCATTTAGGTAGATTTAGAGGTCTGCAACCCCACCCAGGCCCGACGGGACCTGAGAATCGGTTTTGTTTCGCGCATGTGCTCTCACTCACAGACACGTGCGAACGGACGAGTAATTGGCCGTTCACACTGAACGTGTTTTTGCGTGCGTCTGTTCTGTTTTCCCATTGTTTAAACACTTGCTGGAAGAATTTCTTTGACATTTGCACCGCATCTCGCTTTTTCTTCAGCGTCTCGCACAGAACCGGCACTGTTTAAACACCATTTCAAGTTAAAAAGAACTTCACATTTTCAAAAATGCATATCGAGACACCTGCGCTCTGTTTCATTCTTTGTGCTGCGTCTAGATTGTTTTTAGCGCAGTTGTCACAAAGATTCAACAATCTGAACAAGTTCAGGCTGCATAGAGGGGACTGTTGCATTGTTTCATATTATTCCAGATTGTTCTCGGTTGCACCAGCTATACGTAAGTTACAACTTAGCCTAGTTGTGGCGTAAATGGGCACTAAGTCACAATTTACACACTACTAAATATGTGAGCATTGCACCATTAAACTTAGGTAGGACCTAACCATACGTATAAACTAAATATTTATGGAAGCCTCCAACCAGGAGTAACGGTTGGAATAAGAAAGCAGACTCATTTAAAGACATCAATGAGCTCATGTTTAGTTGACAGGCTTAAGACCTTTCGACATATATGGTGTTGGCATTTACACTCGTTTACATTTACGGGAGAACACATTATGTAAAAAACTTCTTTAGCATGAAACTGATCTAAGTTTGCACTTTCCTGTGTACGCAGCACGGGGTAAAGTTTCAACATATACTAAATATATAATGAATAAATGTCTATTTTTCCAGCCTGTTGTATTAGTATTTATTTATTTATTTATTGCCCCTTAATCATTTTAGATACAGTTATTAAATATTGTTATTTACATAGGCTAAATATACCATTAATGAAATCTTGTTTTATTACGTGTCGTATTTCAATGGGGATATAATTTATTACAGTTGACAGTTACGTGAGCAAACAAGGTTTGAACATCAACCGTAACAAGATCAAATTGAAATTCACGACTTTTTAACACTTCTGTGCACAAATCTGAAGGCTGTTTATTGGATCAATACTGGTAAACGTCATATTATGCGACTACGCATCACTTTACGGAGAGCTTAGGATCTACTAGTTATGCTAAGTCTTGTCTTAAGAACAGGTGGTGCAACCCAATTAAGCACTGAACTAGTTACTAGTTACTAGTAGTTACTAAGCCCTTAGTGTGTACATTACGTCCCAACATAAGTGAGACCTTACGCACAGCTGGTGCAACCCTACCCAGGTGAAGTTTCAACAAATAAACAGTAACAGTAAAACTGTATTTGTTTACGGTTTCAGTAGTGTTACGGATGTTGCCAATATGCTTACATAAAATACAGCTATACTTGGAGAAGATACTAGGAGAAGAAATGAGATATTAAGCAATTTCGGGTTCAGGTCGGGTTTGGGCTTAAAATCTGACAGTATCGTTCGAGCCGGGTAGGGTCGGGCCACATGGTCTTGGGTTCGAGTTTCATTTTAAGGCCCGTGCAGACCTTGAGGCAGACTCCTGCACGTACCCTCAGATTAAATCCCGCAGGCGCCCATGGTCTGAGTACACCAGAGGGTGAAGGTCGCCATGGTCTGAGTACACCAGAGGGTGAAGGCGGCCATGTCTGGCCATGTGAGGGCCTTTTGCATTTTGCATCAGTTTTGAAATTCTGCTCCTCAGAATATGAAACTGTGACTAATGCTGGTAAGCTGAGGCTCGTAAGATTTCAAGTTTGTTTGATCAACAACAACAGTATCAAAGTCATACAGTAGGTTGGTTTAGATATGCATCTACTGTAGTAGCAGTGTGATGTGGTGTCTGGTGCTGTGCTTTATTATTGCGCAGAACGTCACAGAACTGAGAAGAACTCTCGGAAGCATTCGGATTCCTTGCAATTGCACAGAAAATGCTAATGTGGGCCCGTGCAAAGAATGCAGTTACAAAATCTACATTGAAAAGTACTGTAAAAAACATACATGCTGACAATCCTGATAAAAAAATGCTTAATAGATTTTGTTAAAAGACAATGGGCCCCTTTTGACAGAACATAGTATAACACTGACGCAAGTCTCTCATATTTCTATAAGTGATTAAAAGCAGCCTAAAAATATTAACACTACTTGTTTCTTTATCATTCTTTCGATTAGGCAAAAAGAAAGTCGAAGAGTATCAAATGCCTGTACAAATAAATCGCTGATACAATCACTCCCCCTCAGCACAGACGCAACGATGACGGATTGTGATGGAAAATGCTGTACTGAAATGACGATGCTGAATGTTCTAATTACAAGAATTGATGCAAAACTGGCTTAAAGTGACACACACACACACACACACACACACACACACACACACACACACACACACACACATCACATACACACACACACACACACATCACATACACTCAAAATTATTGAAATACATCAAAAGTGGAATATTATAACGGACATATACTTCACAATTCACAATTCCTTCTTTAGTCCTTTACAGTTTGCTTTGCAGCATTAGCCTGTGTGTGCACATTTTTTTTTAATAAATAAAGAAAATTACGGCGAGTCATGTTTAATATGACAATATTAATAGACTAGTGAGTCATATTTCAATTTTATTTAGTCATATTACTTTGTGGAGTTCTGCAACCATATTACTTATAATATATAACTCCAAATATACTTGGCCACAAACATAAAACAGACTTCATTGGTCATTTACATCTTTGTTAATAGTATTAGGGTTATTCTTCATTTGCGGTGGCAAATGGTGTCCCTCAACAATAGAAATGTAAAATTTTAAAATTTTAGAACAAAACAGAATTTCACTTCTAATACCTGTAATGCCACAGACATAAGCAGTTGTGTCACCAGTTTTTGATTGAAATGATTTAAAAACCAAAATGTCTTTAAGCTTCCTTTTTACTGGATAAAGCATAGTAAACCATTTTTAAATGCATAGCAATAAAGTACATTATTTAAAAGCCCTTGTTGCCACTTTAATTGAAAAAATTAAATACAAAAATAATCTGAGTCATGTTATAATATAGTCTAGTGTTGTGAGTCATATTACTCTATTAAATATTATTTCATCATAGTACTGAACTAAAGCTACACTCACTGTTTCATAACTGCCCTAATTTCAGAACTGATGGGAGTTATCACCCATAAAGTGTGGTTTCCAATTCCCAATTTCTAACTAGACACAGATTGACTACAAACAGTCAAAGATTTTTCTTTGGTCCTTTACGGCTTTGTAGCATTAGCTTGTGTGTGCAAATTGTTCTGAGGAGAAAAGAGTCTGATGAGCAATGTTTCATGTTGAAATATTAATATTGTAGAGTGTAATATTACTGTATTAAATATTAATTTGTCACCTTACTGTCCTAAAGCTACGCTTTACACTTTTTTATAAATTACTGTCCTAATTTCACAACGGTTGGGACACGACACACATGAGGGGTAGTTTCCAGTCCCCGCTTTCACAATTCAGGTGTTCTAAACCCAGAAACAGTAAAATATTTCTTGTTTGGTTCTTTACGGCTTTGTTTGTAGCATTAGCTTGTGTGTGCTCATTTTTCTAAAGAGAGAGAGAAAATAAAAGTGTGATGAGCAATGTTTGATATTGCAATATTAACATATCATAGTTCTTTATTAAATATTTGTTAGTCATTAATGTACAAAATCTACGCTGTATGCTTTTTCATAATCGTCCCAGTTCCACTATGATTGGGACACACATAAGGAGTAATTTTCCTGCTTTCACAATTCAGGTATTCTGGAATCAAATAACTATAAACACAGAATACTCTTTTCTACAAACAGACTTCTTTTTGTTTATTACAGCTTTGTTCATATTAGCTTATAAGAAAACTTTTAGCCATTTTACATAGTGAGTCTGTATTAAAGCTACGCTGTAAATCTAGAACAATATACCATGACCACTGCCTAGAAAAGGTGCATAAATAATTTACTGCCTTCATTTACAGATAACTGACCATTGCCAAGACCACCAGCCTGAACGGACCTACTTTAAGTGTTTGCTTTACAAAGGTTTTTGTATGTAAATCGGAATCAAAACTGCTTTTCTACAAATAATCTCAGTAAAAAATGCATATAGAAGTATATTCAGCATATGCAACGAAAGAAATATTCGCACACATTCTTGCATATGCTATGATGTGTAACTATTGTGACCGCCGTTACACTAGCAACTAGAAAAGACTAGAAATGCCACAGAAGCAGAAACTACGTCAACGTGGTGCTATATGATTATGGTACAGTTACCATTTAAAATTCAATTTATCAAAACTTCCAAAAGTTTGACTTCCAAAAGTTTTGCAAAACTATATTTCTGAAACAGAAGCTACATTTTTTTGTTTAGCTATGCAATTGTCTCAGTCAAGAGCGTTGCAGCGAAAGATCGTCATCACCAGTTCCTACTCTTTCTTCGCGCACTTCTTCAAAAGCCCTTGTGCAGGTGAATTCTCAGTTTAGCGTTAAAATCAGTAGAATGAAACTGAAGACGCAATGTAATTGTATCACAATTTTAAGGAAATGACTGCAATTTCTGTAAAACAGTATGCAATTGACTTAACTGCTGTACAGGCCCTTGAGTGTTTAAAAGGTAAGAGTATTTAAAATGACACATAGGTTATGCTCTGTCTCATCGCCAAATTGAACTCTTCCAATCATCGTATGAAGCTACAGTAATAAAATGTAAAAACTGCAGTCCTAAAACAGACTTTAGCCTCGGTCAAAACCCTCTATGATCTCTATCAACAAAATGTCATCTACCTGTAAGGAAGAAATGTACAAGCACACTTCCAATAATTCAAAAGCAGGTGATAAGTTTAAAAACTGCATAAGCCCAACGGTCAGGCCCACAAAGAGACAAAGAGGCAGAAAGAGGCCCATGAGTAACAGGGGAAAACCTGTCTGCAGTGACACATCCTCTCCGGGCCTAAATACCTCAACGCACAATCAGTCTGTGACACTTGCGCTGATGCTTTTGCAATCAAAAGATGTTTTTCCAGATATAGAAAGCACAAAGTGATGGGGGAGGGGAAGATAGAGAGAGACGGTGGGAAAGACACAAAAAGAGAGAGAAAGAGATGACACAAGAGGATGGAAAAGAAGAACCTGACTCACAGAAACTTTCAAAGACGTACCTATGCGCTCAAGTTGGAGGCTGCATACTGGGGTGAACAAGTGCACAGAGACGCAGAAACACAGACTGCAACCACAACCAGAGGTGCCATCGACCAGGAAAAACCTACATGTGGGTGAGATACAGCACGGTCACCTCTAAACTCTAGCCAGCCCCTCCCCTAACACTTCAGTCATCTGTGATTGGCCTTTTTTTTTTCACTTTTTTTCCCCTTTCTTTCACCTTTTTTTTTTCTTTTTCTAGAAATCAAGCCTATCTGTGCTGTTGACTTATTAGTCCATCATAACATCTATCTCATAGCTGCAGATGACTCTGGAATCAGTTGGGTTAAGTAGAACTTAGCTAATGGCCTGTGCTGCAGTACTTTTTGTACTCTGTAACTGTAAAAATGTCATATGTTTATGTTGTAATCTAAGGAAGTATTTTTTTTTTTTTTTAAATAAGGGTATACCAGACTTTCATATGAAAGCTCTGGTCAAGCTCAGAAACTTAACTTACTATAAACTGACTATTTACACAATGCAAGAAAGTTAAAGGAATATTCCAGGTTCAACACGAGTTTAGCTTAACTGACAACATACTGTAGCATAATGTTATTTACAACAACAAAAAAATAGTTTCGATTTGTCCCTCCTTTTCTGTAAAAAAAGGAAAGATCCGGGTTACTGTGAGGCACTTAAAATGGAAGTGAATGGGGCCTATCAGTAAACATTAAAATACTCATTGTTTCAAAAGTATAGCCACAAGACGTAAACAACAGTGTGGTAAAATCACTTACTAACCTTTTCTGTGTAAAGTTATATCCAATTTATAACTTTGTTGCCATGATGATGTAACATCGGTGACAAATAACTGGAAATTCATCACCCTAGAACAATAGTCCGGTGCAATATCAACTATTTAAATAACTTTACAGCAACTTACAGCATCCTCCAAAAATTTGCCCCATTCACTTCCATTTTAATTAATCAACATTATGCCAAAATGCTGTCGATTGAGCTTAACTTGTATTGAACCCGAAATATTCCTTTAACAGAATGCAACCACACAGGATAAAAATAAACGCCTAAAGTTAAGCATTGCTCAGAGAGACACTGCATTTATACCGAGATGGTGCAACAGGAAGGTTATGGGTTTGATTCCCAGGGAACAAACACACTGATAAAAATGGGTTTATACCGAATATACACCATATTTACATGTATTCACTGTATTTTTTTTGGCATTCACATTGTACATTTTTACTTTGTACGGGATTTTTTTTTTTATCTCTTTGTGGTAGTGTCACAAAGGGTCAAACTTAGCCCACTTCTCATAATAAAATTTTGGAACCCAGTCTACTTGAATAATATATTATTAGAATACAATATTTAATAATAATATTAACAATAATAATAACTATTAAGACATAATTAGAGATATATATTACTATTGTATAATAATAACAATGATGAAAACAAAAACAGTCATTATTATTATACAACAATAGTAATATATATATTTAAAAGTTCTTAATTTGCATAGAGCTACAGTGCATCCGGAAAGTATTCACAGCACTTCACTTTTTCCACATTTTATGTTACAGCCTTATTCCAAAATGGATTGAATTCATTATTTTCCTCAATTCTACAAACAATACCCCATAATGACAACGTGAAAGAAGTTCGTTTGAAATCTTTGCAAATTTATAAAAAAAAAAGAAATCAAAAAAAAAAAAAAAAAAATCACATGTACATGAATATTCACAGCCTTTGCTCAATACTTTGTTGAAGCACCTTTGGCACCAATTACAGCCTCGAGTCTTTTTGAGTATGATGCTACAAGCTCGGCACACCTATTTTTGGGCAGTTTCTCCCATTCTTCTTTGCAGGACCTCTCAAGCTCCATCAGGTTGGATGGGGAGCGTCCATGGGGGCACAGCCATTTTCAGATCTCTCCAGAGATGTTCAATCGGGTTCAAGTCTGGGCTCTGGCTGGGCCACTCAAGGACATTCACAGAGTTGTCCCGGAGCCACTCCTTTGTTATCTTGGCTGTGTGCTTAGGGTCGTTGTCCTGTTGGAAGATGAGCCTTTGCCCCAGTCTGAGGTCCAGAGCACTCTGGAGCAGGTTTTCTTCAAGGATGTCTCTGTGCATTGCTGCATTCATCTTTCCCTCGATCCTGACTTGTCTCCCAGTTCCTGCCACTGAAAAACATCCCCACAGCATGATGCTGCCACCACAATGCTTCACTGTAGGGATGGTATTGGCCAGGTGATGAGCGGTGCCTGGTTTCCTCCAGACATGACGCTTGCCATTCAGGCCAAAGAGTTCAGTCTTTGTTTCTCATGGTCTGAGAGTCCTTCAGGTGCCTTTTTGGCAAACTCCAGTCAGGCTGTCATGTGCCTTTTACTGAGGAGTGGCTTCCGTCTGGCCACTCTACCATACAGGCCTGATTGGTGGAGTGCTGCAGAGATGGTTGTTCTTCTGGAAGGTTCTCCTCTCTCCACAGAGGAATGCTGGAGCTCTGTCAGAGTGACCATCGGGTTCATGGTCACCTCCCTGACTAAGGACCTTCTCCCCCGATCACTCAGTTTGGCCAGGCGGCCAGCTCTAGGAAGAGTCCTGGTGGTTCCAAACCTCTTCCATTTACGGATGATGGAGGCCACTGTGCTCATTGGGACCTTCAATGCTGCAGAAATTTTTCTGTACCCTTCCCCAGATCTGTGCCTCGATACAATCCTGTCTCGGAGGTCTACAGACAATTCTTTGGACTTCATGGCTTGGTTTGTGCTCTGACATGCACTGTTAACTGTGGGACCTTATATAGACAGGTGTGTGCCTTTCCAAATCATGTCCAATCAACTGAATTTACCACAGGTGGGCTCCAATCAAGTTGTAGAAACATCTCAAGGATGAAACAGGATGCACCTGAGCTCAATTTTGAGTGTCATGGCAAAGGCTGTGAATACTTATGTACATGTGATTTTTTTTCGTTTTTTATTTTTAATAAATTTGCAAAGATTTCAAACAAACTTCTTTCATGTTGTCATTATGGGGTATTGTTTTTAGAATTTTGAGGAAAATAATGAATTTAATCCATTTTGGAATAAGGCTGTAATGTAACAAAATGTGGAAAAAGTGAAGCACTGTGAATACTTTCCGGATGCACTGTAAAATGGCAATATACAGTATGCCTAAAACATAGTGAAATTATTTATCCCTATATGACCCTATATTCACTTAATTGTGAAATTATAATTGAAGTATCTAAGGATCTGACTTGAATCTTTAAAAGCAACCTGAATGTGTGTGTGTGTGTATTTGTATGTGCAGCTAACTAATCTGAAACTAACTAATATCCAGTATTTTTTCACTTTTATCCAATATTATTTCCATATTTAGTGTAATACTGTATCCAATTTATTAAAACTTACTGTATATGATGGGTACACACTGAGAAAATCTACTGCATAGTAGGAATGACTCATCTAATAGAATACAAGGAACACATACATTTCAGCCATGTGATAAATATACACAATTATATCTTTGTTGGTCACAATTTCCCATGTATTAAATACCGTTACCTCAAAAGTCTCAATTAGTAAAGTTTGAGATTTTTTTCCCACTTTATGTCACTTTTACGACCTTGATTTGTTTTTTTCAACAGCCCACTCTTGCCCATGTTCCACAATCACAAAATACCAAGTTATGGAAAACAGCCAATTAAATGAGAAAGGATATGAAGAGAAAATAGTCACTTTGGCCACTGAAACTACTGAAACAACTGAAACTAAAAAATAAAATAAAAAAAAGACTCTCCTCTCACATCTCCTCAAATCTCCTAAGCACCCTTCCTCTGAACACACATAAATTCACACATGTATCTCCCAGTACTCTGTGACACCACAGTGATGATATAATCGCATTTTGCAAAAGTACTGCAACAAAGGCTCATTGGCAACACAATGTGACAGATAAGAATAATTCCGTAAAGAAAATGAAAGTGAAGTTGTGCAAATTGTTATGCAAGATAGCATCTTCAATGTGGAGGAAGGAGATTTTTCTCACCTTATGATGCACAACGCTTCAAACTATCATGGAAAAAGACTGTGAATTTTTACACTTCACACTAAGGAAAGTCTTGGAGCATTTCCCCGCTGTAATTCAACTGGTGCAATGTGGTCCCTAGAGGTCACTACCAGCTTCATCGGACACCTCTGCAAAATCTAAAAAAAGACCAATAAAAAAATAATTAAACATTATATTAAACAAAAGTTCTGCTTGCACCAAAACCTTCTTGCCCATTGCAAGCAACTGGCTTTGCATTGTACTGTCAATAGTTTAAAATGTGTATTTTGAATTATTACTGTGCAAGTTTGATTTATTATATTGCATGGAATAGATCTTGTTAATGGAACTACGAGGCCCTTTTGGCCCCTCAGTTAAACAGGATTATTTTAAATCCTTTCCCCTTAGCACATTAGTAGCATCTCTAATTAGTTGCATCTCCAAAAAATGTATTAAAAGCAGAATGACAGTACTGACTTTTTAGTGCTAAATAATATAATAATAACAAGTAAAAACAGCACAAAGGCTCCAAAGAGTATTTGGATACATATGCAACACTAAAAATGTCTGAATGTGATTGCATTAACTAACGGTAGTAAACCAACAGCAGAACAAAAGCTGTAGACCTACATTTACATATTTGGCTGATGCTTTTATCCAAAGCGACTTACAGTGTCCTGATTACAGGGACAATCCCCCAGGAGCAACCTGGAGTTAAGTGCCTTGCTCAAGGACACAATGGTGGTGGCTGTGGGGATTGAACGACCAACCTTCCACTTACCAGTTCAGTGCTTTAGTCCACTACCCGGTGGTGGTCCGTGTCAAATACTGAAAGGGCTTATATTTCCAAGTAGCTTTGGTGCGTGAATTCAAAAAATCATACTAAGATCCAAAAGAGAGGAGAAGCTCGCACACAATGTGTAGAAAAAGTCTCACAATTTTTTAGATTATTGAGAAGCCAAAAAGTGCAAACGTGCTCAGTGCAAAACACAAGAGCACTTTTTGGCCTCTCAGTAAACAAAGATTTTTTAAGACTTTTTCTACACATTGTGTGCAAGCTTCCCCTCTCTTTAGGATCATTGCATTAACTAACAAAATATCAAACCAATTGGCATTTATTTTAAAGAAAGATAGCACACACACACTTTTCAAGCAAAGCATTTCACAAAAAAAGTTTGTTAGATCTTTCACTTTCAACTTTTAACTTTTTACATTTTAAACTTTTACATTTTGAAACTTTCTGGTTGTCAAACATTAGTGGAACATGTCCAAAGTTAATGTGATAAACCACACCTGTGGTTACTCTGCACTTGTGAACGTGAGGGGGTCTGGCTTCATACATCCACTAAAAATCCCCTTGCGACTATTTGGAGACTGTAAAGGGTGCAACTTTTTTTTTTTTTTTTTTTTAAATGTAAGGTTTGATATTTTGATTACATATTGCAATAAAATTCCTACATTTGAATTTGTGGCTTGATGTACAAATACTTTTGGGGGATAAGGTTCTATTTTCTATTTATTTATTTTTTTATTTTTGCAAATCAACAATTATTCTAATCAGTGTTCACACAATTAATAGTAAACATGTATAAAGAGTAAGCTTTGATAAAATTACATAATGAATGGTGATTTGACTCTGAAATTCGACTTTCAGTCTAAAAACGGGCTTCTCTCATGTTCTGAAAACTGTTATACAAGAAACCACAACTGAGAGAAGTAGCCTGTAGGCCAACTACATGTATACATTTATGACATATTTAAATGTCTTCAGGTCAGGCTTCCTGTTGGGAGACTAGCCTATCAAAAATGGCCAGCACAAACACTGATAGTTTGTAAACATGTTTGACTTAAATAAAAGATATAAGTTGCAAATTGTGTCTAAATATAATTTTAAGTGCTATAGAAGAGTGTAGAGACTAACAGTCTGATGTGTGTGTGCTTGCATGTACTTCACTATAGTTTGGACACTGGACAAAATCTGGCAAAACCTTTCTATGCAGACATCTGGGAACATCCTCAACTGGAAAGAAGATTCATACATGAATATGTATATACACATGTATATATACAATTCTAAAAGTGTGAAAAGTTTTAGGGGTATAGGTTTCGGTTATTCTATAATAAGTGGTTAGTCTATAGTTAGTCTAACTGTTAAATGCTCATTTAGCAGTTGCTGCTTGAATGGTCCAGTAATTTCCAGACTGGCTCTCCACCTCCCTTTGAAAGAAATGTCAAGTTTTGCATACTGTACGCAACGGTTCTCACAGCCACATGAAGATGGTGATGCACAGTGAAACTGTACTACAATGACTGAAACCTCTCAAGGAACCTAAATCACCTTGAAAACACACTCTACTCTGCACCTATCTTCTTCTGATGTGTTTTATATATATATATATATATATATATATATATATATATATATATATATATATATATATATATATATATATATATATATATATATATATACATAGAGGGTATCCCAACCATAAAGCTGTACACTTTAGATGTGTTTGCTCTGCACTGTGAGCTCAGTTTGGTTAGTTTAACAAAGAATTGTTCATGATGAAACAATTGAAGATCTTTCATCCTTTACTATCATTTCAAGACATTTCATAAAACACTGTATAGCGGGCAATAAATACCCCTTGGAATTGCTTGACGAGCACAGTTTTCTGCGTTTTCTGTGTTGACATATTTCCAAATGAAACAGGAAGTTGGGGCGGGAGTGGGACACAATGAAGGGCACATTTTTAAATGTGCATATATGCTCAGAGTAAATTTGTCAAACTTTTTAGAATACACTAACATATATATATATATAAACATATGGGTGTGGTTCCTAACAGTTTAACACCCTGTCTACACCGAAAGTGCTCATTAATGTGATGTGACGTGCTGCAACAGCTCGAAGATGTCTACACTGGAAGCATTTAAGTGAGCTTGTGTAGACTTCAATACCAGATAAATATGTTAATAGCCTGTTTCCTACTTTATTTTCAATATAAATCCACTGCTATATACATTTACTTATTATTTAATTATAATATTATTACTGCTTAAACCTATACATGTGGTTAGAAAAAATATATATTTAAATTAGTTGATAAGAGATCAGAAACATCATGAGTTGGCTTTAATCACAGACTGTTTAGATTGGACAAACTTGTATTACAATCAATGGGAGAAATTGGAAAGCACAATATGGTGAAAGTAGAAAAGGAAATCCCACCTTACAGGTAAAAGAATCAGTCACCTTTTAGATACAGATATCACCTGTTAGTTAACTTGAGAACACGCATGCGCATAAGTTGGACCAGCCTGAAATTGTCTTTTTTTTTCTTGATCAGAGCTAAAGAAGTAGAATTTATGAGACCATGAACATCTCGGTTATGTGAAGCGCAACCCTGGTTCCCTGAGTGGGAAGGAGATGCTGCATAATAGCATAGGCAGATGCCCTGAGTGTCATGTGGTCTGAAGCCCTTGTACAATCACACCAATTTATTGGCTGGTGGCACTTAAGCGACGCCCCAAGGGAGCTATGTCACAGGCTCCATAAAAGTGCTCGCTTTTTTCTGCAGGAAGGCACGATCCTATGCAACTGTTAGAGAGTATGGCCAGCTTACGCCAGCTTTCCCACTCAGGGAACCATGGTTACGCTTCACGTAACCGAGACATTCCCTTTCGTAGGAACTCGAGCTGCGTAATCGCATTGGGAACGATAAACATTCACGCCATGCGAACAGTAGCTGCCAACTGTCTACGCCCGTGTGGCAAGCATATAGCAGTGCACAAGTGAGCTAAAGCGTCTGAATAAAACAGAGAAAATTATGACTTTACTCCTGTTCCAACAGTGAAAACCTGGGAAGCAGGAGTCAAACCCTCATTAAGATTATAAAATCTTTACAAATGTACGTATGTGGAGAGGACCACCCTGCCGTCATACAAATGTCCTCCAAGGACGCACCATGAAGCCCATGAGGATGCCATGATACTCGTAGAATGGGCTCAAATACCCGAAGGCAAAGGTAAACCACGTGCTTCGTAAGCACTTGAAATTGCATCAATAAGCCAATGAGACAGTCTTTGCTTAGACACCGAAACACCCCTGTTATGGCCACAAAAGCACACAAACAACTGGTCTGACTTATGCCATAGTACGGTCAACATAAACTCGCAGCGCCCAAACTGGGCAAAGCATATGCAATCTTTCATGCTCCTCTGACTCAAATGGGGGAGGATAGAAAGCCTGAAAATTAATAATCTGTGAGCGAAATTATGTAAAAACAACCTGCCCAGAGCCTCAGCAGACTGATCGGTGGAAACACGTTAAGATCAGTTGTTGGCCACTGACGCGCCAACGCATTGATGCCCAGCGGTGCTGGAGGCAAGAAGGAAAACCAGAGGGGACAGTGTGATGTCTCGCTCAAAGCGAACAGGTCCACATCCACTCTGCCGAACCTTCTCCAGATTTGTTCCATAATCTGAGGATGTAATGTCCACTCTCCAGGCATCAAGTCCTGTCTGGACAGGAGATCCACCCCCAAATTCAAGACATGCACGGCTCATAGAGACAGCACATTGTTCCGTGCTCACAGAAGAATGCGACGTGCCAGCCTCAGAATGGCATGAGAGCGCTCTCCTCCCTGGTGTTTGTTTCAGGACACCACCGCCCTGTTATCTGACCGGATGAGGACATGGTTGCCCTGAATCTCCGGGAGGAAAATCTTTAACGCCAGCAGCTCCGTGATAGTTTATGTGCCAATATTGCTGTTGGCCGTTCCAAACACCATAGGCTGGACAACCCTCATATACAGCGCCCCAACCAGTGGAGGAGGTGTCTATCGTTATATCTTTGCGGCGACACACCTGCCCCAACAGAATGCCCAACATCAAAAGGTGGGTCCGTTTCCATGGTAACAGAAGGAATGCATGCGTCAGTGGTTGAAGTCCCTTTGTGGAGCACTGAAAAGGTCTCGCATGAAACACGCCCAGGTGAATGACAGCAGAAGCCGCGAGCATTAGCCCCAAAAGCCTGTAAAATGTTCTCACAGAGAACGCGTCCCACTCTGAACATCGCTAGACACTGGCAAAATAACAAAACATGAACTGGAGACAGACGCGTCTACATCACTCGCAGATCCAGCTCCGCCCCTAGAAACAGAGTCTGTTGCCCTGGAAACAGGACAATCTTGTCTAGGTTACACACAGCCCTAGATCAAATGGCTGAGAATGAAATCTTGATGTTGGGCAGCCAAAGACTCCAAGTGGGCTAACACTAACCAATCGTTGAGATAATTCAAAATGCTTTGAAGCCTCAAGGGCATCAAAGCTGCATCCATGCATTTTGTGAAAGTGCCTGGTGCCAGTGCAAGTCCGAATGGAAGGACGCAAAATTTATATGCTTGCTCCCGAAAGTGAATCTGAGAAAGTGCCTGTGCTTCAGCGCAATCTGAATATGGAAATAAACGTCCTTTAAATCTACTGTCACAAAATAGTCCCCTTGGCTGCACCTGTGACAATATTTTTTTCTGTGACAGCATTCTGAATTGACAATTCATTAGAGCAAAATTCTAATTTCTCAAAAATCCAGAATGGGGCGCAAGCCGACATCTCTTTTTTTTTTTTTTTGGGACCAGAAAATAACGGCTGTTTAAAAAAAGCCACATTCTCTCTGAGAAGAGGGAATCTCCTCTATTGCCCCTTTTTCTAAGAGAGAGTGAATTTCCCGAATCAAAAACGGGGCTTCTTGAACAGAAACGTCTGTCGGAAGAACCCCATTGAAAGGAGCCCGCCTGAATTGCATTACATAACCATGCTTTATCTTTCAAAGTACCCGGTTTGAAATGTCCTACAGCTGATGCCAAGCCTACAGATGGGCAGACAGAGGGATTAATACATTGCTCTTGCCTGTAGTGTGACCTGTAACCACTAAATGGTGCACTTGGCTTACTTTTGGCAACTGCCCCAGAACCACTGGCACAGCGGAAGGAAGCCTTCGCTCCTCCAGTACTGTGACTGGTTGAAGGGAATTTGATAACGTTTTTGCCTTTATTGTATCTAGGCATAAATGATGAGTGCTCTGAAATGTATCTACAGCAGGGATGCTGACAGAATAAACCTTCAAACTGGTATTTGAACAGGGAAAAGTGTATGAAAATGGGGGGTGGGGGGGATGTTTATTAGGGAAAACTAGCTTGCCAATGGCCCCAGCATTGTTTATGGGACAATGTGTGGTGTTTATGTTCACTGTGTGTCTTGTGTATACTTTTGCTTGATGAACATCGAATACTGTTATGCATATCTCGAGTCCGTTGGTCATGGAGATAGAGGCTGAATTCGGGAAGCATTTAAAAAAAAAAAATTATGTTCACTCCCCAGCAAGCTGCGGGGGAAAACTGAACCATATTCTGGTTTTCGGACATTCGAGGCACATACAACGGCAAACTCATTCCGATACTGACCGAAGGGCAAACCCATTTTGTTCACTGAATGGGGGCTCATCCTTTATTACACAACAAGCCTGTCAGGCCCGTGTGTAGACCTATTTTTATCATACATTGAGTTATATTACGTGTGCCCCGAGACCCTTGGTCATGGAGGCAGAGGTAAAACTCAAGCTGAAAATATTCAATGCTTGTTCACCATCGTAAATTACGGGGGAACTGAGCTAAATTGGTGTACTGAAAAACAGGTTAGACACTACACCGGTCCCAACATATAATGGGGGAACAACGTGTAGTACCCAGATAGCACGAAACACCCTCACGAACAAAAGCATTGACTTGACGAACACAAAGGAAATTCCAAATGGAGCCGATATTAGCTCAAAGTCATTCCTTAATGTAATGCACTTGGCTGGACTGCAAAACCATTGTGTGTAGATCCAACAGCTGACTGAAATAGCAACATCCATGCTGCCACCGAAAAATTGAGCAGAGATAGCAGTGCACGTCTCTTAAGTTAAAATCCCTTGCATCTCATGATAGAATCCTGAAAGAATAATGGTACAGAAAAAGCACTCCGTGTATTGGTTGGCTATCACTCGGTTGGGGAATATTCTCTTATTTCAGCCCCCTTGTTCTGCGGCTGGGCTCACCGGCCCATGCATGATCCCCTCTGCCGCGAGCAGTTACTTCGAATGGGGAGGGGAGAAAGAGAAAGGCAGAGACTGCTCTTCCATTGCCTTATTCATGTGCATTTTCCCAGAACGACACAGAAAAAGATAATAAGGACAAAGGGGCCAATTTGTTCTTTACCTTCCAATTAAGAATTCTCTCATACAGTGTTTTTTAATGGCGACGGCTCAAGACACGCATGGTAACTCTTTTGCATGCTTTGTTAATCAGAAAATGACCGCCAAGCTAGGCCTCAGAGCATGTCTGATAAGACTTGCTCTTTCCCTCGGGGGCAGGGCGACAAACATGAGGAAGAACCCGATGTCCGTTCGCACTCCAAATTTCTCAGACACAAAGCCTAAATCCCAAACAGCTCATGCACACGGAGCTCCAAATCTGGAGGCCGTGGAAATGGAACAAGTGCGGATAACACCTCGTAGTGAGAAATTGCGAGCCTCGAAAGTGCAGCTGTCCCCATCGGACCCTTGTAATGTTTGGAAAAAAACACATTAAAATTGCTCTGAAATTTACACTGTATAAATGACGTCCTTACGTGTTCGCCACTCTAAAGGAAGGATTAATAATCATTGCTTCAATGTGAGTCGCTGGAACAAACACGAACAAACAAACAATCGTACACTGAAGAACAGAATCCATTCATTCTGAGTCTGTTATTTTGTGTACCACAGCTACAGTATGTGTAGACCTTAAGACAGAACAGTGTAATGAGACTAATCAGAATTTATGCCAACATTGTGCATGTAGTCTTATGTATGAGCTAATTTTAAAGGTGATACACAACCAGGAAGGCAGACTTTTCTGAGACTAGCCTTACTAAAACAACTGTCAGCGCAGTAGCAGATGTAGGCATGGGTGACGTACAGTTGCCCAGGGCAGCATCTTGCGGGGGGCGGTACGAGGCACCCACATAGACACCTGCCCCCCACCCCCCGGTAAAAAACTTTGGGGGTGTGTTGAAGTGGGTTTCACCCAGGGCGCCATACAAGCCAAAACCGCCACTGTGTCAACGCATACCTTGATGAGCAAACATTTACGGTTTAAATACAAGGTAAAGTGTGCAAACTGTGCATAATGCATTTAAATGTCATTACAGTACAATCAGAGAGCAGAAGACCACCTGTTAAGTGAGCAAAGGGGCTTGACATTTATATCAAAAGCCACAGTTTACAGATCACTCAAGACATCAATGTATTGAGACTTCCACACTCTCGATTTTGACCACTACCCACATGTTGCTGAGTCACTTTGAAATAAATGGCATCATCTGTGAAAATGTACGAGTGAATGTGTTTGGTGTGTACATGTGTAAAATTGAGGAGAGAACATGGTGGGGGGGACTTCTGAGCAAAGTATTTACAGATCTCCGGAACTTAGCATGAATTTGTTTTGTTACAGTATTACAAAAGTATTTTTGACTGAAGAGGTTATGTCAGTGGTCCCTGCTGAAATAAAGCAGCTTAAACTAGCCTAAGCTGGTTTGTGGGTCTTTATTAGTTTAAATGTTAGTAAATGACTGGGTGAACTAACCCTTTAATTAGCTAGCACAATCCAAGTCCATTAGATTATATCATTTGACATTTGCAGAAAACTGTAAGATCTTAAGGGGAAACAACGTAAGCAGGTCAACTCTGAAGTGGTGATCTACCTCAAAGGTTTGACTAAGTGGGCCACTGTTTTAAATGCTAGGAACCTGCAGTGTATGAACAATAAAGAGTCCAGTTTGACTTAACAGAATAAAAAGAAAATTAATTTTTTTTTTTTTTTAAGTTGCAGTTTGCAAGAAATATGAAAAGCTAAGGAACCAATCTTGTCATCTTTCAGCAAGACAAGCAAACAGATCAGATTCATGCCCACGTTATGTCTTAAAGCTATCTTTTTAACATGTCTAGAGCCACTTCTAAGTGTCCTGAAAAACCACAACTACAGCATCTTTGCAGCAGATCATCAGTTCTAAGAAACAATTACGTACACCCCCCTTTGGTGTAGCAATCTTCCTGCAAAGATTTGCGAAAAGATTTTCAGCTTCTAGCCTTAGTCTTACCCTAGGTGGCACCAGAAACTCCACCAGCTGCTGTTCCTTGCACATTATATTTTATTCATGGACACAATAGCAGTTGCGGAACACAGATGATTTGCTTCACAGCATGTCAGATTATCGACTCTACCAGCGCCGGCCCTGAGTGAATGGTCTTAAATTCTAATTGAGACATGGTACATTTTTAAGAATATAACTGCAAGCTGCAATTATGGAGACAAACTGCACCCCTAGTGTTGCTGCAGTGGCGTGGGGTATAACAATGGTGTCAGTTAGCTTTTTTTAGTGTGGACGACCTCCGCCTTTTGTCCCATATTTTCCCATCCTATTTCCTGTCTCCACTTTTAATATTTCCTTTAAAACTACTTATAAATAAACATTTATATAAAGGTTGTTTTTCTCACAGTGATTTGGTCAAGGTGAAGGTCAGAGAGTTGGAAAGGTTTGATCCAGATATAATTAACCATGGTTTTACTATAGTAATATAGTAACCATGTTTTTGGCAGACATCGTAGATTTGATGCAATTAACAGTGGTGTTACTACAGTAATATGGTGTTGCTTAAACAGTATCCATGTTTAATTTTGTGGTTAATTTGATTTCAACACAAAATACCATGTTGATACAATGGTTACTGTAGTAAAACCATGCTTAATTTTTGTAAGGGAAGGTTAGGGTTAGATTTAAGGGTAGGGGTCGGTGGTCTGTGCGAATTGGGATGCAAATACCATCTAACACTATTTGCACTTAGTGCAAATAATATACCTTTTGTTGATATTTACACTTAGTGCACATAGTCTAAGCTAATTTTTATTCTGTTCTCTTTACACAAACGTTTGTTAACAACAGTTAATGCACATTAAAAAATACATTATATTGGTGAGTGTCCTCTGAGTGAATATATAACATTTTTTGTCAAAATTACTTTTTCCCTGAAAGTTGAAGTGTTTGATATGCAGACAACTATAATTAAGCCATTCAAAAATTGATTCACTTGAAAAGTGGAAACATTCAGTTTCGTGCCACAATTCCGTTTGGTACCAGTAATGGTGCAGAAATGACGCGCTTCACCTTCTAATGTGAAGGCCACACACTATATCCTACACCCTGCAGACAACATGAATGCCAAATTTCATACACTTTCTACTTGGACCCCTTATAAATCAGGACCATCTCCAAGGTTCCCATTGTAATGTGGCTTAGTGAGAAAGTAATGTGGCCAAGACCTTCAGCTACTTCATAGCCCTGCATTTACTGAATTATCACCTTAGAATGTCTGTAAACCAATCAGAATTAAGCATTCAACAGCTCTGTGGTATAATGCTTCTTAATTACTTGTATTATTTGCACAACATATATAAAATGTCACTGAATCTTTGACTAGCAGATAAGTACGACTGGGACAAAAATGAATTGAGAGCTAAAATAATTTACTTGGAAGAAGAACAACTTCCAAAATGACTAGGACTTACACAAAATCCATGAATGACAAGCAGTTCTTAGCTACCACAGCTTGTCACCAGACTGATCTCTGTAAACACAAGCTAGTGAAAAAGCAACAAATGTCAAGAGTTGTGGTTGAGAGAAACGTAGAGTGAGAAAGAGAGAGAGAGAGAGAGATGAGAGATGTGAGAGCGAGTGAAGGAGAAAACAAGAAACATATAGCACTGAATGTGTCATGAATGAATCTTGTATGGGGAACTCTCCAGCCATGGTTTATCATGAAATTCGCTGTAATTTGTGGGTTTGATGTAGTGAGATGAAGAGACCAATGGAGACCAACTTGGTTACTTGTCAGCAATAACAATGTACGGGAAATGTGACGACTAAAATGCAGTTTTCTATTTCATGCTGAAATTAACATATTTCTTTTAACACACTGTATTTTGAGGTTGTCTGTGGTGTGGTGTTATCCTCAGGTCAAAGGATGTGATAAGCAGTACATGTAGTTCCTTTGGAGTTTGCAAGATAAATGTCAAACATATGTAAGCTGGACAGCGCATTAATGTAGCAGTGAGGATCCAGAACTTTTAGGGAACATGATCATCGTAAACTATAGAATTATCTGACTGTAGATATAAATTCTGTCCTTAAAAAACCTCATGATTGTAATTGAGGCTTAGACGGCATCTACTTCAACATAAAAAAAGTATAAATAAAGGGCTGTCAATCTAACACATTAATTCAGTGTAATTAATTATATAAAAAAACATCATGTTAAAAAAATAACAAGATTAATCATGCCCCCTACGTAAATTCCGTAACAAAAGTACATTCACTCACTGAGCACTTTATTAGGAACACTATGGTCCTAATAAAGTGCCTAATGTGGTCTTCTGCTGTTGTAGCCCATCTGCCTCAAGGTTCGACATGTTGTGCATTCTGAGTTGCTATTCTGCTCTCTACAATTGTACACAGTGGTTATTTGAGTTACAGTAGCCTTTCTGTCAGTTTGAACCAGTCTGGCCATTCTCCGTTGACCTCTCTCATCAACAAGGCATTTCCATTTTATTTTATTCACCACTGGCATTTCTATCCCAAACAAAGATTGGACTACATATAATTATCTTATATAAAGGGCAAAATTTACAACAAAAAACATGTAAAATGGTCTATATTTATCTGTCATTTGTTTTAATTTCCCTCAAAATTTTATAAACACATTTAATTCCATTTTATGTATGTACACTCACTGAGCACTTCATTAGGTACACCTCTACACTTACTTATTCACTTGATTATCTAATCAGCCAATCGTGTTTCAGCAGTGCAATGCATAAAATCATGTAGATATGGGTCAGAAGCATCAGTTATTGTTCACATCAACCATCATAATGGGGAAAGAAATGTAATCTCACCATGACATGTTTGTAGGTGCCAGACAGGCTGGTTTGAGTATTTCTTTAACTGCTGATCTCCTGGGATTTTCACACACAACAGTCTCTAGAGTTTACTCAGAATGAAGCCAAAAACAAAAACAAAAAACATCCAGTGAGTGACAGTTCTGTGTACGGAAACGCCTTGTTGAGGAGAGAGGTCAACAGAGAATGGCCAGACTGGGTCGAGCTGACAGAAAGTCTATGGTAACTCAGATAACCACTCTGTACAATTGTAGAGAGCAGAATAACATCTCAGAATGCACAACACGTCGAACCGTGAGGAGGATGGGCTTCAACAGCAGAAGACCACGTCGGTCACTTTATTAGGACCATTGTGTTCCTAATAAAGTGCTCAGTGAATGTACATTTGACATCTTGATATTACATATAAGAAAAACCAGGGCTGTAGCACCCATTATAACCTGGGGTGGAGACATGTTCTCCTTAATTCTAGAAATATTTTTAGGAAATTAAACATTATATTTATATTTCATGAATTAAACATTATATTTGAAGAGTTTCGGCAACTGTGCATGAAAAAAGTAGCTGGCTGCCTAAAGAACACCTTTAGGACCCAGCAAAAGCCTCTGTCCATCAATCGGTTCGACACTAAACAAAACCAATGCACAAGCGGTTAACAGTACAGCCCAAGGAAGTATAGTCAATACCCTATTTCTTTTCAGGCCTACAGGGCAAAAAGAAAAAACATGATTGCGTTGCTGATATGAAAGTAAATATGTTTAGTCATAACTAGGTATGGAGAGTAGTGCGTAATTTACTTTTGCATTAAAAACCTTTTTCACACACATGCAGCATGCGCAGGAAAAAAGAGAGAGTGAAGCCGCATAGACAGTGGTTAAATGGATGCGCTTGGTTTAAGTTGTGTTCTTTTTTGTTGTCTATTTGTTAGATGACAGACATCTGGAGTAATCTTTCAATATTTTTAAAATTCAGTTAATGATGGCATTTTTTCAGTAAAAAACCTCTTCACTCTCTCACGAACTCCCAGGTGTTCCCTACAAATGTGTAGCAATTCTTACTGAACACGCTTCTCAACTGGCATTGGTTGGTCAAACAGATAGTTCTGTCCCAAAACCACATCATTGATTATGTCAGGCTGGTTGGGAGACTCAAACAAACAGGGGTGCGTTTCCCAAATGCATCATTAGCCAACTATGGTTGCAAGTTCTATCGTTTGCAACATAGTTTAACGATTTGGTGTTTCCCGAAACAGCAGTTCCAATGATCATTCAGAGTCGTTTACCTGTGGTTATAAGCATAGTTCCTTGTTAGTTTGGTCTGTGGACATCATTTCACTTAGCTGAGGCTTCTGTTTCTTTTATTCCATTTATTTCTTTCATTCTGTCAAGACTTTGAACACATTTACATGCATTTAAGAAAACCGCTTTTTGCTGGGTTTTGCAGAAAAGCGCTGTTCTAAAATGTCACGTAAACACAAATGCAGCCGTTTAAGGGATTAAAGTCTGTTAAGAGAAAGTGCTTTACCACACACAGTTTCTGTTGGAGAACACAGCTTTTATGTGTCTATGTTAACGCATAAGTGCCATTTATGTATTTGAAGAGTGCGCATGTGCGTATGTGCTCAGGTGCATCACGGAACCATGCGGTCTATTGCAGCGTATCTATCTAGCTTTCCTGTTTTTAGCAGCTTTCTCACATTAAACGACTTTCTGTTGTATGTGTAAATAAACTTATATAACTGTAACATTCACAGAAATTATTACTCATGTTGTTCATTAACAACAGCTCTATATTGTTGAACCAACGTGGTTCTAAAGATGGATGTGCAACATGGTTACTACGGTTTCAGAATCAGTCGTGACTAGCTAGTTAATTTCTCCAACTATGCATCTTACTATGGTGGTTAAGCAGTGAGTATTGTCGTTTTATGGGAAATACACCCCAGAGTAATATTTTGATAGCACCACAGAGCCATAGTGTTAACACTTTTAGAGAAGGTTAACCTACTAATGGCTTAGTTACAGTATAATTGGCTCTATATTAATCAGGGATACAATTTTGATAATTTACTTTGTACCCTAATGTACTTCTGTAATGTGACATTTCTGAGTGAAACATGATATTCCATGACAGATTTTATTTCACTTTTTGCAGTCATTCTGGAGCAAATGATGATTCATTGCCTGGCTCAAGGGAACAGTAATGATATTGTTCTTTTTTTGTAACATATAAATGTATGGGTCATCCATCGATGTGGTCAAACCTGTGATCTTATCACTAGCCCAAAGCCTTTATCACTAGTTTATCAACATTCCATGGTGAGCTATCAGCGTCAGTATAGTATAATGGGGCTGCCCCAGTGTAGACAAGTGGGATGAATAGCCCCTGGGGTGAGTAATGCTGTCCAGTGACACATTTTTGTCAGTGGCCACACATCACATCTATGTCTTTTCTAAGGTTAAAAGAACAACGTCTCATTATTGATTCCATTGTGCCATTATGTCTTTGATGTTAATTAAGTATGTGACACTTAATTGTGTGAAACAGCTGTCTACAGCTGCCCACAATGCTAATTGTGTCTGTAATTCCACCAAGTTAAACTGAGGGGTGAGGATATGGATTTTCCTGGAAAAAATGATGCACATTTTTGTCTCTTTTTTTGAAACACCTCCAACCCACCCACTCAAACCCATAGAGTTAAGTTTCTAGTTCCTCAGAAATGCCAGTTCTCACCCTGACTTGCTTTAAAAACAAAAGGGAAGCTTACTGAACAAGGTACAGTAGTGTCTCCCAGAGCTGTGGTTTGACTAAAGGTATTTCCCTGCACGTTTACTCAAAATTAACATCAAGCATACTCACACACAAACAAACACCACATTTACCACAATTGTTTTAGATGTATGATCACAGAAGGGTAAGTTTACACATCAGAATACTGCACTTCAAAATGATTGCATCTATAAAAATAAAATAAAAAATCACCTTTTTTATTTTTTATAGTCACCAAATATTTTTTGTCAAATTTTACATACTGAGTGTGAAATACCTATGGATGGATAGATGGGTGGATGGATATTATGAGGAATAGAATAAATGAGCAACAGACAAACAAAAAGATGTATTTACCTCAGATATGAACACCTTTGGCAATGATGTTGAGTCTCTGGACAACACTGATAGACATACCCATCATGATCGTTGACACTACACTCAATGCCCTGAAAACAGCTCAAGCTCAGTCAAATATTACCTATAAAACAATTAGTAAACACAGCCAGATGTAGGCATGGGCAGGGGTGGGCTGAGTCTTGCCCACCCAATTAAAAATTGGGCAAACACAAGATATATATACACACTGGCAGCCAAAAGTTTGGAATAATGTACAGATTTCACTGTTTCTGGCATGTCTTAAGGTCAACATTAGGTCATAAAAGGCAAAAAAGAAACAGCTTTCTCTAGAAACTCGTCTGTCAATCATTGTTTTGAGAAATGAAGGCTAAACAATGCTTGAAATTGCCAAAAAACAAAACAAAACAAAAAAAAAAAAAAAAAATGAAGATTTCGTACAAAGGTGTACACTACAGTCTTCAAATACAAAGCACAACTGGCTCTAACAAGGACAGAAAGAGATGTGGAAGGCCAGATGTACAACTAAACAAGAGGATAAGTACATCAGAGTCTCTAGTTTGAGAAATAGACGCCTCACATGTCCTCAGCTGACAGCTTCATTGAATTCTACCTGCTCAACACCAGTTTCATGTACAACAGTAAAGGGAAGACTCAGGGGTGCAGGCCTTATGGGAAGAATTTCAAAGAAAAAGCCACTTTTGAAACAGAAAAACAAAAAGAAAAGGTTAGAGTGGGCAAAGAAACAGACATTGGACAACAGATAATTGGAAAAGAGTGTTATGGATCTTAACCCCATTGAGCTTTTGTGGGATCAGCTAGACTGTAAGGTGTGTCAGAAGTGCCCGACAAGACAGCCACATCTATGGCAAGTACTACAGGAAGCGTGGGGTGAAATGTCACCTGAGTATCTGGACAAACTGACAGCTAGAATGCCAAGGATCTGCAAAGCTGTCATTGCTGCACATGGAGGAGTTTTTGATGAGAACTCTTTGAAGTAGTTTAAGAAGTTCTGAGCATTTTTTTCAAATTGTAATAGTAATTTTTCACATTATATATGTCCTTACTATACATTGTGATCAGTTGGATGCCACTTTGGTGAATAAAAGTACCAATTTCTTTCCATAAGAGCAAAATCTATACATTATTCCAAACCTTTGGGCACGTGTGTGTTTGTGTGTGTGTGTGTGTGTGTGTGTGTGTGTGTGTGTGTGTGTGTTATATATATATATATATATATATATATATATATATATATATATATATATATATATTATTTTTGTTATTTAAAAAAATATTTTTTTTACAATTTGTGCATTGGTTTAAAGCAGTTTGGGTGTGGGCTAAGTATTGCAAACTTCGAGGGTAGGCTGTATACCACACCAACCAATCACAAAATAGCACCAGTGTGTAGTATTTTTCTATTTTTGTCTCTGGCCATAAGCAACGACACACTCAAGAGACAGCTTACCCTGCTGCAGACCAGAGACAGTCAGTTATGCGATTCGGGAGCGGGAACTATAATAATGGCTATTTTTGTGCAATGCATAGGTTTTCGGTGCCCATAAAGAAGCCTAGAGGTGGTGCTTCTAGCATGTGGCTCATGCCTGGCTCTAGCCAGCTATGTCAGTGTAGGCTAGGAGATGTCATAGATGGGCAGTATACCTGGATGTAGCACCTTACTACAAAGACAAATCGGAGCCCCCATGGAAAAAAGGATGGAGTGGAAAGAAATACCATTAAGTATGAATACAAAGAGGAAAGGAAATACACTCAATGAGCACTTTATTAGGAACACTTGTACACCTACATATATATGTGATTATCTAATCAGCCAATCGTGTGGCAGCAGTGCAATGCATAAAATCTTGCAGATCAGGAGCTTCAGTTAATGTTCACATCAACCATCAGAATTCAACAGTCTCTAGAGTTTACTCAGAATGGTGCCAAAAAAACAAAAACAAAAAAACATCCAGCAGTGTTTCCCACAGGATTTGTAAGACTGTGGTGGGTGGACCTCGGACCCTCTAGGGGGGTCTGGGGCATGTTACCCCTTAAGAAAATTTTGTAGAGAGCAAAATTAAGAGGCTAGATCTATGAAGAACTTTGTGCTCTTTAAACAATTTTGTGCTCTAGTAGTAATTTAATCATAAACACATTGGTTGTATAGATATAAATGATGACATGGCAAAAAAGTCTCAAACACAAAGCATGGTAAATGAGATGGAATTTAAAGCAGTTCACAAATGGTCAAAACACAAAATCGACTAGAGCATACATTTGAGCCATCAAAGAAATGAAGCAAAAGTGGTTACCTGTGTTGAACTGGTTTATTTTTACATATAGTTACATTGTCAGTGCCGCTGGTAATAACATTAACGTTAGATAATTAGCTAACGTTAGCTAGCTAGATATAACGTTACATACGTTATACATGGTTTTTCTCTTTGATTTTTGTGATTAATTGGTTAAATGGAAATGTACAATTAACAATTATACTGCCCAACAAAGGCAAAACGCAAAATAGTGTTATGACTGAAATCAAGTCTCTTAAGCCATTTTTACACTGCAAAGGTGGCACAGAAGCTGAAGTAGAATTTAGGTGTATTAACACAAACTATCTAATCCTTCTCAGAGCAGGCATACGTTACAATTCCAGAAATAATGTTATAAGATTGTTGTTTTAAATATAAATGTATGAATGTAGAAATATGAGATGAAATAAAATATGAAATTATACTTTTAGATATGAAACTAAATTATCAAATACATTTTCATGACAACAACATATTACATTTCATTTACACAGAACCAAAGCAGCATCAGAACTGCCTTTGATAATAAGGGCTGAGGTGGGTCAAAGCAGGCTTAATTTTGTCTGGATTTTATGTGGAATTACTACTTTACACAGCATAACCCACCTCAGCCCCTAGTATAAAAGGCAGTTCTGATGCTGCTTTGGTTCTGTGTAAATTAAATGTTGCTGTCATGATTTAGTTTCATAATTTAGTTTCAGATCTAAAAGTAAAATTTCATATTTTCATTCATTTCATATTTCTACATTCATACTTAAATATTTAAAACAATAATCTTATAACATTATGTATGCAATTGTAATTGCTGTGTAAATGCATGTATGCCTGCTCTGATTAAACAGTCTGTGTTACACCTAAATTCAACTTCAGATGCAGCTTCTGTGCCACCTTTGCAGTGTAAAGATCTTTCTTCTGCAGCAGACAAATTAAGATTTTTAGGAGAATATCTCAGCTTTGTAGGTCCTCACAATGCAAGTGAATGGGTGCCAAAATGTTTACACTCCAGAAAGCACAAAGGCAGCATAAAAGTAATCCATATGACTACAATGGTTAAATCCATATCTTCAGAAATGATATGATAAGTGTGGGTGAGAAACAGATTAATATTTAAGTCCATTTTTGCTAGAAATTCTTCTCCCTGCCCAGTAGGGGGCGTTTGCATGAAGAATGTGAATCGCCAAAAACACAAGAAGATGAATGTGAAAGTTAAAGTTAAAGTGGAGATGAGGAGAATTTATATAAAAAAATACATATTAAATATTAATCGTTTTCTCACCCACACCTATCATATTGCTTCTGAGGACATTTATTTAACCACTGAAGTCATATGGATTACTTTTATGCTGATTTATGTGATTTTTAGAGCTTCAAAATTTTGGCACCCATTCACTTGCATTGTATGGACCAAAAGAGCTGTGATATTATTCTAAAAATCTTAATTTGTGTTCTGCTGAAGAAAGAAAGTCATACACATCAGGGATGGCATAAGGGTGAGTAAATGATGAGAGAATTTTCATTTTTGGGTGAAATATTCCTTTAATTAGGAAAGCGGCGTGAGAGGCAAACTGTGAGACTGCGTCAGTCAGTTTCGATTCCCCACTCATCCTTGTATTCATACTTATTTCTCTCCACTCCACCCTTGGGGGCTCTGATTTGTTTTGTAATATGTTTTAAGGCTGCAATTCTAATGTGTTAAATTTATTTTAGTAATAGAGTTAGTATACCAAGAATAAGGTACTACATCCAGGTATAATACCTCCCAACTATGCAGGGACAGTTCTAGCAGTTTGGCGGCCTTAAGCTGATTTTCAAAATGGGGCCCCCTACCTACAAGTACACCTATCCAAACATACCCAACATCAATAGCTAAGCAAACTTAAAATTGTGCAAATAAACAAGTCTATTTATTCAAAAGCTTAAAAATATCTACTTCAGATGTACAAAAAAATAAGGAACATTATTTTTTTTAAACAAACAAACACATATCACATGCACAAATTATTAAATATATTTAAATTATGTGCAATTTACTAAGAAATAATAAAATTACCAAATGAAGGTATGGTAGGCATTAGACAATATTTACACTTGCTGTAAATAGTGGCATATGCTATTTGTACCCTGGTGTATAATCTAACAACATCAGTGTATGTTGTATAAGTATTGTGACTGAACTTATGCTGCCTTCACATGCTATCGGAATTATCGTAAATACGAGTTTACCACTCAGAAGTTGCACATGAATGACCCCTCAAGTCGTAATTACGTCTGGGAAACTCGGAGATCATTTTGATACCCGAGTTTCCGAGATGGGAGGAATCCTAACTTTCAACATGGCGGAGGAGAGTACAATTTCTGAAGTGAATGACAGGTTTTGTTCATTTTTTTATAGCGCTTGCCATTTTGGTCATATTCATTTATGTATATCAGCAACCATGTTGTACATATTTACACCGTGAAAATAGCTTGTATTTGACCAAAATTCCATTATCATCAGCAAGCTAACTGATTGATATGTATTATGGTGTCAAAATAAAAGTTCCTCAAGAAATATTTATGAATGAACCTGGCGTCGTTCATGTTTCCTGTTCTTTCCAACAACAAAGCAGGTGAACACGACATACTCGTAATTACCACTTCAGAAGTGGAAAGTAGGATAATTCTGATAGCACATGAAGGCAGCATTAACCTCATCACCGGCAGTGGGAAGAAACGCACCTGATGTGTCATGAAAATGGAACTTCGTCACTGCTGTCTTTAAATGCCGAGCATAGCTTTAGAGCGGTGTCTCACCGGGTCCAGCAAATGGGTAACCGAGTTGCCGCCATGATGACCCTCGCTTTCCGCCGGCCTATAAGATGCTGAGCCTCTGGAAAAAGCCGCCAATCATGTGTTCCAGACCGAGAAGGGCATGCGTGTGCCCGTCACCCCCTTCTCTGCACTGCCCAACCTTTAGTGAGCCCCCGATCATGACGAGAACACCGTGTTTACTTTTATCACACTCCCCTTTGATTCTTTGTTTCCTCTTTTTCAGTTCATTTTTATTTAAAATAAATGACTTTCCGATAGCATTTACAGCCACTGTCTGTCTTCCCTTATATGGAATGATAAGGGGTGAATAGTGAAATTTGCAAAAGACGGACTTGAACCCAGGTCACCTATGCATTTAACCAACTGTCTTACCAGTGTCGCCACAACAAACCATTGACCAAAAAAGGTCAAATTCACATAATTATCTCTGCAAGTCTTTTCATCAAAGCGTATGTAATTGTGACGAGGAGGAGGGCGTGGCTGGGCCATAACGATGGACGCCCCATGCTGAATCAGCCCAGTCAGCCGGGAGAGGGATAAAGAGGAGCCAGGGATGCCAGTTCGAGAAAGAGAGAGAGAGACGTGTGCTTTTGTGTTATGGTGGAAAGCAGTTTTATGTTGTGTTTTGTTTATTTAAAATTCTTTTGGTTGTATAACCCGGTTTCTGCTTCCTTCTTTCTCGTTGAACAAGAGAACAAGAGTGTCTGCCACAGCAATATTTCTAATAGATCTGATAGGTTACATCGGACTATTGGCATGCATATAGCACTGTGTGCCCAGTGCTATTAACACTTGTTGGAAATTTTTTCTGCCTATACCGAAACTGTGGTAGGGGGCCCCCTGGTGGCTGCGAGGACCCCATGCAGCCACATATGTCGCTTAATAGGCTGGGCCGGTGTCATGATCAAATGAGTCCGCCTGTGAAGTAGAGTCCCCAGGGGGTGACTGTTTGTTATCACGATGGCTTTGAAACAGTGTGTATTCTGAAAAGCACTATTAATATATGACAATAACTTGACTGACCTAACATAAATAATGACAATATTTATAAAAAAACAACAAAACGGCACTGCACCTTTATGGCATCTGTATGGCATCTCCCAGCCCACCCTAACATAGCTGGCTAGAGCTGGGCCTGTTTGTGAACAGTGATTCCACAGATCCTTGAACTGACTGATGTCTGAGTTTTGACAGGGCCATTCATAACTCAGGACATGAAGCCATCAAATAAATAAATAAATTAAGCCATGTGCAGTGTCCTTTCTGCATGTTTATGGTAGAAAATCAATAATTTTCTATGTTCCAGCACCCTTTAAGACTTTTCCTCTCAGGAACTCCAAATCTTTATAAACTGGAGTATTATTAGTATTGCCGTTGCAGGAATACTTTTCATTCAAGCATTGCCTGGCAGTACAAGTGTATAAGATTGTTTGTTTGGGGAGTTCACGTTGGCATTCATTTTCATTTTGTCAATCGAAAGACGACTTCAGGGCAGTATTTATAGACGTGGTCCTGGTTTTATCTTATGTTATGAATATTAAAATATGTAAATGACTTAAATCGTACCTTGGGCGCTCAGCATGCGCATATTTTGGATTCATCCATCAGTGGTGTCTCTTCTTGCGAGATAAATAACAAATTTACCACAGAAAGCATTTTTGTTGTTGTTCATTTTTTATGGAGAGTCACAATATGGTCGTTTCTGCATAATAGTGACCACGTTATTGAGATCTGGGTCGTAATTTACTAATTAAATAACAAGAGATAGGCTATTGATTGCTCATTCAGTTAATAGAAAAAATCCATGACAATTTTCAAAAAGGACTATATGTCAAGTTAAAGCACAATGACTAAGGCAAACTCTGGAGAACGTTTCAATCAGGTCAGAAAACAAAGAATATATGAAGCAAGTTATTGTACATTGTGTGCACAGAGCAGATGCACTATGTTGGTTTAGGTTTTATAATTTTAGCCATCTACTCATGACAGTTGTAGCATTAACACCTCATTGGAAATATTTAAATCACTGGTACTGTACTGGCAATGTCAAACATAAGTGAGTGTATGAAGATCTCTTTATTGAAATCTTTGTGAGGGTGAGGTCAGGTGTCAAAGGTGAAACCCCTGTTTCAGCCCACACAGAGCTCCACTAACAGCATCCCATACAGTGTGGCATTTCTTTCTGTTCCTCTCTTTACAACAAGTGGGTGGTAATTCCATACATTGTCCTATGAAGAAAAATAGCTTCCATAAGATGGAAGAAGTTTACATTTTGTGAAACAATATATGAGTCCCTCAATTTTAGTACATGTTTGGAGTATGCATTTTTCACAGATATAAGCTAACACTGTGGTTGTGCAGTGGTGTGCCAGAAGATCATAACTCGAAAAAACATACTGTATTTCTCAAGAAAGTCTAATTGTTTACCTTATCTCCTTAAAAGATCAGCTCTCACTCTTTTAAAATATTATTGAATGTTTCTATCAAATGCAAACAACAAGAGTATGCCACAATCCTCTAGAACAAAACTTTAGTATTGTGACTTACAGTATAGCGCTTACAACAGAGCTCCCATTTTTACAGTGGAAATTTTGGAAAGAAGGATTCAATATTTCTCAGAGCACTTCCTATAACTGCATTATCACATTCACTGTATTGCCATTCAGCACTGACAAGGGTATACAAGGGAGAAAAATTGGTTCCCCAGTGCTGCAGGGTGCAGAAAAGGATAACACAAAAGTGCACTTTAGTAAAAGATAAAATAAAAAAATAAGTACAAAATAGAAGAGATTGTCTATTGTCTAAATATGGTCCAAAGTGAAGAGGTCCTAGGAACATATGCAAGAGGTAGAGCTGAGAAACAGCAAATACACATTGTTATATCCTCCTCAAAGTGAAATAAAATAGTGTAAAATAAACATTTAGGCAAAATTTTTAGAGTATGGACTATGTGAAGTAGATATCCATCTGCTTCATTCTTAAAGCAACAACTGTTGTGAATACACCATGGATTGAAGCTGTTTTCAAAGAAAATTACATATTTAATTATTTATTTAAAATAATAATAATGTTTTTAATATTTTCATATTAGTTATTGTGTGTGTGTGTGCATATGTATATATATATATATATATATATATATATATATATATATATATATATATATATATTTATATATAATTACAATATACATTTATTTATTTTTAAATATATTTATTTATAATTGTATTTATTGGTATTTCTGTTGTTCTGCTCACCCCTTTGTATTTTGTAATAAACAGCCTATTATTTATGTGACAACTAATGCGAGAGCAGGGGTATGATAAATATTTTGGCCTTAACCTGCTCCTTACACCTGCAAGATTCAAGGTTATCAAGAATATTACTGACCTCTAGTGGCAGTGAATGAATGAGATTTATATAAATGTTTTTCAGTTCTTTTCAGTATACACACAGAGATGCAATGTGAACATAATTTTGTTGAAGTTATTTTCCCTCCTTCATATTAAAATAGAAAAACGAATTTAATAATTAGGAAGAAATAGTATGTTTATATTATGAGTGGAGAAAAATCAATTTGTCATTATAAATAACACTGCTTTTTTCACTTTGTTTTGGAGAGGACTAAATTAAATATGTATGTGTGTGTGTGTCTGTCTGTGTGTGTGTGTGTGTGTGTGTGTGTGTGTGTGTGTGTGTGTGTGGGCAGGTTTAAGTGGTTTATGAGGACTTTTTTTTAGGTTACAAACTGGTAATTACAAGGGTATTATGCTATAAATGTGGTTTATGAGGACATTTCTAGTGTCCCTATAATTGAAATCGCTTAAAAAAACATACTAAATGATGTTTTATTGAAAATTTAAAAATGCAGAAAGTTTTTGTGAGGGTTAGGTTTAGGGGTAGGGTTAGGGTTAGGGGATAGAATCTATTTGTACAGTATAAAAATCATTATGTCTATGGAAAGTCCTCATAATGATAGCTGCACCAACATGTGTGTGTGTGTGTGTGTTTAGCAATATAAATGTATAAAGAGGCACAATATAATTTTCTCCCATGTTCTCCCAGTGCAGTTACAATCATAACAGCTAGGTTCTAGTGGAACAAGGTGGTAATAACCATATTAACTCCTCATGGTGTATATATTCTGTAATTAACAGATCAAAATGCAATACTAAAAACATTAGTGAAATTGTTGATTATAAATAAACTCTATTAGTGTGGATTGATTAATAACAGTGATTACCGGTGGTCGACGTCCAATATGTTTCTATTGGCAGATGCTGATATTTAGAGACTCTTATTTATTATTATTAATCTATCTCTGGCCACTGTGTGTTGCCCTGGAAACAACATCTCATTTAGTGTCCCATTTAATGGTCATATTCCATACCATTTCTTCATACAGTACTACCTAATAAGAGAAACCTTAAGGAAACTTTAACTAACTTAGAAAAGCTTTTTCTGTAACCATGTTTATTTGTGGTATTCCCTGACAGAAAGTTTCAGTTTCAGCTCATGCATATTACATGGTTTGCTTATACCGATTTTTGTTGTTCAGATAATTTATTACACTTTTGTAAGAATTTCACATTTTATTTTATTGATCATTATTTGATGTACATATTTTTATTTGTACAGCAGGAACATTAATGCAATAGTATGAAGTCACAGCCAGGCCACTAGAACGCCACACTGACCCATGATCCATACAGACAAACTTTGCAAAAGACTTTTGATCACAGTCTGCTTTTGCTTTACTTTTAAGGCATATACTCAGGCTGGCAAACTAGTTGGAGGTGACAGTCTTGTCAATCCAGGAGCAGAGTTCGAGGCACAACCACAGACTACATGAAATTTAGTTTTGAAAGTGTTGGATCCCCAAGACACAATGCCCACCAGTGAATTCTCACACACAAGAGGACCACCAAAATCACCCTGTGAGTAACACACAGACACAAACAAACATACGTATATGATATATGAAAACATAAAGCACCAAGTTCAAAGCCTGTTATCTGTGTATAAGTCTTTATTTTTATGTGTGTGTCTGTCTTTACATACCATGCAAGAAGAGGATCCAGAGCCTCCAGCACAAATCATGGCATCAGTGGGTTTTGCTCTGGCCCCAGATCTGCTTGCACACAGTAGGTCTCACTATGGGTGTGCCTGTCTGCTGGATAAGATGGCTTGCTAAATAAATAAATAAATAAATAATCAGACCCCAGACTGTGTAACAACATCATACCCCACACTGTTCTGAGTTACATAAAAAACAAAAACAAAAAAGCATCAAATAAAGTACTATGTAATATTTACAGTAATAATGTTTATTAATACAATACAATTAAATTACTTTTATTTTCTATTAATGAAATAATGTATTAATATTTTATAATTCATTCTTTATAATTTTATAATTAGCAATTAATTTATTTATATATAATTCAACTTGTAATAATAATTATAAATGTTTAATATTTATTTATAAATTGTAAATAGTAAAAACTTGAATTTATAAGTGAGCAATTTAATGGGATTATCTGTTATTCTCTCAGGTCACAGGATATTATAACACAGGAGGTTATGCACACATCGTGTGTTGAATGAATTTAGTGAGAACACATAAGTGTCATAAGTTTAATATGTGTTGTAATTCTTGCAGTTCTTTATTATTATTATTATTATTATTATTTTATTTTATTTTTTTACAGGTGACCAGACCGGTTGATTTACATGTGGTTGCAGTTTTGCCACAGCCAGTGGTGAAGCAATGGGTTCCAGATGGGATGTTGATGGCTGATGGTGCAAGATATATAGGGGAGATTCGGTGAGTCATCACAATTGAAATGGTCAGTTTCAGAAAAGCAATGTCATTGTTTATTGCCGAATTGCTATAGAGTTGATAGGTGGATACCTGTTCATACAGCAGTGACAGACAGAGGATTACGAAATTGACTTTTTCAAGGTAATCTGAGATTAAGTTTTTGTTTTTGGAAAGATTTTATCCTTATACTCCATGCGTGTCTGGCCATTTGGTAGTATGAATGCTTTCCATACATACTGTGTTCTACACCTGTCTACTGCTAAATAATAAGTGACAGATACATTATGAATTACAGTATATGGAGGGATGATCAAACCCTGTGGTTTCTAAATAATTTCCTGAAATATTGTGTAAAAATAGCAAATGCAACCTCATCAGTAAGCAGACAAGTAATGCTTAAAACCACAGTTCACCCAAAATTTAAATTCCATCTTTATTTATTCATCCTCATGTCATTCTACACCTGTATGAATTACTTTCTTCCATGAACACAAAAGGAGATTTTAGGCAGAATTTGTGTCAGTGACTAACAATTTCAGTCACCATTCACTTTCATTGTCAATAAGAGCAGTATATACAATAATTCACTTATTAATCTTGGTTAATGTTAATTTCAACATATACATTTTTAAAATTTAAAGTTGCATATGTTAACATTATGGGACATCATCATTTATAAATGATGCTAAGAAATGTGCTTTTAAAAAACGAAAATAATTTTCAGCGAATAATTTTTTTGTTTAATTCCTTCACATGACATACCCTCCAGACATTACACTTAAAAGTTCTTTGCCAAATGCTCAAAATTTGGCAACAAGGAAGTGAATGAGACAGTAGCACATGTTAGGTCATATGTTGTCAAGGTGCCATGGTAACCTCATATTAATTAAAAAAAAAAAAAAAAAAAAACTATTTTTAAAGTACATTTTACAAAAAAAAAAAAAAAAAAAAAAAAAAAGAACTCAAACAAAATGGATGTGTGCTGAAACGGGTTTTGCCCAGGGCGCCATACAAGCTATAAATGACGGCACCCCAAAAAAAGCCAAAGGTCATATGTAGAAAACAAATTTTGGAAAATGATTTTAGACATAATTATACTTAAAACATAAGGTAATTTATTTTTTCCAGTTGTAATTTCATAATTAGTCCCATAGAGGGCTAATGAATTATGAACTAATATGAATAAACAATTGTGATTTTGTCCATTTTGTGTTTGGTTGTAGTGGAACATCATATGCATTTGATTACCTCAAAAATTATCTCTTTGCGCTGCTGAGAAAAACAGAAAAATCCTCTTTGAAAAGTAGTATCTTGATAGCTTTGCCTGCATTATAGCTGGATCTACACATTACTGAGCAAATGAGTTTTCGATTAATTTCATTTTTTAAAATGCCTTACTAAAAGAAAATATACACTCGCCGAACACTTTATTAGGAAGACCTTTAGACCTACTTATTCATGTCATTATCTAATCAGCCTATCATGTGGCAGCAGTGCAATGCATAAAATCATGCAAATATGGGTCAGAAACTTCAGTTAAGGTTCACATCAACCATAAAAATGGGGAAAAAACATGATCTAAGTGATTTTGACCATGGCATGATTATCAGTGCCAGGTGGGCTGGTTTGAGTATTTCTGTAACTGCTGATCTCCTTGGATTTTCACGCACAACAGTCTCTAGAGTTTACTCAGAATGAAGCCAAAAACAAAAAACATCCAGTGAGTGGCAGTTCTGCGGACGGAAACTCCTTGTTGATGAAAAAAGTCAACAGAGAATGGCCAGACTGGTTCGAGCTCACAGAAATGCTACAGTAACTCAGATAACCACCCTGTACAACTGTAGTGAGCAGAATAGCATCTCAGAATGCATAACACATTGAACCTTGAGGAGGATGGACTACAACAGCAGAAGACCATGTCAGGAACTTTATTAAAAACATATCATTCCTAATAAAGTGCTCAGTGAGTGTACATATAATGTAAAAATATGTATGTATATTTAACGTTGCAGAAATACAACTTTATGTGGACTATACCAACTTAGATTGTGTACAGTTTTTGTACAAATTGTATGAAAACACAGCTAGGTCATTGCAAATCCAACTTACCCCCAAATAACATTAGAAGGACCAGCAACCAAGGCTGCAAACAGACATTGATCCTTTGAGGAGGCAACACACAATACTAAGATCCAAGAGTATTTAAAATTTGAACAGGATAATTTGTGTAACTTGTATTATTTTTTCTTATGGAATATAAATATTTGTTATACAGCTTCCCTGGGGCAGTGGTAAAAAAAAAAAACAAACAAACAAAAAAACAAACAATCTATTTCTATCTTCACTCAACACAAATGATAATCTCCAATGATACTACTCAATGAGGATTTAAGACAATATTATAAATCCTGTTTTAGAATTGGCAGTTTGTCATTGTCAAAAGATTCTGGTTCATTCTTCAATAAGAGCTGGATTATAAAGTATATTGCTATATTTACTTGTATATTTATATATACACTCACTGAGCACTTTATTAGGAACACCTGTATATCTACTTATTCATGCGATTATCTAATCAGCCAGTCATGTGGCAGCAGTTTAATGTATAAATCATTCAGATATGGGTCAGGAGCTTCAGTTAATTGTCACATAAACCATCAGAATGGGGAAAAATGTGATCTCAGTGATTTAGACCCATGGTATGATTGTTGGTGCCAGACGGGCTGGTTTGAGTATTTCTGTATCTGCTGATCTCCTTGGATTTTCACGCAAAACAGTCTCTAGAGTGTAAAGAGAATGGTGCAAGAAACAAAAAACATCAAGCGATTGGCAGTACTGTGGGTGAAAATGGCTTGTTAATGACAGAGGACAGAGGAGAATGTCCAGACTGGTCCAAGCTGACAGGAAGGTGACAGTAACCCAAATAAACATGCGTTTCAACAGTGCTATGCAGAAAAGCATTTCTGAACATACAATACGTCAAACATTGAGACAAATGGGCCATAGCAGCAGAAGACCCCTCTGGGTACCACTACTGTCAGCTTAGAACAGAAAACTGAGGCTGCAGTGGGCACGGGCTTACCAAAACTGGACAGTAGACGATTGGCAAAACATCACCTGGCCTGACAAATCTGTATTTCTGCTGAGGTACACAAATGTTAGGCCCACTGTAGCCTCAGTTTTCTGTTCTTGGCTGACAGAAGTGGAACCTAACATGGTTTTCTGCTGTTGTAGCCCATCTACCTCAAGGTTCGACATGTTGTGCATTTTGAGATGCTATTCTGCTCACTACAATTGTACAGAGGATTTATCTGAGTTACCGTAGCCTTTCTGTCAGCTCGAACCAGTCTGGCCATTCTCCGTTTACCTCTATCATCAACAAGGCATTTTGTCCACAGAACTGCCACTCTCTGGTTGATTTTTGTTTTTCGCTCCATTCTCTATACATGCTAGAGACTGTTGTGTGTGAAAATCCCAGGAGATCAGCAGTTACAGAAATACTCAAACCAGCTCATCTGGCACCAACAATCATGCCACAGTCTAAATCACTGAGATCACCCATTCTGATGGTTGATGTGAATATTAACTGAAGCTCCTGACCCATATCTGCATGATTTTATACATTACACAGCTGCCACACGATTGGCTGATTAGAAAATCACATGAATAAGTAGATGTACAGGTGTACCTAATAAAGTGGCCAGTGAGTGTATAAAATGTATAGAGTAGCAGATCCATATTCTTATGTTTCTGATTTCATTTCTTGGATAACAAAGAATATGATTCAGTTCAATTGTTAGGTTCTGCGTTTTCTCTGCTTGTGGCATCTGCTTCAGCCAGCATATCTGCAATTCAGGAGTTGTCTATATCCCTTAGTGAGATACTGAATGAGTGTTAGAAAGAGAACTCTAGGTTACTCACGTAACCCGGTTCTCTGATAACATGAAATTAGTTATCTCACATCATCGCCCTCCTTGCATTTTCGCATGGAGAAGAGATATGGTTTATATTAGGGAGGTGGGACTCCTTAAAAGCTGCAGCGATTGGTCTGTCAATCTTGACTTGTTATTGGAGCTTCCACAATTGGTCATGCCTGGGGTGTTCACTTAGTAAGATATCTAACTTCATGTTATCAGAGAACCAGGGTTACTGCTGGTACGGTTGATTTAAATCCACCCTTTGTCAGTGTCAAGGTCAGGCCGACAGGTCACTTGGGCAAACTAACCCATTCTTTGATCTATAATAACAGAAGTACTGCAGACTTTCACACTTTCAGTCATATAAAATAGGGAAAATTAGAATTACTCCATCAGAGAAAGCAGTTAGGAACATAATACAATTATTACCATGCAGCTAGCAACAAACAATACAACCACAACACTTGCTAAGTTGGGAACATAACCTTAATTGGTTAAATATAAGACGAGCTAGCCAGCTGAGACCAAAAAATTGGCTTTTTCCAATCAGTGGGCATTTTCAAACTGGGATGGGCATATTTCAACCACTTTACACAATTTGCCTACTACACTGAGATTGCCTACTTACATTGGATAGTTTAGAAACGCCCATCCAGGTTTGGAAACACCCACAGATTGGGAAACACCCATTATTGTTTCGCAGAGACCTAGGCTGAGTTCGCAATGCCATACTACCCATGCCACTTACTACTTCTGCCATTTATATCTATGGCAGATTTTGTAAGAATGGTATGGTAGTATGCCATTCCGAACTATATATATATATATATATATATATATATATATATATATATATATATATATATATATATATATATATATATATATATATAAGCACATTTTATTCTTGGATGCTTCAGTATAAAATATATTAAAAAAAAGTACTTTTACTTCCCAAAAAATGTAGTGTGAATAGAGTAAAAGTACAAGTCCTAAAAACTACTCAAGAAAAAGAGTATTCATTCATTCATTCATTCATTTAAAAGTATTCATGAGTATTGTGTACTGAGTTGCAAAAGCTATCCTCTGTTATAATAAACACATAACACTGTATGTTATTTTCAATAAACTGATCACCATTTTAAATCGTAATGAAACAATTACAATAAATGGATTTATGTGTAGGGTCTAAATTGACCTTAAAGGAGACAGAGCGAGTTATTGTTGCATGTAAAACATTATGTTCAAAACAATGCAAAGTATGCAAAACAAACGCTAAGAAATAAAAACAATAATAATAATAAAATAAAAGAAACAAAAGACTGTCACTTGGCATGTCACGTCCCACACAATAGAGGTGGTATAGAGCAGGGGTGGGCAATGTTTTTTGGTACAGGGGCCACGGGCAACAGGTTTTTGGTAGAGGGGCCACATCGGGCTTCAAGTAGTACATGGGGGACAACATTGTATTCCTTTTGAGATACAGTGTTCTGCATTGATTTAGTTCTTGTATCTTTTAAGAAATAATTGTGTACTCATTCTAATGCATGATGAACAATTTTCTGAAGTGTATTTGTGTCTGGTGGGAAAATTTTGCCTGAAGTATTGCTCTATAAAGGTTGATACTTTTCTATCAGGCATTTGAAAAACTTGATGATAATAATAATAATAAATTAATTCTATCATCTCTACTTTTATAAAATAAAAAAATAAAAAAAAATGGGGCAGTGGTGGCTCAGTGGTTAAGGCTCTGGGTTACTGATCAGAAAGTTGGGGGTTCAAGCCCCAGCACCGCCAAGATGCCACTGTTGGGCCCTTGAGCAAGGCCCTTGACCCTATCTGCTCCAGGGGTGCCGTATCATGGCTGACCCTGCACTCTAACCCCAGCTTAGCTGGGATATGTGAAAAAAAGAATTTCACTGTATATGTGCAAATGTGTGATAAATAAATTAATTATTATTATTATACTTCACTGGAAATTTAATATTTAAATTAAGACACTCTCTTCTTCAGGGGTCGGTATTATAAAAAAATATATTATTATTAAAAATGTCACTGTTTTATTATATTGCATTAAAGGAATATTCCGGGTTCAATAAACCTTAAAATACACTCTGTGTGTTAACATGATTTTAGTGTGATAAAAACACTTTTTCTGTGTAAATGTAATGTCAACAAACACTAATGCTCTCAAATTATTGTAAAAATGACTATTTAAACAACTTTACTGCTCAAACAATAAACAACTTTTAACAGAAGATTAAATGTAAGTGCTTTAATTTAATTTTAAGCTTCACATTTCTGTGTTTAAACCCTTAAACCCATTGTAAGTGCTTTAATAAAACCTCGATTTTTGCTTTTGTTTTTTTAAAGAAAATATTTATTTTTTTGTGGTAATCAACATTATGCCACAAATGCTGTTGACTGAGCTTAACTCGTATTGAACCCGGAACATTCCTTTAATACTTTTACAGCTACTAAATTTGTTCAGCCAAAAGTATTGAGTGGTTTTCTCGTAATTGTAGTTTGATTAATAGCCTTATAATGACAGTGCTCTTTTTGGTTACATGTACACTTCAAGTCCGACATTTTGATAAAAATTCTGCTTTTTATCCCACTGTTTACAGTCACTTTAGACATAGCTGACTGTTTACATTAATACCTAGCCAAGATGGGCATTTTGAATTATGAAGTCTATTGCTGTGTCCGATGTTACAGATGTTACTGTTGATAATATCATAATTTACATCTGCATCCAAACCTCAAAATCAATGCTATACTGTCAAATGTGCATCTCAATGCACATAATATGTAATATTATTGGTAATTGCATGGGTGCTACCAAAGCAAGTGCTTGTGCTCCATTTTCATCAGGCCCTTTAAGGGCACAAATAAACCCTGATGTGGCTTAGGCTGAAATTGAGTTTGACACCCCTGTTTTAAGCTATCTCTCCACCGACAAGCATTAATATGGGTCTGACATTGCGGGCTCATGGACCCGTGCACAACAGCACCGCTGCTGCAAAAAAGTCCTACGGGAAACACTGGTTTTACTGCAAAAATGTAGCTGAAAATTCTACAAAATAAAAGGCTGTTTAATATGAACTGTATCTTTTCCTTGGCAATAATGATGGACTGTATGTGTATGTGCTTATAAATATATTGAGAAATATTCACTTGAGTAAAAGTGTGACAACTAGGCCCAGTCTCCCCTATTCTACTGGTAAAATAACAACATGCCTGTTTAGCTTGTCTGGCTCATACATCACAGCTGAATCAACATAAAAATGAAAGATTGATTCTGTTGTCATTGTATCTCTGCTGCACATGAGAGTTTTCTGTAAACTACATTATTCATGGCTGTTCTTTAGATGACAAAGTTTAAGGTGTGGTTAATCAAAGCTGTTTGATTTTTCGCATCAAACAGGACCTTCATGAGTCTCACAATGTTTACACTAGCTATTATTTAATAACTATTACCAAACTGTATTCAGTTGATCTCGAAAAAGGTCAGGTACAATATTGGACATAAATGTTAAATTATGTTAACTTTAACCTCTTAAAGGAAGGCATATCTGTGGTGTGTATTTTAGAGTTTGAGATTTTGTGCTAAAAATTTGTTTTCGTGATGATGCTCAAAGAAGGTAGAACTCAATAATAATAAAAAAAAAATACAATTTTTTTTTTTTTTTTTTTTTTTTTGAGGATGAACAGAAGGAGACACATCTCAGCAGAGAGGGTATCCCCTTATAAATTAATAAGATAATAGTATATTATTAGTATATTAAAATAATAATAAATAGAATCATTAGGAATGATCACCAGTCACTGAGCAAGTGCAATCTGCCCAAACCCCTGACTATATAACAAAGACTTATAAAAGATAAGACATTGCATCCATTTTGGTATCAACAGAACACAAGGAGAGAATATCCACAGTGTCATCCCATTTATTGAATATTTATACTGGCCCTAAATACAGTTTATGTATATCTCTCTCTAGTCTCAGCCTCAGATGAATCACCCAAAATCTATTTACTAACCATCGGATGCATATTGCACACATAAATGGCAAGCACATTCCCGTTCAGGCAACCTCTAATCTAGTTGACTATTTAACTTCTGAGAGTTGGTGTACACAGGTTTTTAACAGTACGTCTGGAAACAAAATTGTGTTTACAAGGTACCGGCCAGCTAAAATGAGTTATTTTGAGGAAGAACTAATCATAGCATTTTCTGAAGTTTGCCAAATTAGTGGCATCAAATCTTTGAAAGATATTTATTGTTCAGTTTTAAGAATAAGGTAGCAAGTAAACGAGCAGTATTGTCTGTGAAATAATCTGCGCTTACTTCTGGATGAAACACATTTTCACTTATTTCACTTTTTAACCTGCATGACAGTCTGTTATCGTTGTCAATTATTTATGATTGTGCATTTGTAATTTACATATGGAAATGGAAGATGACAACATGTGCGTGTCACAATGGTTGGTATTGGTTACAGCAGCCTCATGTCAGTCTCAACTTATTGTTTTGAGTACAGGAAATAAAATAATTTGTTCAAGGACTGTCAGACAACAATTGTCACATCATTCTTGTTTTCCCCCAAGGACTCTTATTTTGAAAGTGTTTGTAATCATTGTCATGTCTGTTTTCCTGGTTTCCCTCCTGATTGTATCCCAGGTGTTCCTCGTCTTCTTGTTAGCCCATGTGTATATATACCGTGTATATATACCCTCTTGTTCTTTGTTCCTGGGTTGGTTCTTGTTTGTGTGTAGTGCTTAATTAACCAGCATACTGCTGTAGCGTTTGTGTTACTTTCTTTTTCATATGTTTACCTTTAAAGTTTAACATAAACTTACAATTAAAGTTCTTTGTTTGGATCCTCACTCTCTCGTCTCTTCCCTTCCAAAACTGTGACAGGAGAACCGACCTTACATTATGGATCCAGCAGAACAGATCGAGAAACTTTCCCAAGGATCCACTCCTGCAGCAGAGTACTGCTTCATTTTTTGGAAACTGGCCACTCAATTGAACTGGCATGAGAGATCCCTCAGAACCATGTTCTGGTTTGGACTTGATGACCCTGTGAGGAAGCTGGTCCCTTTAGATTGTGATCGTCTGCCTCTTCAGGATTTTATCACTAACATCATAATGGCTGACCTTCTGCTCTCTACTCCAGTGGTCCCTTCCTTTGTGGTCCCAACCACGATGGTCCCAGCCTCGGTGGTCTCGGTGGTCCCTACCTCTCCATCCTCAGAGACCCCATACTCTTCAGGTATGCCTATTACAGACCACGAACTTGTGTCTACGCTGTCCTCATCCTTCAGGACTCCGCCTTCCGTGACTCCACCCACTCCGCCTCCTGAGACTCCTGTGGCTCTGCCCGCTCCCCCTCTTGAGACTCCTGTGGCTCTGCCCGCTCCCCCTCTTGAGACTCCTGTGGCTCTGCCCGCTCCCCCTCTTGAGACTCCTGTGGCTCTGCCCGCTCCCCCTCTTGAGACTCCTGTGGCTCTGCCCGCTCCGCCTCCTGAGACTCCTGTGGCTCCACCTGCTCCATCTCCTGAGAATCCTATTGCGACTCCAACCGCTCCGCCTCCTGACAATCCTACAGCTCTGTCCGCTTCGCCTCCTGAGACTCCTGCAGCTCTGCCCGCTCAACCTCCTGAGCCTACTTTAGCTCTGCCTCCTGCAGCACCACCCCCTGATCTTCCAGCTGCTCTACCTCTTGAACCTCCACCTCCTGTGGCTCCGCCCCCTGAGCCCTTGCCTCCTGCAGCTCTGTCTCCTGAGGCTCCATCCCTGGCAGCTCTGCCCTCTGTGTCTCTACCTTCAGCAGCTCTGCCCCCTGAGCCTCTGCCTCCTGAGGCTCCACCTCCTGAGCCTTTGCCTGAGCCTTCTGAGCCCTTTCCTGAATTCTCACCTTCTGAACCTTCGCCTGAGAGTTTATTTTCTGAGTCCCTGTATGAATCTCTGCCTACGGAGTCACTACCTGAGTCTCCGCCTCAGTATCTGAGTCATTGTCTTCTGTGTCTCCTACCATAACCCCCTATAGTACCTGATGACCAGTTTCTTAGGAGTCGCCCGTGTTTTTTGTGTGTGGTGGGGGGAGGGGTTATGTCACATCATTCTTTTGTTTTCCCCCAATGACTCCTATTTTGAAAGTGTTTTGCAATCATTGTCATGTCTGTTTTCCTGGTTTCCCTCCTGATTGTATCCCAGGTGTTCTTCATCTTGTTAGCTTATGTGTGTGTATATATACCCTCTTGTTCTTTGTTCCTGGGCGAGCTCTGTCAGGTTGGATGGGGACTATCGATGGACAGCCATTTTCAGTCTCTCCAGAGATGTTCAATTAGGTTCAAGTCCGGGCTCTGGCTGGGCCACTAAAGGACATTCACAGAGTTTTCCCTAAGCCACTCTTGCATCGTCTTAGCTGTGTGCTTAGGGTCATTGTCCTGATGGAAGGTAAACCTTTGGCCCAGCCTGAGGTCCTGAGCACTCTGGACCAGGTTTTCATTAAGGATATCTCTGTATTTTGCTGCGTTCAGCTTTCCTTCATCCCTGACCAGTCCCCATGTCCCTGCTGCTGAAAAACACCCCCACAGCATGATGCTACCACCACCATGCTTCACCATTGGGATGGTATTGCTCAGGTGATGAGTATTGGCTGGTTTCCTCCAGATATGATGCTTGGAATTGAGACCAAACAGTTCAATCTTCATTTTATCATACCAAAGAAACCTTGTTTCTCACAGTCTGAGAGTCCTTTAGGTGCTTTTTTGCTTTCTTGCACTGAGGAGAGGCTTCCGTCTGGCCACTCTGCCATTAAGCCCAAAACGGTGGAGTGTTGCAGTGATGGTTGTCCTTCTGCAAGTTTCTCCCATCTCCACACATGATCTCTGACCATCGGGTTCTTGGTCACCACTCTTACCATGGCCCTTCTCCCCCAATTGCTCAGTTTGGCCGGGTGGCCAGCTCTAGGAAACTTCCATTTAAGAATTATGGAACCTTCAATGCAGCCAAAATTTTTTTGTAGCCTTCCCCAGATCTGTGCGTCAACACAATCCTGTCTCTGAGCTCTGCAGGCACTTCCTTTGACCTCATGGCTTGGTTTTTGCTCTGATATGCATTTTCAGCAGTGAGACCTTATATAGACAGGTGTGTACCTTTCCAAATCATGTCCAATCATTTGAATTTGCCACAGGTGGACTCCAAAGTGTAGAAACATCTCAAAGATGATCCAGAGAAATGGGATGCATCTGAGCTAAATTCCAAGTGTCATAGCAAAGGGTCTGAATACTTATGTCAATGTGATATTTCAGTTTTTTCTTTTTAATGAATTTGCAGTTATCTAAAATCTTGATTTTGCTTTGTCATTATGGGGTATGGAGTGTAGATTGATGTTAAAATAATAATAATAATTTAAAGCATTAGAGCATACGTCTGCAATATAATAAAATGTTAAAAAAAGAAGGGGTCTGAATAATTTCTGAATGCACTGTATTCTGCAAGAGCATGCATGTGCAGTTGAACCACTTCCTGTTCCAGATAAATGTCATAATTGGATAAAAATAAAGCTATAGTGGTGTATTTTGTAAAAGCCATTCAAACCTACGTGGAGAAAGCATGGAATTTTTTTTGTCTTTTGTCTAACATTTATAAATTCTAAAACAAATGAATATAAGCCTGCTTTCTTCAGCACTTTTAGTAAGTAAAAATTGTGTGGATGCTTTATCATTTCTGTCCCCATTGTAGATGTCTGTTAAAACCATGTGCTTAGAAGCACCATCACCTTACAACCTCCAACTCTGTAAACTGAAGTTGTGGTTGGGTGCCTGAACTAGTGTATAGGCCTACAAAAGTTTACATTTAGATTATCAGAGGGGGCCTACTCTTATAATTATGTGTGTGATACATTTTTCCCTGCAAAAATATATTAAGTGTTTAAGATGAGTATTTTTGTTTTGTTTTTTGCTGTGGAACAAAAAACATTCACCCGTGAATTACAAATTCTTTGTAATCTCTTCATGAACCCTTTCAAAGACTCAGATCAGTTTGTACTTTCAATAGAGTCCTGTCAAATGTGAGCACTATACTCACAAACCCTGCAAACTAAAGTTGTGGTGGGTGTCAGCATACGAAGAGATTATTCTTTTATATCCTTGATTCTGTTAGTAACAAAACCATTTTGATTGCCTTAGCAATAACCATAGCAATAAGTGTCTAACTGATCTCAGATCAGCAGTAATAAGTCATGGTTAAACTATTATTATTACATGAAACCAGTTTATAAATATGGTGTGACACGCACACAGACAAATGCTTAGTATCTTTTGTAAGCATGATCACATGAAACAGTCAATGTGTAAAAATGCACTGTACATTGATTGTTAGGTTTTGAGTTCTCAGTAGCTGAACCAGTACAAGTGACTTGGCTGGTATTTACTAGTTGGACACTCATAATTAAAATAACTTTATGCACAGACCATTATCAAATGTAAAAAGGAGATATCCTGCCAGGAAAAGTAACATGCTATGCATAGTATGTGAAAATGTTTTTTTTATTATTATTATTTGTTATCGTTACAATAATTTCCATCAGAAAGACTCGAGATTATTGGAATTAATACAAACAAAAAGAAACTTGTATCATTTGTCGTAAGCCCCATCCTATGGTTCAGCACTCAGATGCTGCTTGAACTGTCAGATCCTGCTGGAGGCGATGACGGCAGGGGAGCGTAGCTTACCCCAAAATGAATTAGGACCTAATTTAACCTATGTACCCCAAAGAAAATACTAAACCAAATAATTAGGCTCAAGACAACAACCAGGTCTTCAGAAGGTGAGGGACAAATCTGAAAGAAGAAATATAAATGAATGATGCAAACATAAGCCTGATATGGCTATACCACATGCTACTATTGTGCCATGCTCTGCAGAAGGGTAGCTAGCTTATAAGAATTGTAGAGCTCCTGTGAATAGGTGAGATTTGTTTGGGTAAAAAACGACTGAATAATTTAGCCCATGCGAAAAGGTGGGCATGGTTGTGCAATGCCCCTGCAAATATACAAAACAACATTTGGGTTTGAGCCCTACGATAAGGCTTATGTCATCTGTGAAATACCCCAGCAATGGTCAAACGATGTTGCGTGAGCATTATTTGTGCAATACCCCTGCAAAGATAAACAATGCTTTGCCATGTGAAGGGAATTTAAATGCTTTTATATAAACCGCATTTGTGGTGTCATGGGACGCTTAGAATCACGGCCCGAAAGACATGTCACAGTTGCGGTACTTAAACAGCACATTTGTGCTGCTTAGGTGATGTACTGAGCTGACAGCAGAAAACACACCACAGTTGTGGTGTCATGGGACACTTAGTTGTATGACAAGAAAGACGAGCTGCAGTTGCAGTGCCTGGATGGAATATTTGCACTGCCAACATATTTGCCAGCACTGCACTGTTTTTATCCCAAAGAAGTCATACAGATACCTTACTTACCTGCTACTAAATGTTATTGCCACAACCACAAGCACATACAGTGAACACATATGTTGATAAACTAACAGAGAGCATTACTGAGGAGCTTATGCTTTGAACAGCATCTACAGAAATGAAATGTATCCAAAAACTGAGTAATGAAGCTTGGGATTTCAAACGTTTGTGATAAAGCCCCATTGTGTGAAAGGCCCCATAGAAAGCTTCATGGTCCTATCACTAATAAAATAATTAATAGTTTCAGTGACCCATAGTAATGTGAATCTCTACACTGTAATGATGCCAGATGACTCTCATAATATGAATCATTTAACTTGATATGAAAGTAATACCTTGATTGCTTTGATAATTGCTTGTGTTATAGAGCAATCATCATTGTACTGTTAATGGAATACAGAAATGTAATGAGCAATGCCTAACGCAAGTGTAAGAGGACACGTAGCAGCAGATGATACTGCCCCTTTAAGAGAATGTGGATGTAAAAATATGAGTCAAGAACGCTCCGTTATTTAACGTGCGATGGGAGCGACCACGAAACGTGAGAGCATTTCGTTATATCCATTTCTTTATTTAATGGAAATAATCAGACCCTGTACAACGAGAAATATTTCTGATGACATGCATGAATATTGTACCTTGATTCCCCGATGAGGGGTACACTTGGGAATGCAAATGCTGAGTGAACAGATCAACATTTGTGAACTTAAGCTCAGTTACACATGTGCGCTGCTGCCACGCTGCATCATTCACAATCGTCAAACATGATTGGTGAGAATCGAGTGCTCTAGTAAAATTAAATATTGCCGCTTGAAGCAATATTGATGCATTTGGGAATATGCTGAACAGAGAAATGAGAACATTAAAAGCACAAAGCCTGAAACTCCATCTTCTACCAGCTATTTGAAATGATGAATGTTCCCCAAAAGAAGAATAGGGTAACACTTTATTTTGATGGTCCCCCTAGAGATTTTCAACTGACTATAAGTGACTTATCAACTGACTTGCAATAGCTAGTAAACAGTGTTTCAACAAACATTCAGTAGACTTTCAGTAGTCTGTATAACAGCAAAATAAGAGCTTATCAACTGACTTGCTATAGCTAGTAAACAGTGTTTCAACAAACATTCAGTGGATCTTTATTAATGACCTACTGTTATAATTGTTGAGAACATCATTTCATTAAAATTGTTGGACAAAACAATGACTTCTGTACATTTATATTTCTTTTACATACATTCTGTGTGCTGCTATTCCTGTGTGTTATTATCAGTATTGGTATTTACCATCTGTTGATAGACTATTTAAAAAAAGGAGACATATAGCAATCAGTTAACCATATTTCTTAGATGTTCACTTTATTTTGATTGTGCCTAGGTAACGATAGATGAACAGTTGATACTACCTTAAAGTAAAGTGACTCTGTACTGATAGGAAATTCATATGCAACAAACAGTCAGTAGAGCATTTCCAGAAAACTTTTGGGTAATTAAAGGTGAAATAAGAAAATGAGCAGGTAAGCAAAGAAATGTAAGAAGGTTATTAATAAAGATCTATATACAGGCTACTGAAAATCTACTGAATGTTTGTTGAAGCACTGTTTACTAGCTATAGCAAGTAGACTTTCAGTAGCCTGTATATAGATCTTTATTAATGTTCTACTTACATCATTGTTGAGAACATCAGTTCATTAAAATTTTTGGACAAAACAATGACTATGAATAGTGTTATTATCAGTATTGGAATTGACCATCTGTTGATAGTCTGTTTGAAATTCAGAGAATACTGAATGTCTACTGAATGTTTGTTGAAACACTGTTTACTATAGCAAGTCAGTTGATAAGTCACTTATAGTCAGTTGAATATCTGTAGGGGGACTATCAAAATAAAGTGTTATCTTAGTAAGGGACTAAGAACTTAGCGCAAGGGTATTCAATTAAAGTTCCAAGAGGTCTCTACATTTCCTTCCCAGCAAAGGTCTGGATAATAATATGTAGCTTACATGGTCAGTAGTCATATGTAGGGCTGGGCGATAAAATGATCTCGATATTTATCTCTATTAAAAAAACTCCACGATATCAATGATAAGCTTTTGAGTAATTTTCTATATTTAGCCTGTGTTCTACATCTAGAGACGATCAGGTGCATGTTGTCAAATACGCAAGCAGTTCAGCTTTCTTATCGTACATTTCCACTGGTGTGTGGTGAGCGAAGGTGAGTGAGCGCTTTCAGTTTCTTCCTATGGAAGCCGAGCGCCACGCTCGCGAGGTGGATTGTAGAATTGACAGCAGCAAGGGGCAAGCTGTTTCCTAGCTTTGGGACTGTATGAAGTTGCTTATGTCCCCGCTACGCCAGTCACCGCGTTCCTGGTCCGGACCCCAGATTGATTCCATCCGGACTGCAAGACATCATGACGATGGTTGCACCCTCATCGTCTCTAGTGAGCAGCGTGACAAAACAACAGTGCTGGTTACATCATATCTGATCTTTCTGCACTGTATTCTTGAATATTTTCTCTAGCGCCGAACACGCTTCATTTATGCCCTTCATTAGAGCGGGCTCTGCACACATAAGGCACCACATAAAATACCAGGGAAAAGGTTTATTCTGTCAGCGTCCCTGCTGTAGATACATTTCAGGGCGCCCATCATTTATACCTAAATACAATAAAGGCAAAAATATTATCAAATTCCCTTCAACCAGCCACAGTATTGGAGGAGTGAATGCTTCCCTCCGCTGTGCCGCTGGTTCTGGGGTAGTCGCCAAAAGTAAGCCAAGCACACCATCTAGTGGTTACAGGTCACGCTGCAGGCAAGAGCTATGCATTAATCCCTCTGTCTGCCTGTCTGTCGGCTTGGCAGCAGCTGTAGGACATTTCGAACTGGGTTCTTTGAACAATAAAGCATGGTTATGTAATTCAATTCAGGCGGGCTCCACCGGTGTTCAATGGGGTTGTTCCGACAGATGTTTCTGTTTGGGAAGCCCCGTTTTTGATTTGGGAAATTCACTATCTCTTAGAAAAAGGAGCAATAGAGGAAATTCCCCCTTCTCAGAGAGAATGCAGCTTTTACAGCCATTATTTTCTGATCCCGTCCCATTCTGTATTTTGAGAAGTTTGAATTTCGCTCTAATGGAATGTCATTTCAGAAGCAAATAATGTCAAGTGCAGCCAGGGGACTGGATTGTGATAATAGATTTGAAGGACATTTATTTCCATAATCAGATTGCGCCGAAGCACAGGCGAAGCACAGACACTCTCTCAGATTTATTTTCAGGGGGTAATTTTGCATCCTTCTGTTCGGACTTGCACTGGCACCACGCACTTTCACAAAATGCATGGATGCAGCTTTGATGTCCTTGAGGCTTCAAGGCATCCGTGTTTTGAATTATTTAGACAATTGGTTGGTGTTTGCCCACTCGGAGGCTTTGGCTGCCCAACATTGAGATGTCATTCTCAGCCATTTTATCCAAGGCAACAGACTCTGTTTCTAGGGGTGGAGCTGGATTTGCGAGCGATGCAGGCGCGTCTGTCTCCAGTTCATGTTCTGTCATTTCGGCAGTGTCTAGCAATGTTCAGAGTGGGAGGTATTCTCCCTGCGAGAAAATTTCACAGGCTTTTTGGGCTCATGATCATGGCTTCCACTGTCATTCCCTTGGGCAAGTTGCATGCGAGACCTTTTTCAGTGCTGAATGAACTCCACAAAAGGACTTCAACCACTTACAAATGCGTTCCTTCTCTTCAAAGTGACACATGTTTGTTACTCTGTTAACATGTAAACAGACCCTCCTTTTGATGTCGGGCGTTCCGTTGGGACAGGTGTGTCGCCGCAAAATTATATTGACAGGCGCCTCCTCCACAGGCTGGTGTGTTGTATATGAGGGTCATCCAGCCTATGGGGTTTGGACGGGCCAGTGGAAATATTGGCACATTAACTGTCTGGAGATGTTCACGGTGCTGCTGGCATTAAAGATTTTCCTCCCAGAGATTCAGGGCAGCCATGTCCTCATCCGGTCAGACAACAGGACGGTGGTGTCCTACATCAATCGCCAGGGAAGAGTGCGTTCTCATGCCGTGCTGAGACTGGCAAGTTGCATTCTTCTGTGGGCACAGGACAATGTGCTGTCTCTACAAGCCATGCATGTCCTGGTTGAATTTGGGGTCAGCTCTCCTGTCCAGACAGAGCTTGATATGCAGGGAGTGGACATCCTAAGATTATGGAACAAATCTAGAGAAGGTTCAGCAGAGTGGAAGTAGACCTGTTCGCTTCGAGCGAGATGTCACACTGTCCCCTCTGGTTTTCCCTCTCACCCCTGGCACCACAGGGCATCGATGCATTGACACATCAGTGGCCGACAACACATCTTTACACGTGCCTACCAGTCAGTCTGCTGCACTCAGTTCTGCAGAGAGTTCGGAAGGATTGGGTTCGGCTTCTATTAGTGGCACCGTTTGGCATCTCAAGTATGGTTTTTGACTCTGGTCTTTCTCCTGGAGGAAATGCCTTTTAATTAATTTTTTTTTTATAATTAATTTTCTTTATTTATCACACATTATACATTTGCACATATACAGTGAAATTCTTCTTTTTCACATATCCCAGCTAGGCTGGGGTCAGAGTGCAGGGTCAGCCATGATACAGCGCCCCTGGAGCAGATAGGGTCAAGGGCCTTGCTCAAGGGCCCAACAGTGGCATCTTGGCGGTGCTGGGGCTTGAACCCCCGACCTTCTGATCAGTAACCCAGAGCCTTAACCACTTGAGCTACCACTGCCCCCAAAACTCTGCTCCAGGTGAGGCTCGAACTCACAACCTCGGCATTGCTCTGCTTTGTACTGCTGTATAAGTACCGCGCGCTAACCGATTGCGCCACTGGAGCCTTGGGATATTGCACTCAGAACAGACATGCTGTCTCAGGCTTGGGGCAGCATTTGGCACCCCCGGCCAGACTTGTGGAAGTTATGGTTATGGCCCCTCAATGGAGCACTATTTTTAATTATGGGTTGTCCCCCACTTTGATTGATACCATTCTGAATGCTAGAGCTCCATCAACTAGGAAGCTCTATATGATCAAGTGGAATATTTTTGCTTCTTGGTGTACAGCGCAAGGTGAAAATCCCTGTCGGTACAGTGCTGGATTTTTTACAAGTGTTTTGGGGTCGGGGTTGCCCCGGCAACACTTAAAGTCTATGTTGCCACTATAGTATGCGCTTATCAATGGAGTCTCTGTCGGTAGACATTCTCTTGTTTTATGCGCGAGGTACGCAGGCTTAGACCTTTTCATCCCGTCTGTGTTCCTTTATGGGATTTATCTGTTGTTTTATTCAGACACTTTAGCTCACTTGTGCACCGCTATATGCTTGCCACATGGGCATAGACAGTTGGCAGCTACTTTTCACATGGCGTCAATTTATATTGTTCCCAATGCGATTACGCAGCTCGAGTTCCTACGAAAGGGAACGTCTAGGTAACATGAAACGTAACCCTGGTTCCCTGAGTGGGAACGAGACACTGCACAAGCTGGCCATACTCTCTAGCAGCTGCATAGGCTCATGCCTTCGTGCAGAAAATCTGACTCGATGGTCCAAAGCGAGTGCTTTTATGAAGCAGCTCCCTAGGGACGTCGCTTAAGCGCCACCAGCCAATAAGTTGGCATGATTGAAGTGCTTCAGACCACATGACACTCAGGGTATGTCTCAATGTGATTACACAGCATCTCATTCCCACTCAGGGAAACAGGGTTACGTTTCACGTAACCAAGACGTTTTCCCCAGGAGGTCTCCCATCCAGATACTGATCAGGCTCAACCCTGCTTAGCTTCAGTGGGCAACCGGTCTTGAGCTACAGGGTGATATGGCTGCTGGGCAATTAAACACTTGTATCATGAAAAAGTGCAGTGTGTCATAGCTGTCTGAATATGATCAGCCAGGTCCAATTTACCTCTGTGGGTGTCGAAATAACGAGCATTTACAGTGACAGAAAAAACACCTCAAAAGCATTTTCATGTAGTAAAGGGGTGGTATAGACTCACACCATCACCTCTTGGGGAAAAATACTTTCTGTGCTCCCACACGTAATCCAGTTTGATCGACTCTTTTCAGTACACTTCAATACAAACAGGAAGTTAGATGACAAAATTCGGAAGAGCAGAGCGCAGAAAAGGGGTGGAGCGGAATAAGGTGAATAAAAGCAACAAGGCACCTGAGATAGTGCAAATTGTGAATAAAGTCACAGCTGAAAGGGGTTGCAGGCAGGGGTGTAAAGTAATTGAGTAAAAATACTTAAGTATTTTTTTGGGGGATTTGTACTTTACTCAGTTGCAATTTAAACGGAATACATGTACTTTTACTTAATTGCATTTCCAAAGAATTTTTTTTACTTTTTACTCCTTACAATTTTATTTAAACTTGAAAATTACTCATTACATTTTTGCAGATCATTTTCTTTCGTCTTACTGGACTGAAGCCACCTTTTCACTGCATCCGACAAATGACAGATTGACAAGCGACTGAGTGTCACATGGTGGCTGTGTGGAGTTCTAATCATCTGTAGAGGCAGAATTTCGGATCTAATATGAGCTTCGGATATGCTCAAATATTTGTGCGACTAGCCCATATGTGACCACCTGACTGAATGTGATGCATTCATTCAAAACTATGAACACGAAGTGAGAAACACTGACGGTTTTTGTCCTAAACTTTATTCTAAACACCTGCTACTTCTACAGATTGGACAGTTATGAAATGATCATTCACATTGCAAATATACAGTATATAAAAACAAAGGGGTTTTGTAATTAAATGTGTACATCATTTATTTCTACACTTGCCTTCATATTTAAATCATATCTATGAATTTGAACTTGAAATATTATTGTTGTTGTTTTTGTTAGGGAACTATTAAATTAAAAAAAATAACTATAAAACCAGCAATGATAATGACGATTATAATGGTAATAAAAATGGAATCTGAGTAAATATTAATTATTTTATTGTATTCATCCATCTGCTCAACAGCAAGATTTGGTAGCAAACCTCAGAAAACAATTCACAAAACCAAAAACATTACTAACTTTCTTTAAAGCTTATTTTTAATTATTTTTTATTTACTTTTTTATGTTTCTCTAGGTCTCAAGGGGCTGGATGCTCTGACATCGCGATTTGTGAGTGCCTTCTCTCATGCTACGAACAGTGCGTGACTGTGGCAAAACCCAAAACCCAAAACCTTAAACCTAAACCTAACCAATAGTATCAGAAAAAAACACAATTTCTGAAGCGACCATGTCATTTTGTGGTGCTTGTGCTTCTATGACACTTTCGGCTCACGTTTTGACTCACGTGCTTTCAGTACTCTTACCGGTCCTTTGTATCACATATGCAACACTCTATTAGCTGAGCTTCCATGCAATCTGATCACACTTAAACAAGCTTGTAAATGTAGTTGGTTTGTTAAATTGAGTCATGCGCTATTGTAAAAGTGTTTAGATGTCATAAGATAGCATTGTGCGAGGAACAAATTGAAAAGTAAGTGTTTATGAACTGATAATCTGCCATTTTACTCGAGATTTGAGTGAAAGGGATTCAAATTAATTATTAATAATTTAGCACCTCTAGTGTTCATTCCACCAGGAAATTGCCGTGTTATGTACAACAGTCCACAGAAAGATCATTTTGCAAAAATGTAGTTATTGTAACATGATTTTATGACCAGGTTGCAAAAGATTGAATTCCCAACATCCTCTCTCACACAATCTTCTCTCTTGATTTCATTCTAGCTAGGAAAAAAGTAACTTTTTACTTTTTAATACTTAAGTACAATTTAATGTGAATTCTTTTTTACTTTCACTCAAGCATGTTTTTGGCTAGATACTTGGACTTTTAATTGAGTAAACTTTTCACTCAGTATCCATACTTTCACTTAAGTATACTTTCTGAGTACTTTTCACACCCCTGGTTGCAGGCACTCTGCTTCGTGTTATGCCAAACAAAGCCCTTCAGCCATGACTATATTTACAATATAGCACAGCCTCTCATGCCTTATTGCTTAAATAAAGCACAGCTGTTGACCAATCAGCATCCAGGACCAGAACTATCCATTTTATAAATGGTTTTAACACACATTCCAGCCAATCAGAACTGAGTATTAAGGTAGAACATGTTATAATGTAAAATAATTGGGAGTTAATAGTTAATTGAGATAACCTATGTCTTCTTTGAACCTTAAAGTTGAAATGTGTATATATATTTTTAATTTTGATACTTTCTCTTATCCCAGCTCAATTTGCAGAGACAACTACAAGTAAGCTACCTGTATTAGGTTGTTTCCACCAAAAAGTGAAACTGTGGCTCAACCAATGGAATGAGTTTGGGGCTGGATGGCTTACTGTACATTTGATGTAGATAATCAGACACCACATTCGGTGTTTCCTGTCTATGTATGTACTTTCCCCTTACCTAGCTCATCTCCAACCTCAGGCTGTTCTTCTCTAGCTAATTGTGGCAGATCAAAAAATGTGTGCAACTTTTTAGATTCTGGCCCTGCTTGTGTGGTGCACTGTTTCAGGCTACGTATGTTGTTGTTGGTTCTTTTTAGTTTAAATGGCTGTAAATGTTTCCAGAATGGAAACATTTACAGCCATTTAAACTAAAAAGAACCAACAACAACATACGTTGTGAGTACCCTGAAACAAAAATGTTGTACTGTGTTGTAACATTGTAAGCCGTATGTAAATAAGGCAGTTTCAAAACTACTTGTCTTTACTTTGTTCTTTTCTTATTGAGAGTGGAAGTTTTTAATTGTGTGACAGAAATAGATGAAGAGTGGATGCAATTCAAAAGGATTTTTTTTCTCTCTCTTTTAAGCTTCTTAAAAAAAAAAAATTGGAATAGATCAAAAAACAATAAAAAGAAGGACTGACAAATAAAACAATTCAGTCATATTTGCATAATTGTTATTGTCTTCACTTTGTGTCAATTAACAATATTCCGCCAGCTTTGAAAACCAAAGCTGTGGTTGTGTGTTTCTCTGACAGGATATGCAAAGAGCTTCTGCTCCTATGACAACGCTTTAGTTAGCATTAGAGTGGTTTTAGTCACATAAACAATGGCAATAGCTAAAAAAATAAATTAAAAAATAAATTAAATAAATAATGGTAAAAGAGAAACCATTAAAAGGAAACTCAATGAGCATGGCCAGTTCACATCTTTTAGATAAATGTATTATTTTGTTATCTGACATACTAAAATGTTTAATAACAGCTTGTTTTCTGCAGTGGATTAAGTAACACAGACATCACATGAAGCTCTGTTCTGTTTACGATAACTTCCAACACACACACACACACACACACACACACACAGACACACACACACACAGGCAACAATGAGGCTTTTTCCACTCTGTAATTTGTTAAAAAAAAAAAAAGTTAAAAGCATAGTCAAATTCTGTGGGTCATTTATAATTTTATTATCATTTTAATGCAAGTACAACAAGCCAGATCAGTTCACAGATTGCTTGCTCTTTCAATCCATGTCAATTGATTTAATTAAAACATGACACATTGTTTAACCTTCCAATCATGTCCAGAACATGTCTTTGGTGAAATTCAGATTTATTAGCAATCAGCTTATTTCTCTGCATTGGTTTCGGTATTTTAATGACATCTGAAACACAGACCAATTCTGTGAAAGCCTTTGAAGCACCAGTTTACCAAATTTCCAAAATGACATTTACATTATTAAGCTGAACCTTGAATATTTTAATATGCTATTTATCATTTGTAAGATAACATTGGGGCATATTGGATGTTAAAAACATTCCAGAATAGATCTTGGCTAAATGTGTTCCCATCTTATTGGCTTTCACTTTATTTATTCTTAATTCGGCAAGACATAAAAAAAAGAAAATATAATAAAAAAAAACAAAAAAAACAAAAAACAAAAAAACGATGACCTCTAGAATGGACTAGAATGAATCAATTTGGATACAGTTGTGCTTGGTTTCACACCCCAGATAAATAGTTGGTTTAATTTTAAAGCATGATGTTAATCAGACCCATTCAATGTTTACAATCCAATGCAGGATACTCCAAATCTACAGAATGACCCAAACTCCAATTAATATTGACTTAAATAAAAAATACATATAATTTACATCCAAAACACAGCATTGAAAAAGGCAATAATGCAGCAGTTAAAACATCCGTAACTTTGTTTACATTTCTATTGGTTTAGGATAAGAGAGGGAGGGGTTGCCATATAGAGGAGGGGGTCATCTCAGCCAAAAGAATATATACATACAAACTTAAATTTTATCCCTACAGAATACACTGTCCTAAATCTTCCTGATGCTGATAAGAAATCTTGGTAACACCTTACATAAAAAGTCCTAAATTAGGGCATCAATCCACATCAATGGAAGCTTGAAACTCATCACAATTCATAAATACTCGTCGCAGAGCGATCAAAACAATAGCAGGTCAACTGAAACCAGGCCACTATACCATCACTTTTTTGTTTTACTGTAAGTGTCATGAGCATATGGTGCCATGTGTCGAATTAGGCCAGTCCAACCTGTTATAATACATGCCTTATACGTACTGTACAGTATGCCTCAAGAAGATTCCATCTAATAACATGATACAGAAATGTGGTAATTTCAGAATAAATTAACAGATGTATTCTGTGGGTTATTGTCCAACAATGTAGTGAGTACCTTGGGCATTCCCATGTGTTCCAAAAGGAAAAAAGGAAAACAAAAAGGCAATGTAACCAAATACAAAAAACATGCCATAATTGTTAGTGTCTCATACATCAGAAAAACAAAAAAACAAAACAGTATATTTATGAACTAAAATAAATATGTGCTAAGATTTCACAGGATGGAATGGTTAGAGATTGGTTTATATAAAAGTGTTGTTTTGATTTGAAGTTATGAAAAAAAAAAAAAAAACATTAAAACGTACTGGGACCACATTTTGGTTTCACTTTTACTGATATGTCATGTAATATAACAGAGAATGATACTGTGTTCTCCTCAAAAATGTATTCTTCCTTTTAACAAAAAGATTCAGAGCAACAAATGTTCTCTCTACAACAAGCTAACGGTAAAATTGTTGCATTTATGTTATTGTCACCGAGACAGACACCCAAAATTTCTATCATACTAAAAATATATTAGACAGACAACTCAACAACCCTCTAATATTAAAAACAAACGTATGATGTTTTTTTAGGAGTGAATGACCTTTGAGTACAGCAAATTAAACCAGGCTTTGAACCAGAACTTGTCATTCAAGTTGTACCAAGCATACCACTTTTTAGACATGACAATAAACTAGTATCCGTCATGTAACACAAACTCTCTCTAAATGTAAATCAACTGCGATGAACTACTATATGAAAACTGAGTGCTTAGCAAAGCTAACTAACCTATGCTCTAACTGCATTCTAGAAAACGCTGTGGTGTGTTAGGAGGAACGCGGATGGAGTCTATGTCTACCTAAGATACATTCAGTCAGAAGTTATTGTGTCATTTTCTTGTGCTGGTTTATTCAACAGTCTGTTTTCATTCAGCCATGTTAGGAAATGTTTCTCTTTCGGTGTGAGCAGCACAAGCTCATCTTTACGTCCACACATTGCATCGATACAAATTAATGATAGAAACGTCTATTTTAGTTACGTCTTCAGTTATGTACACGTCATTGTTGCACTGTGATTTTTTCATTTTTATCAAAAAGCAAGAAACAGGACCAACACAAGTACGTTATAGCATCATACACCAAATTTTGCATGCTTTTTCTTTACGTTTATGGACTTCAGATTACTTAGAATTTACTTTTAAAGAAGTAATGATAGAAAATATTTCTACGCTTTTTGGGTAGTATGTGGTACATTTAAAAACACTGATTCAGATAGACATTTCTTATTGTGTGATGGAGACTAATGATCTACCAGAATGTCAGATGGTTATCTATGAATACAAACTTTGTTCTTTTATCAGTCTGAAGTCTTGAAAATGAGTTAAGTCTATAATTAGTTTGTCTAGGAGGGCCTAGCGAACTCAAAAATATATTATTTCATCCATATCACAGTTTCACCATGAAATTAACTCTGCTTTGAAAATAGAAACAATAGAACAAACCAGTCTAGAACAGGTTTAGCTTCTTTGAACCCACAATTCATATGGAAATCATGTGGGGCACCTTTCCAAGATTTTAAATGGCATTTAAGGACACCCAACATGCTTGCCGTGGCCACACCCTCACAAACGAAAGCAAAAACCGGGGATGAGAGAGCTTTCTATGTTCTGCGGATTCTGTTTATTAGTTTTCTCACCTGACGAGAGAGTAGTATGCAAACGTTTTACTACAAACTCCCTATTCACGTGCCGGGTTTGTTGTACATTAACATCGGTCATATAGACATACATACAGTATAAGGGAGATGGGGTTGCCATTGAAACCCAGATCAAAAACAGGAGGCAAGGGGGAGGGCATGGCCTTGTCACTGAAGACTACTCCTCAGTTCATTTGCTCAAAGAATTTGTAAGTGGGGTTTTCATAGCCGTGATTCTGCATCTTATTGAGCTGTCTTTCCTCTGGGGTCAGCATGGGGTCAACCTGCTTGGAGATGAGGGGGAGAGAAAGGGAGATAAAGAGAATAGTTTCAAAATGGAGTGTGAATATAAAGGAATGGTGTTGATTAATGAACAGAAACGTATTTGCCAATCAGAAACAAGTTAGCCTTCAGCAAATCTAAAATCACTAGGGCAAGCACATCTGAACAGGCTTTCCATAGAAAAGACATTAAGATTCTTGCACGTTTGGGTGACCAGTATTAAAAAAGGTATTTTTAAATGTGTAGAACATAATCTCCCATTACATACTTCTTTCTTATTACAATACTTGTTTCTAATTAGACAATCTCTAAATTCTGCTGTCAAATATTTTTTTATAATGTTAGCATATTTGACAGCAGAATTTAGAGATTGTCTAATTAGAAACAAGTACTGTACTGTAGAGTTTAGTGGTATAGTGACATTGTGTAGATATAGGGGCAATACTTATAGTGCAATTTTTTTTTAAACTAATGCAGATAATTTTGAAACAGCAAGATGTTTTTTTTGAGTATCAAATTAAGATAACGCCTATTCAGAATAACTTCTTCAGAAAAAGTTGCACAATTTCCTGTTAATTTCAATCACATTTCATAACATCTCAAGTATTGTATAAACAAATTACTCAACATTGTGACTGGGTCAGTCAGTGTGAGCCAACTTTGAACATTCTTCATAACAAATGTATTCGCACGACTTAAGAAAAACAATGTGTTTTATAGGGGCCTTTAGCCCTAGCCCAAGTGCTAAAACAGTACTGTCTCTTTAAGAATACCAGCAGTCCAGTGAGTTTCAGTTTTTTTTGGTTGGGCACACATTAACAAGCATGGCTTCTTTACCGCATCCGTGCTATTTGTGGTTAGAATGAAATATTTCTATTTTTGTTGTGTCAGATCAACAACTGCAAAAAGGGTATTAAAAGAGACATTGTTCAATGACAAATGGATTGCATGGATCTCTACTTTGAAAACACATTAAACGCAACGAGTCAAACCAAACGTTTACTCTCAACACGCAATGGAAGGATCTCGGTACTTCTTCGCCAATTTACTACTCAATCACTGGGGAGTGAAATTAGAACATTTACCAGCCCATGGATAACCACAGAAATTACTAATGAATCTTCCTTCAGGCCAAAACTGTCCCTGTTAATCAGTTTTCATGCTCTTTTCCTATCAAATCAAAATATCAGAATACAAAACAAGGTAGATATAAAAAAACAGATAGCAGCAGGAAGTTGCCTCGGGGCAGTTGGCTGTTACAGTATGTCCTATTGTGCTCTTTGAAGAAGTAACAGCCAACTCTAATGCAATCACATGGGGTAAAATGTTAAAAAGTCTGTATTTAAACAATGTCATCATATTAAGAACATTGCGGCCTCATCAGGGTTATACTCCTTGTGAGTGCCTTACAAAACAAGCCATTTTAGACTTTCAGCTGAACTCTCACCTCTACTATACCATGGCTGATGGTTCCATATGGCTTACGGCGGACTAGCAACAAGCTGATAGCCATCACCATGGCGATGGCCACAGCAACCACCAGCAGTCCCACCATCGCACCACGGTTAAATGTCTCTAAAACATCTGGCTGCTGTGGAAGAAGAGAAGAAGCTTGAAAAACACCTTCACCTTCAGGACTCTTTATTTGTTTAGCCTTACTTGCATATTTTTACATATCTTTATTTTTGAAAGTAAAATGGCATCCCTCCTTGTTATCTACTGTCTGATTTTAGAGGAATCTTTTCTACCTGTTAAGAGTTGTTGCAATTCAGTAGTCCTACAGTACAATAGGGCACTAAGCATATCTATTAACATTTAGTTAATAAAGTGTCTAAGTTAATTAGCTTGAATATCTGTGCAGATTCTTAAGACCAGTTTCACATATCCTCCGTGAGTGGGGTATTAGCGAGTCATGAGCAGCACGTTATTGTTTCGACATAATGAAAGTATTTAAATACACACCAGCTCATCTCTCTGGATTCCTGGAGACTTGTAGACCACCTGCTTCAGTTCTACAGAGGTGTTGATCTGAGGAACACAGCAACACTTAGAGTTGATTATGAAAATCAGGGGTGTCAAATTCGATTCTTGAAGGGCCACAGTCCAGCAGAGTTTAGCTCCAACCCTAATTAAACACACCTGAAGCAGCTAATCAAGGTCTTCAGGAGTGCTTGAAAATTACAAGGAGGCATTTTGGAGCAGGGCTGGAACTAAACTCTGCAGGGCTGCGGCCCTCCAGGAACTGAGTTTGACACCCCTGATGTAAAGGGATAGTTCCAATTTAAAGTTTTAGCTCAATTTGGCATTAATAAGTATAAATTCTGCATGCATTTTTATTTAGAAACAGATCTGATCAACTGTAACAGTACAGAACTCCCTCTGGTGGTAAAAACTACATAAGCATTTCTGAAAGCCTGGGTGCTATGTGAATTATTTGCACCTCCTTTTAAGTTACTCTAGTAAAACAAAACAAATTGCTGAGTAATACATACAGTATATATTAAATGTGTTGTTTTGTGTCCGTTTCAGAGCAGGGGTTTTTTCCCTTACCTTTTCCTCATACTCATAAGTTGGTCCTCTCTCAGATGTGGTGTAGTCGTACTCATCTACTAAAGAAACTTTGAAAAGACGGAAAGTGACCCCACAGTTATTAAATCGAACATAGTTTATGAACATCAAATAAACATCACAATGATCAATCTATCTAATAAATAATATGTTACTGGAAGTGTGAATACAGCTATGAGTCACCTTTCTTGTCGCTGGGTTGGGGGTCTTCATTGTAGTTAACAAGAGAGGAGAAGAGTGAACAACAAAGTGGGAAATAAAGCATATTTAGCATTAGAAGACTTGTTTAAAAGTTTTTAAGGTTCCTTATATTAGTTGAAGAGTCTGACATGCTGGCATTGTGATATACGTTTAGACAGGCTGGTTGCCCTCCCTTCAATGTATGTGTTCTGTGTGTTATGTAGTACCGATGCGTGGAGGGTATGGACGGTTCTGGAAGGCTCTGTCCTCTTCCTCTTCATCATCTCTCTCTTCCTCACTCTCAGCAGGAAGAAGCTCCTCAGTGGTGCGTGTCTCAGAGAAGGAAGTGGTCATGAGTTCACTAATGTCCCCCCTTTCTGTTCTCACTAACTCCTCTACATACGATGGATGGATGGATGGATAGATAGAATAAGTATAAGAATAAGTGATAGAGAAATAAAAAGATCGTTGAGTCTTTGTTGCACAAAAGGATTGGCATCAAAACAAAATAAAACAAAACAAAGAGATCTTACGGATTTCATCGTGAAGTTTCTCAGCCAGGCCGGGGACCTTATAGAGCAGAGCAAGGCTTTGGTTCATCCTCTCCTCGATCACATGCAGGTGAGTGTACACCTTTAAAAACAGAAATGTATTTATTTGTATATAAGAAGCAATTAATCCTATCATGAAAACAAGATGCAACAATCAACAAGATATTTTGTCAGTCACTTGGTTTTTCTGTTGTTTTGTGTTGAGTAACCCCACCCACACTGAAATCTCATTGGTCTAAAATCCTGCTCCATCTAACTGTACATTATACATCAAATATGTTCTGATTAGCTTTGATTTTATTGCTTTGTGGCAGCAGAAAACTTGTCTTGTTGTTTGCAAATGTGAGCTGTTAAATAAAAGGATGAATGGGAGGGTTGAAAGATATGGATTTGAAAGTGGGCTTTTTAAATTGGATCACTGTGAAAATTTCAAACCTGAAATTTCATCTGCTCAGCTTTTTGCGGGTCGGCAGACTCGATGTGTTGGTAATGACGCAGAGTGTGTCTTCGGTCCTTCTGCTCTGCGGCCATATAACGCTTCAGAGCCTGAAGCACACGGTCCGGCTGTGTTCATGTGTGAGTGAGTAGGAAAAAAAGATAAAGTGAAAAGTGGAGGAGGATTAGAAAACTGTATTACCATATTACATCAACATGCTATCAGCTATGAAAAACAACAAAAAATTACTTAAGAGTATTTTTTTTAAATTACGTAACAGTATAAAAGACAAATAATCAGCCAAAAGATCCTTGATGTACTATTAATGATTGTAATGTTGATTATTAAGATAATGAATTAGATTTTTGATTGCCTGCAAAACCTGTATCTTGCTATGTCAAAATCAAATCAAACAAATAAATTTTAATAGCACCACTTTTATTTGTAATTTTTATTTTTACACTTTTTGGGAAAATCAGCCTTCAAATGGCTTACTAATAGTTGTCTCTGCATATTAAGTTAGGATGAGACATACTAATATAATTCTGTGCCAGTATGGTTCTGCATTAATTGTCTTCTGAAATCATGTTCTTTTGCTTATACTGTGCTTCTAAATTAATACATTTTCTTTTAGTAATTCTTTTGAAAATATTTTATTGAGCTAATGTTTTAACAGCATTTATTAGTTAAAGAGGCAGACCTGTGGTGGGTCGCTCTGCACAGCACTCAGGTAGCTCTCCAGGGCCAGTCTACGGTTATTATTCAAAGTGGCGACCACACGAGCCAGGTGTGTCTCTACCAACCTCTGCCTCTCACCAGCTACTTGCTCCTCAAGAGTCTGTAAAACAGACTGGAAGTGCTGAAGGGAGAGAGAGAGAGAGAGAGAGTTTTAAGTGAATGAATCACTGCTATAACAATAAAGCATTGCATGTGTAGTTTTATTTAGATAGCGAATCCATTTTAAATGTCGAAATCTATTTTAAAGAGACCTTAAATAACACTTTAAGTAGATTAGGAAAAAACAAAATGCTACAAAGGATAGAATATAGCCCCTTTTAACTGTAAAAGTTATCTACTTGACTGAAACTGCTAATATTGTGATTATATTACCTCATTCAATGCTTGGCGGTCTGACTTGGGCAGGTTCTTTGACTGGTTGTCTGCTTCTGCCCACTCCTTCATGATCTGCACACACATGATTTCTTATAACACATAAATGTATGGATCCTATAATTATACACATATTCTAAAAATGTTTCCCATGTGTTAAGTCCCACCTCCCTCACCTCATTGATGCGTTTCATTCGCCGCTCCTCCAGGTCCATTTTTGCACGGAGGAAGTTGGCATGTTCACTGTCATCACCCGGCATCTCAAAGTAAACATCCACGCCATCTGTAGGACGAGGAGTGGGCACTGCTGAAAGAGAGTGAGAGAGAGAGTTAATTAATCATCAACCAATCAATAATTCACTCGATTAATCTATCAAAGAAGGAAAAGAGAAAGATACAGATCACTATAGATCAGTGAGGCTTCAGCAGCATCAATGCAGGGAGTCTGTAATCTTTAAATATTTAGCATTATGTATCTGAGAGGGAGTTAAAGAGGATACATTTCATCTTTAACCTCACACATTCTGTTTAACCTCTGTTAGTGAGCTGGTCAGGTCTGATATTGTACATTTACCAGCATCAGTGCTTCACTAATGAGCCTAATTCCTCTCTGGAGTAAAAAAAACAATATGGACATAATATGCTTTTCTCATATGCTGAGTATTATTCACCGATATAACCAGCACACAATATGACCTCTCTAGTGAGTTCCAGATATTATGTTTGAGAATACATAAACCAGATACACTAAGCTTGTTTATTCTGTCTTTATTGATGCTTTGATTGCCTCTACACTTTTGCTACTGTTATTCTCTGTATATGTGCAATTGGAAGTACTTTATTACAGAAATAAATCAAACCGGATTGAGCTGAATTTGAGGAGGTAGATTGTCTTTTCTCTGACCAGTGACTCCAGAGGATAAACTACCCTTACAAAAAAAGTACTGTGGTGGTGATAACGGGAGAGCGAGATGGGGGGACCGGAGACACCAGTTCGAGAGAGACGCATGCGGCCACGTTGCATGTGTGCGTGTTTGTTTATGTTTGTTTTATGTTGAGTTTTACATTAAAAGTTACGTTGACTGTTCAGCCGGTTCCTGCCTTCTACTTGCCAATCCTTTAACTGTTATAGTGGTGCCCGAAACCCGGGAGGGAGGAGGGATGCGCTGTTGCGGAGTCCTAGCCGCTGCCATCTGCCAAAGGAGCAGCTGTGGCTGTCTGCCTGGGGATGGAGGGGTCGCTGCTGGCCACCAAGAGCCGAAGGAACTGCTGCCATCCGTCAAAGAAGGGGAGGAGTGGTTCCATCCGCCAGGGGCCGGAGGACTCACTGCCATCCGCCGGGGGAGTAGCGAGCTGTCGTCCGCCAGAGGGCGGAGGAGCAGCTGGGGGCGGGGCGACAGCGTGTTCGGGGACCGGCAAGCAATTTTCTCTCTCTCTCCTCTCTCTCTCTCTCTGTGTGTCTCCCGCTCACCCTTTCCCTCTCCCCACACCTCCCCTCGTCTCTCCCCCAGGTTCCCAGGAGGCGGGGTGGACCACTGGCTGACAGAACGGCCGGAAGGGCAGCGTCTCTCCTCCAGAGATGGCGGGGGAGGGGGGGTAAGTCAGTCCAGTTGCAATCAGTGCAATCAACGGCGCTGAATCAGGTGATCAGTGGGAGAGCAAGAAAAGGGGGGTCGAAGATGCCAGTTCGAGAGAGAGACGCACGTGGCCATGTTGCATGTGTGTTTGTTAATATTGAGTTTTACATTAAAAGTTACATTGACTGTTCAGCCAGTTTCCGCCTACTCCTTGCCCGTCCTTTAACTGTTACAGTGATATATATGGTCATACCATTCTACTTTTAATATATACCATGGTACTGAACGATTACCATATCAATATGGTATGAATATATGATGCTACAAGGTACTTCAAAGAATACCATGGTACATGTGCAAAAAAACATGGTATTATCATGCTACATGTCCAAAAACATATTATTACCATGGTACATGTCTAAAAAGCATGGTATTACCAAGGTACATGTCCAAAAACATGGTATTAACATGATACATGTCCCACAACATGTTATTACCATGGTACATGTAAAAAACATGGTATTATTATTATGGTACATGTAAAAAATTTGGTATTAGCATGGTATATGTCCAAAAACCATTGTATTACCATGGCACATGTCCAAAAAACATGGTATTACCATGGTACATATCACAAAAAAAATTGTATTACCATGGTATGTGTCCAAAAAAATGTAATTACCATGGTACATGTCCAAAAACAAGTTGTTACCATGGTACATGTAAAAAGTATGGCATTATTATTATGGTACATGTCCAAAAATATGGTATTACCATGGTATATGTCCAAAAAACATGGTATTATCATGGTACATGTCCAAAAAACATATTATTACCATTGTACATGTCCAAAACATGGTATTACCATGTTACATGTCCAGAAAACATTGTAGTACCATGGTACATGTATTATGGTAGATGTCCAAAAATATAGTATTATCATGGTACTGTACATGTCCAAAAAAAACATGGTATTACAATGTTTATCTATCTATCTATCTACATGTCCAAAAACATGACTTTATCAAGGTAGAAAAAAGTCAATAATATACCAAAGCATTACCATGGTATCAAGTCCATCATGTTCAAAGACAAACATTTTTTCTTTGGATTAATAGGCACCAATAGCTTGTGAGAGCTAAAACCAGGAAGTATATTAGTCAAGTAAACAGGATCAGTTTTGATTTCATGTTGACTTAGATTACAGTACATGCCAAAAACAAAAAATACCAGGTTTTACGCAGACTGAGAACTTACAGTTGTCCATCCGTGTCTGAGGTTGGGTGGAGGCTTTGGCAGTCTTGTCGTAGTAGATGTTGTCCATGTAGTCTTGGGGCTGGAAATGAGAATCGATAGGGTACTCGTACTCCTCTTGGTCTTTTACTGTTGTGGTGGCTTCCTCTTCCTCTGCTTCCTCTACCTCAGCTGCCTCCTCTTCATTCCCTTCCTCCTCCTCTTCCTCTTCCTCCTCTGCCTCTTCCTCCACTACCTCCTCCTCTTCCTCCTCCATATCATCTTCCTCTATGTCAGTCTCGGGGGAGGGACTGGGTGTGGGGGACATCGTTTTCACACTGTTAGAGTGGGAAGCAATTGAAAGTAATGTCTTGATCTTGGTTTAAGGAAGTTACATTAATATATTAACACTCTTTTAACACATTTTACAGTATTAATTGTTGGTCGACATGCATTGTGGATCTGAACTGAATGCAGTAGTTTTTTTATAGTGTTTTGAAATCATTATGTTTACGTTCACAGTCCACAGTGTTTAGTATTCACAACCATATTTGCTGACAGAAGTGACTCTATAATTGTCTGTTCATACAACAGTTTACAGGAGCAGATCGAATACGCACAGGTTCACTGAAATCTCAATATTCGGTTGTGAGTACTGAAAAAATAAAACTTAAATTTAGATGTCCCTTCGGTTACAGAATGCAGTTGTCACTCTCGTTTATAACCAAACTGTGTGTGAACAGAACTGTATGTAACACTGTATTCTTCTGCTATGTGAACGTAGACAATGTGATGCAAGTAACTTGGTATTGTTCCTTTACAAAGTAAAATAAATAAACAATTTAAAACCAAAAAAAGTCTAGCTTAGACAATTAGCCAATCAAAAGAACAACTGCATATAAAGGATTGTTCAACTGAAAAGAGTAAGGTGTTGTTCACAACATATGCGATTTTTGCATCCATCTGCATTGTTTTTTTAATGTAAACAGGCACTGCGTTAAACTGTTTTTTCAGCATCTTGCACATGAGTGCCACGTTTTTCAGACGACGTGTCACGTTACAAAGAACTAAAACTTTTAAAACCATGTCTCGAATACCTGAAATATTTATTAAGTTGCATCAAGCTTTTTTTAACGCAAGAACGCGTTTGGTCTGCGACCCCGTGTACAAATGCGTGGACGTTGTATTTTGGCTTCGCTATATGCAAAGCATAATTTAAATTAATTTAAACTGGCTGATCTCAGTTCAGAAGACTCTGGGCTGTCAGTAAAGGGTTAAACTTTCTATGTGCAGAGTCATGTGACAAAATAACATGGCGGCGATCGAAGATCGAGTTTGTCTTTGGGAGAAACAGCAACAAAACTAAATTTGGTTAGAAACCTAATTGAGTTTTTACATTGAAACCTGTTTGAGTCAAAAGATTAGAGCCTCTAGTTTCAACTGATATGCTATTTTTAAAATCTGAGCAATTTATTGTGAAACGCCAACGCTGCTAAACACAATGTAAACTAATGTGTACTTAAGCTTATTTTTCCCTTGGAAATCCTATAAACACTGTGCATTATCACATTGAGAATAAATGGGTTCATCCAAAAGCTGAATAATTTTGCTTTCAGAGCTTTCTATGGAGTTAGGATGAAAATAAGGTGCATTTTGAACTGTTTTGAGACCAGTGCAGACAGACAGCACAATGGAGGTTAAGTCCTTCACTAAATAGGAAGCAAGGGAGCATCCTATAGTGCATTAACTCCTAAAATCTGACCAAAAGTTTTGTTTTAGGCTGCAAATGATATTTGGACCACTCAACATGTTTGGCAGACATGGGACAGTGGTAATCAGTACATAGATTTAGAATTTATAATGTATAATTTTATTTTAATATGGTTGGCAGTGATTGGATGATGCTAGCCAATACTTTGAATCAGAATTAATTATTCTAATTTCTGATGTAACATCTGTAATGTCTTAAAAACATGAATAACCAACACTCCTGGAAACACAAACAATTTGATACAAAATATTTGACTTTCTATAGCTTGGTATTATTTAACATTTCACAACTTAG